>NW_004567110.1:3129762-3137636 GCF_000260355.1 Condylura cristata | reverse complement strand
CACCCTTCCACCTCCATCCCCACCCCTCCACCCCACCCCCGTGGTCTACTAAAATGCTGCCTCTCAAACTGCATTGCCCAGACCAAGAGCCAAGTGGCAACTTTTTAAGAAAATGGAAAAACCTTCAACCCTTTCATGTCTGACCTCATTCTAGTGTGACTTTCTTAGAAAGCTTTTGTGGAAAACGCATTTGACTAACAGAGAAAAGATGAGACTCGATTCGGTGCCGTGTTGGGATAGGCAAACCGGAGCTATTATATTTCCCATTTCCCTCGGCATTGGCCCCACGTTAATAGATCCCTGACCTCGAAAATCGGGGGTCTCCGCACTGTCTTATGCTCATTATGATTTTGAACGCTTCCCTGTCAATCAAATTTATTTGCAGAGGAACCTTGAAAGGCTTGCTGAGTGGCTTCACAGCAATAGTTCTGTACATAGAGACTGAACTTGCTTTTTCCACAACCTCCTTGTTGTGGGACTGGCAGCCTGGAGGTGAGGCCTAGTCCCCAGGCACTGCAGAGCGGGTTTTCCTCAGGGCCGCCTCTTCCCGCTTGGGCCTGAGCATTTCTATTTTCCAGTCTGTTTTATCTTTATTTCCTGGAGCCAAATAAGTATGGGATCACTCACTGGTATACCCACCTGGAAATTTATTTTGTATCTATCTCTTTACTATTATATAATATTTTAAGGCATATTTTTCTATTTTCAGAGTTATTTTATTAAAGATTTATTTATTTATGCATACAGAACTGGGGTACAGGTCAGAGGGGGTGGGGGGCGGGTGAGAGGATTCCCCAGAGCCAGAGTGGGGAGCAGAACAGGCAGATGCACTGACATACACTGCTGAGGGGAGCAGTGGGGAGAGACTGTGCCCTGGGGGTAACCCCCTGGCTAGGGACCCAGTGGCTGGATAGCGTCATAGTGCTGTGCTTTAACCCACTGTGCCGCCAGGGAGGCCCTATTTTCAAGTATTTAAATGTGGTAAAAAATGGAGATTGTGAAAATAGATATTTAAGAAGTATACAAGGGAGGGAGGAAAGAAAGGAGGAAGGGGAGGAGGGGAGAAGGGAGGGAGGAGGGGAGGAGGGAGGAGGAAGGGAGGAGCGGAGGAGGGAGGAGGGCCTTCCTGTCATGGAGATGAAACACCTGCTGACAGCTCAGGGGGACAGTTCACAGCATTTTTTTTTTTTTTAAAGATTTATTTATTTGTGCATACAGAACTGGGGTACAGGCCAGAGGCTCAGGGGCGGTGAGAGGCTTCACCAGAGACAGAGTGGGGAACAGAACAGGCAGATTGACGAAGTACACTGCTGAGGGGAGCAGCGGGCGGGTCAGGAGAGGTCTGACACGCCATGTGGTCACCTCCGGGGCAGGCGGGAATCGAACTCATGCGGAAGCGGCTTTAGATTCTCAGTGCTGTGCTTTAACCCGCTGCGCCACCCGGGAGGGCCTCACAGCATTTTTACTGGTGTCAAAAGTAGAAGTTAAACTGCAGCTTTATCTTATCTGTGAGCTGGTGCACTCGCAGGCTGACTGGGGTTGGGGAGCAGATGAGGTCTGCACAATGCGCCCGTCCTGGCTGAGGGGTGCCTCGGGCACCCTCCTGCAGCTGCCGGTTTGTCCTGGCGGGGCCCAGGCACAGAGTCAGGCTAGCAGAGGCAGAGGTGAGCCTTGCCCAGGACGCTGAGGCTGGAGGGAGCTGCCGCCGCAGCAGCGAAAGGGCGGTGCAGGCGGATTGGTCCGGCAAGTGAGAGAATGAGAAGCCAAGCTCAGAGAGGGGCTGTGGAGAGGGCTGCAGAGCAGTCGAGGTCACAGTCATGGCGGGGAAGGCTGGGCTGTGTCGTTGCTCGCCAGGAGGACTCGAAGAAAGGAGAGAGATGCAAGTGGGAGAAATGATTCAGTAAGAAGCAAAGGTCTCCGGAATCAGAACCGCCTTGTGTCGGGCCAGAGACCCTCCCTGCGCCCTGGGCTGCGCGAAGAGCAGCCATGCCTCTCCGAGCTCACACCATCACCCGTCGCCAAGCTCCGTCCTGCCCTTAATCTGGGTAAAGTCCCTCCGTGCTCGCGATCTCGGTGGGTGTTCTGTTCTCCTGAGGACGGTGTTCAGCGTGCACCTCCCGAGCAGGTGGTGATCCTTGCCTCTGTCCACGTGGCCGAGAAGACAGAGCCCATGAGCAGGCAGAATGAGGCACGCAGGAGTCCCCACGCCTGCGCGAATTCAATGGCAGATGAGAGATCGTCCGCCGCACAAAGATAAAACACACTCTTCATGCACAAGCCCTTCAGAGAAAAGAACCTTAACAGGGTGAGTGTGCAATAGAGACAAGAGAACAGTTTCCAGTGAAACATGCAAAGATGCCCACCCTCCCCCCCAGCCCAGTGGGCAGATGCCCAGACAAGCAGGGTTGGCCGAAGCAGGGCACGGAGGCCCGAAGCCCACCACAGTCTAAGGCACCTTCTGGGGACCCACAGGGAAGGGGCAGAAGGGGCCGGGCAAGGCTGGAGGGAAAGCGCAAATCTCAACACAGTCAAGGTAAAGCTGCCCCTGGGCCTCCCCCACTTCTCTTTCTAGTGTCGCTGTCCATGGCCCCAACTCCATGACCCAAGCCCAGCGCCAGGAAGCAAGGTCAACTTCCTCTCCACATGTCTTCCTGCTCTACGTCCCTTCTCCAAGGCGTCTCCCCCTCCACTCCCCTCGAGTCTCCTTTCATCTCCCCTCGGGACTCAGCTCCACCTTCGCCAGGTCAGGCAGGGAACAGGGAGCCCCCCTTGTTGGGGGGAGGTTACAGGGCTGATTGTAAGACCCTCCTCGCATAGTGGCAAAGCAAAAGCCAGGTGCTGGCTTCACTTGTGGTCCCCTCAACAAGGCACCCTTGAAAAAGGAATGTGGGTGCAATTAAAAACTGCACCTCACAGCAGCTGGTCTGCCCGATCATGGGCCCATCACTGGGCTCCAGGCATCCCTGCAGTGATCCAGCTGTGCTGTGGACTTAGCAACTGCCCTCCTCCACTAAGGCCACGCACGCTCTGTGTGGTCCCTGGAAGTGGTTTCCAAGCCGGCTTTGAACCCTCTGATGTGGGGAAGGCTGACATGCCAGTAAATCACAAGAATGTTTTCATGCATTATTGATTTCCTATTGTCAGTTACTACTTCATTGTGTTTACGGAGTTTATTATTTATAATCACAACTAAGCAACTCAACAAGGTTACCACAAATCAACCTTCCGCTTCCCCAACTAGCTGTCACGCTTCTTTATGACCATCTGGGAGTTTCCAGGGTGAGATCACATTCCTAACTCAGATACCGCAGATAAACTACTGCGTTGTCAGCGCTACTAAGTACTTCGCTTTGAATAGAAGCCTCGGGGCTTTGCACTGATGTTTTATGAAACTGTGGGGCACCCAGGCTTTGCCCTCTAAGTGATGAGTCCAAAAAGACCCGAGCTTGTTTCGGGGTGCCTGTCTAGAGCAGGGGGCCCCATCCATCTTCTCAAGAAGAGAGTCTTGGAGTCGCTCCAGAACACTCCCAAGCAGAGACCAGACCAAGCAGAGGACGTGCGGATGCACGACTCCTGGGAAACACAATGGCTGTGTCGGGATGTAAGAAGAATCAGCACGAAAGGCCACAGGCACGTGACCAGGAGGGGTGGCATTCCTGCAGCGCCAGAGGCCCGGTGTCCCCGGTACCCGGGCAAAAGGCCACACGGCGAGCCCGAGACTTGCTTGAAAGGTTATTTCCTAGCTCACCAAAGCTCGCAGCTGATGGCCATCGCCTGGAGACGCCGGCGGTCACCCCACAGAAACCCTGCCCGGTGGACAAGCCTCTCCCGCCTGCCCCACAGCCTCCCACTGACTGCGCCCGAGCCTGACAAGCCCTGACTGTCCAGCAGCAGTGGAGACACCTGACCCAAGCCAGCCTGCCATCCTTCCCCTCAGATTGCAAAGCAGAGGCAGATGCACTTGGCTTGTGGAGCTGGCAGACGGCCAGGCCAGTTCTCCTCACGTCCTCTCCCACCACATGCTCTGAGCTCAGCCTGCCGCCTTCTGCCCCCACAACTGCGGGGCGCCCTCGTGACGCAGCATGGAGCGTGCATTTTTACGGACTAGACCTACATTTTGGAGATACTTTTCAGGTTTCTATCCCCACCTGTGCTGATATGATTTAATAGGAAACTCATTCTCCTTCTTGCTAGATTTTGGTATAATTCTTCATGTTTTTTTGCCAACTTTGAGTCGCCTAAGGAGTGAAGGATGTTACTTTATCACCAGCCCAAATTGCATTTATGTAGAAATATAATAAAATCATGAAACATCACTGAGGGGTGTGCGTAAAGGTCCTGGGGAGTGGTTGGACGTTGTGTGTTCTTGGTCTCGCACACAGACCCTTGAAAAAACCCCTGCGGCAACCTGGTTCTCTAAGAAGTTGGGGAAGCCACTATTTTAGGATGATATTTCTTCATCTAAAGCAAAATGATGCTTCAATAACCGAAACAACAAAAGCGGTTAGCCCCCCTTGCCCTTCATGCGTCCACAGGGAGCCTGCCCCTCCTCGCAGAGACTAGTGTTCCGTCCACCCCTCGCTGGCACGTCCCCAACAGCCCCTCCGAATAGGGTTTCTGCGGTGTTCCGACTCCCTCTGACTCTCCTTGGTATCGCCTACCACTTAGGAAAAAGCAGAGTAAAGTAGTGGCCACCAGGCCATGGGAAGCGGGGAATACGGGCATTGTGCTCTGAGGACCCCAATTTGCAAGGACCAGGACATAAGCCACAGTGCTGTGAGGCCCAGAGTGGCACAGCCCACGAGGCTGAGTGGTCCAGTAGTGTGGCGACCAGCTCCACAGTGCCAGCGTTTACACACACAGTAGTGACAGAGCACCCTGAATTGGCACAAAGCTATTTCTGCCCAATATATTCAATTGCGTGAATGATCACCGCGCAGATGAGAGGGCAAGACAGTGGCCTGGGCATCACAAGGGTCTCCTGTGCCCCCGGCCTGCCCCGGTCCCCTTCCACTTCAGGTCCAGAATATAAGATCAAAGATAAAACTGTGGAAAGTTGCAAGATGCTGGCACATAGCATTAAAACCCCTTTGCCTTGCTTCTGAGTGAGGACTCGTTGCGCCTACACAAACCATCTTCCCAGAAGGAAGAGCGCGTGAGCACTCTGCCTTTCCTTCACTGAGGACGGTTGGCGGTGGAGGGTCTAGAGAGTTCTATGAGGTAGGAGATGGTCAGCTCTTTAATATGTGTCACCGGGCATGATGTGAACTGTGGACTCCGTGATGTGCCCCCACGAGTAGCACTGTGCCAACTCTCTGGCCACCCCTTTTGCCACTCAAGTTAACACACGATGTTCATTTGTGGTTATGTCATACGTTCGCCTACCTGAGTCATCTATCACCACACGCTTCTCCGTCACACAGCTGACTGCTCTAGTAAGAATAGCAGCAATGCATGCGCATTTGAACCACTGAACTCTGGTGCAAAGGGACAGATGTGCAATCACTGGCCCTGTCATTGCGTCTTGGACGGATGTCTTTGTGGACTGGTGGCATGGAATCTTGGACTGATGTCCTATCTCCAGTGAGCCATTGGCTTCATGTATTTCAGCACCAATGGCTGTTGGAAATAAGATCATGCCTGAGAAACTTTTGTGGGAGACTAGACAAATAGAATGGGTATTTTCAAAGACCACAAGGCTTAGTTTTGACAGTATAAACGAAGCAGGAGCCCACCAGTGAAGTTTCACAATAACTTGAAAACTCAAAGGAGACTGACACCGTCAAAACGCTGAGTGTGCGAGGTCCTCTCTCTCCCCCGCCCCCCACTTCTGAACTGTATTCATGTCCATAGGCGCAAGGAAAAGCACCACATGGGTAGTTTTTGTTTTGTTTTGTTTTTTTCACTTTCCTTTTTGGCAATTTCTACGTGGCCCTTCTGAAATGTATCACCGGGGAGGTTCTGCTGACCTCAGGCCTCCCATGCAGGCACGGCGGCGACCCCATTCCTCAGCCCCGCCAGCCGCCCAGAGGCCTACCTGGTGGCAGTGATAGATGGAGCCACACCAAACCTCCCTCCGCCTCTCAGAGAGCCAAGCGTCTCTGTTCGTTTTGCTTGCGCCTGGTGAGGAAGCGCAGAGGTGGGAGAGCTCTTGATTTATCGTGTGCCTTCACTTGCAGCTTCTTTACTTCCGGCATTTGCTTGTGGTTCAGAAATGTATATTGTCACTTTAACATCAATATTTGAATTCTGAGGATCAACCATGTGCCAGAATCCAGATAACTGGCAATTAGGGGGGGAAAGGTGTCTTTGTTGTGCTTTGATATTTCAATAATAAGGGGGAGAAGGAAATAATTGAGTTCAGTCTGTTCCCCTTCAGTGGTAAGATACAAAATTGTATTTCAGGGGAATGCATTACAACCATACATATTGAGTTGTTGAAAATTAATCTTATTGCTGGGACTATTTACAATGAACAAAAGATCCTTACACCAATATACACTATTTGAAAATTTAGCTTGATTTTATAAAAACTGATCTACATGAGTTTTTAAGAGAGATGAATCAAGAAGACAGACTAGTCAACATTGTAGACTTTGGCTTGGCGTGTCAGAAAGTGTTCTCTGCCTCTAATTCTTTTGCTCACACACACTGGCAAGATGAATCTTTCTGGAATAATGCTTTTATCACGCCACTACAATTTAAATGTTTCTGCTATAGCTTGTATTTTCTTCCCATCTGAGCCAAAGTAAGCTGCTGTGAGTTATCACAGAGTCTGCCCTCAGTTGGGCCTTCTTCCACCATCAAGCTAGTCCCTCAACTGCCACACCACCATGCCTACCGGGCCCCTAATATAAGGTCCCTACGAATAAAGTTGAGATTCATCTATAATAATTACCTATTTAGGACTATGACAGATACCATAATTCTATAGGACAGACCTACAATGACCAAGTTTTCAGGATGAAAAAGTGAAGAACATAAAATTTAGGTGACTGACCCATGACAGGGGAGGTTGCATCTCAATGGGTATATTAGAGAAAGTTTGTTCATTTATATGGACTGGGGGAAAAAACAAAACACCTAGATTTGGAATTTGGGAAAGAGCTATGCCATTTAGGGCTAGCTTGCAAAGACAGGTGTTTTTTTTTTTTAATTGTATTTTAATTATAAATATAAACCTATTTATAACTATAAATAGGTTTTTATTTATAAAAATCGATTGCTGTCTGTGGAAAGGAAATGATAACTTTTTGCCTACCTTGAGGCATAATGTTAGAATCAAAGGAAATGGCCTATGTGAAAATTCTCTTCCAGTTTCAACAAGCACGCAGTTTACAAATATGCTGTTTGTATAATTACCAGTTATTCTCATGCCTTTTTGTGAGGGTGATTTTGCTGAGAATACAAGACATTTTCTCTTGTTGTTACTACAAGAATCTTCATTCATTTCTTTTGTGTATGCACCTTAGTCTAGCAGCTTAATTCCTCTTAAGCTGCTATCCACAGGGTCTTCCATGCTGAATGAGTGAGCCTTTGACTTTGAGTTTTGAAACTAAGAAGGCAGGAGAAAAAAATCCATGTGCTAGAGACACAAACAGAGTACCGCATAAGTGCAGACATTGTCGTCATGTTTGGGAAGAACAAGTAGCTGTATGCTGACAGGAACAGCTCTTATCACCAAGGGGACAGGAGACTGGAAAGATAAAATTCAAAACATGCTCTAAAGGGCATTGAAAGCCACCATTTAAACTTTTCCCTGTGAGAACCGAGTGCTTAATGGAAAGCTCTTAAGCAGGTGCTGCCTAGTACAAGCTTTGCCCTTAAATGCATTATTGGACTGTCTGAGCCTCGGGGTTTTCATTTTTTTTTTT
>NW_004567110.1:3118222-3128507 GCF_000260355.1 Condylura cristata | reverse complement strand
GGAGGAGGAGGAGAGGGAGGGGGAAAAGGAAGAGGAGAGGAGGGGGAGAGGGAGGGGGAGGAGGAGCTAACCTTGGGACCCTGAGGCAGCTCCAACCCAGGTGTAGAAAGCAAAATCCCGCGAACTGCAGCTGTGAGGGGAAACTGGGCCGCCGGTGAGGCGGGGCGGCTCGCGGCTGCTGGGGTGAGGGTCCCAGATGTGACCACGTCAAGGCCTACCCTGTCTGTGACATCGCACTTTGGGCTTCAAGACGTCGCCATTGGACAGAACTGGATAAACTGCACAAGGACTCTGTTCTTTTTGCAACGAAATGTGAGTTTAAATTAGGATCGAAACATTTCACGTACAGTGGTGCTCATATGATTTATTCTATTCTTAGAAGCTTTTCCCCAAGATAGGGAAGTAAGGTGAAACACTTTCCCAAGGCAGGAGACAAGGAGCAAGCTGCAGAGAGGGAGTCTGGCAGGTGTTTTTGACCAGGCGGCTTTGGAGAGGAGGTGAAACGCGTCTTTGAGCAGTAAAGTGCAGATGAAGAACCCCCAGGCCCCGAGCCCTGGATGCCGTCAACTGCCAAGAGACCCTGAAGGCAGAGCCCTGAGTATTACTGTGCGGCTGGAGGGGTGGTGGGCGGATGGAGGCTAACTCGCTATTTGAGCGACGGACACTTGGACAGCTGATGGAGTTCCTGAAATAAAGGACTCGGCTCAAGCAAGCAAAGCGTATTCCGTGGAATATGCATTTATAAGAGCAGGCGCTGGTCAAATGAAAGCTGCTTGCTGCATGCACCATTTCGTGTATGGTCTAAGCACCTGCCTGCATAGGGCGTCCGTTCGTTTCCAAACCAGTGTTGTTATATTCATTTTCATGAGGAAATTTTTTTCAAGGAGTTGAAGCACAACTGAGGATCACACAGCAAAGACCTGCTAGCATCAACGCTGATGGGTCCTTCAGGTCCAGAATTTTTGTTTCTGAGGCTTCTACCGCACTGATCCACTGCCCCTTCGGGTGAAAGCCCGGAGTGACCTCCACTGTTGCAAGTAAGAGCTGATAAGAAGTGTGCCTCCTGGCTCCGGCTTTGCCCCCGGGGAGCTCAGCCAGACGCTGGCACCTGTACAGGCCTGAGGGCCGGCAGGGGCAGGCCCAAGCCTGAGCTGCAGGACCCTGCCTGGCTGGTGCCGGAGTTTGGGAATAAGCTGATGTGACATAAAGGAGTGGCTGGCGCTTATATCAAGTTCAGACTCGTGTTCTGGGGAGTCCACGTGGAAAATCGTGTCAAATGTGAGAGTTCCTGGGTCAATAAGTAACCCAGAGCCATAAAACTATCAGGCGGTGAAGGGAAACACTGCAGTTCCCCTTAATAGAGCGGAACACAGCTGCTTGGTTTTTCCTTTTGAGAAAAGAAAAATCCCTTTGTGTTTTGTTCTGGAAAGTCCAGTATCAGCCAGGACTGCGGGCATCTCACCCTCATCCGCCAGGCGTCAGCACCACCAGCCTATCGCCTCTCTGGAGCGTTGATCTAATGGGGCGCAGAGTGACTTGGCTTTCAGGAGGGATTTTGAATCTTTGCGGGGTCCACCCATTTGGGGGGTTTAGGGTTAGTATGCGTGCGCTTGAGGATGGCCATCAGGCTCTCAGATGGGTCGGGGGGTTGTTTTCGTAGTGGGGTCAGTTCTATTTACGATGTCACCCCCTGCAGACCCGCCACTGCCACCCCACTTCCACCCTTTGCCACCGGCTTATGAGAAAGCCCGGCTGTATGTCCAGGATGGGCGCATAGATCAGAACCGGAGCCATCCTGGCTAGGCAGCCATCGAGCTTAGAGGGAGCTGAGATGACACTGGGTAGTGGAGGGAGATGAAGAAGAGGGGGAGAGGAAGGAGGAAGACTGAGAAGGGGAGGCTTTCCCACTTGAGAGATCTGGAGACACTCCAGATTCTTCTGAGCTTTCACATTCTTGGAGTTTCATAAGTCACTGTGAGGTGCTTAAATCAGCCGAAATGGAGACAAAGAAAATCGTGTCTCCTGTGGACCTTGTGAGGGAGGATAAGGGTAGAAACGCTGGACAGGAGGCACCGGGGACCTGAGGCCGGGCTCTCGCAGGGCGGGGCTGGGGGTGGGGGTTCAGCAGCCATTACCCAGCTACAGGACCTGAGATTCAGGCACCAAGGCCCAGATGGCAGGGCTGGGGGGGGGGAGGGCCCTGGGGGGGGGGGGGGGGGGTCCGGGCCCGAGGGGGGGGGGGGCTCTGGGGGGGGGGTGTCGGGAGCCAGGCCTGAAGGTGAGGGAAGGAGAGGGAGCCCTGTATAAATCTGGCCCCTTTCAAATTCTGCAGTCATTCAAAGCCAACAGGAGCGGCCACTCCCAAAGGAGGGAGCCCCAGAGAAGAGACTGCCCCATCCTGCCCGGCGCGGGCATCGGCCTCCTGCCCACCCCTGGCCCGCGCCTGCGGGGCCTCTCTGCCCTGACCGCCTCGGGGAGGCCGCACTCAGGCCCTGGGCCAGCCCCTCGGCAAACCTGTCCCTTTCTGCCCGTGTCCATGCCAGTGACCTTCGGTCTCTGTCCTTCTAGAACAAACCTGCCCTTCTCGATGCAACTGATGTTCCTGTGTCGGGGAGGAACGCGCTGGGAAACTCACCACCCGTCACTGCAAGGGGGCCTGGGGAGCCCTTCCCCAGGGAGAACCTCAGGGCCCGCCCCTGAGCCCAGCACCTCCGCAAACGACATCCGCACAGTATCCCCGCTCTGCCCATCCTGCCAGGTCTAGTCTGAGTCCCAGTCTCTCCACACTTTGGCAGGAATATGCTGGTGTCTTCCAGACGCCAGGCTTGCGGGCTTGAGTTCGGGCAGACCCCCCATCCCTGCACTCCTGATGGCCTGTTCTTCTCCCAGACTCCCTTCCTCACTCCCGCCTTATGCTTGCAGGAGTCGTCTCCCGAGTAAATCACCTGCCTCCCGGTCCTCGTCGGCTTCTGCTTTATGGCTCTGAACCGCAGTGCTGTGAACCAGTGTTACCTCAACTACACACATAAATAAACAGCATCTCAATACTAAGGAACAGATTTACACACAGGCATTAGCTGGACAATAGACAAATGGATGGACAGGTAATTGACTGTAAATGTGGAATAATGGCAGCTTTCCATAAATAAAGAACACAGGCAATACTTGGAAACACTATTTGAACGCTTGCTGGGAAATGCAATTTTTCAGCTGCAGAGGGGCTCAGCATGTCCATCGGGGGACTAATAACTGCCCACTCTCGACAAAAGATGCCGTGTTCCAGGGCAGGTGCGAGTGCTGTCAGTGTAGGTACCTGGAACAGTCTGCCCAGAGGAAACACATACACAAAAAAATGTGAGCACACCGGGGATGACTTCACGCCAGGCAGCCCGGCTGCTTGCTGCTGCTGCTTCTTGGCAGAGAGCGTGGAAGCCGCTCACTAGGGTTCTGGGCGTGGGCTGCTGAGAGAACAGCAAAGTGCTGGCAGCCGTCTTTTGAGCCAGAAAACCCTGAAGCCACGTCGGGGGCGCCGAGGCAGAGCCAGGAGGATGCAGGGGAAGGAGGCGTGGCGGGCCGGAGCGGGAGAAGTATTTTTCCTTATTTTTATTGAACTCAGAATTCCCAGTTGTGCCACTAAATTTCCACAATTATTGACACTTAAGGGTTTTCTTAAGAGAAAAGGACTATTAAGTGAGAACTCCTTGTTCACTGTCCTGTATATATTAGTCAGTATTTCTGGTTTGACACAGCGCAGTGCTAACAGAGGTTTGGCTTGAGAAGAAAGGAGTGCACCCGATAAAGAGTGTCACTCATCCATCCATCCATCATCCATCCATCCATCCATCCATCCATCCATCCATCCATCCATCCATCCACTCATCTATTTAGAGGGCCTGAACTTGGAAAAAGAATTTAACCTTTTCTGCTTAGTTCCAGACGGTAGATCATGCGATGAGTGAAATATCATAGGAAAATAGTTACAAATGACATTTAAGGAAATACTTTTTTTTCACTGTCATTGGTAAAAGAAATTCTAAGCTCATCATTCAAATTGGAAAATATCCCTTTATTTTTTTTTCCTCATTGTATTTTTTTGTCATTGAACAGGTCACAGAACTCACTGGCAAAGTTGTCTGCTATAGTAAGATTTCTGCTTGCATACTTTACTTACATGAACAATTTACATAATGGCATCAATTAGTTTAATTATAGCAGAGTGGTTTATATTTTATACTTTTTTTTAGAATTTTGGTACAGTGCTTGATTAGCTATAATTTTTAATTGTCAAGTTCACTGACATTTTCAAAATCACTGGCAGGAAGTTGTCCATAACAGTTCTCTCCTGTTTCCAGGTCGGCTGACTGGCACTAAATAACGCCAGGCTCTGTTTCCCATCCGTCTATCAGTGCTCTTTTCATTTTTCCTGGATCATTCTTAACAGTGATCTGTTTCATTAGTCATTTTTGAAATGCAGTTTCTGTCTATGTTTTCTTTTACAATTTGGGTTTTCATGCCAATTTCTCTTAGATTTATCATTTTCCCCCTATTTTCTGCTTTATTTTGAATCATGCCTTTGTTCCTTTTTATTGTCTCTCATATGTGGAATAAAAACAAATAAAGCAGGGCTCTCCCTGGTGGCGCAGCGGGTTAAAGCACAGCATTAAGAAGCTAAAGCCACTTCCGCAAGAGTTCAATCCCCGCCCCGGAGGTGACCCACATGGCCAGCAGGACCCGTCCGCTGCTCCCCTCAGCAGTGGACTTCGTCGATCTGCCTGTTCTGCTCCCCGCTCCGTCTCCGGTGAAGCCTCTCGCCGCTCCTGCACCTCTCGCCTGTACCCCAGTTCTGTATGCATAAATAAATAAATCTTTGGGGGAAAAAATAAAGCAAATGAGCAAAGGAAAATACAAACCCTTATATAAAGTCAAAAGCTTGGTTTTCCAGTGAGAAGGGGTAAAGGGTTGACCCCACAGTGAAGGGTGGGAACTAGAGTTTGGTAGTCATTGATAGGATGAAGTATTTGCAGATGTCAATTGCTACGCTGTACATCTGGAACTTATACAGGTTATGCACTGATACCACTTCAAAGATATTCTTATTTTAAATGAACACTCACTAATAGGCTGAATCCTTCTCACTTTGCTAATGCAAGTATCTAGTGCCACACTTTGCCTCAAAGTTTCAGTTTAGCTGCATCCCAAATTTGAATACGCAGGTTTTCCTTTCATTTAATAAATATAATCTGTAAATAGTTACTATCTCTTTCCCACAATTAAGTTACTTAGATTAACAGTTTTATGGGGGCAGAGTAATACACATTAAACATAAACATATAAAATATGCAACATGATACTCTTTGGCCTAACTATCACTTCAGATTTTTGCAGAATATTTCACTAGATTGTCTTCTTATTATTGAATTTCATTTGTGAATATTTCTCCTAGTCTTGACCTTTATTTTTTCCCCCATAGCCATAGTTGTTTTGAAAAACAGGAATTTTAAACTCTTATTAAGTTCAGCTTTTTTATTTTATAAATATACTCGAGATCATATCTAAAAAGTATTCTCCTAATTTAAGGTCACAAAAATGTTCTCCAATTTTTCTTCTAGGAGATCTGTGATTTTATATTCTACATTTTCATCTATGACCTATTTTGAGCTCCTCTTTGAATACAGTGAGAGGCACATGTCAGGTTCACAGACAGGACTTGGGGAGCCCATTGCCCTAACATCCTTTATTGAGAAGCTTTCTCCATGAGTTGACTTTCTCCCCCATTTGGCGTCTGGTGGACACATGTCCGAGGGTGCCTGCCTGGCTCCTGCCTCTCTGTGCTTTCCACAGGTCCGTGAGCCAGCGTCAGTTCACCCAGACCGAGTTCCGGGACAATAACAATGACAAGTCACCTGACCTCACCGAGTCTTATGTCATCTTTACTGTAGGAATCTGTCAGTGACCGCAAATCTCCCTTGGATTGTTGAGATTTTCTCTTGACATCAGTTGATGATTTTAATGATTACTAGTCTTAGTTGGCTGCCCTTAAATGTCACAAACCGCCTAGCAATCCAGGGCTTTCTTTTTATGTCTTGGATAAATTAGTTCTGTTCATACCTTTAACAAACCAATTTATCATGAGTGTGGAGTTCCACAATATGAATTACATGCTGGATCTACTAAGGTAGTTGTCTCCATCTGGTAGAAAATATTATTTACTAGTGGGAGGGGACAGTGCTTTACAAACTCAAGGGAATGTTTTTCATCCTGAAAAATGTAAAACGCTAGGTCTATCCTTCCTATTGCTCGGTCTTGGATGAGAGCCCAGGGCCCTGTGCTCCTCAGAGGCGCTAACCCCGGCGCCGCCCAGCGGCAGGAGAGGTGCGAAGCAGCCGGAGGATCTCTGCAGACCTCGCCCGCCGCCCCTTATCCCGGCTGCCTGGGGCTGGGTGGTGCTGGGCAGAAATGGGAAGACTCTAGCTTTCCTTCAGGGCAGCTGAGGGTCATGTTTTGACGACTCCATCTGATTTCCTCTTGCTCGAAGTTTAAGAAGAAGAAAAGGTTTGTCCAGAGTGGCCCCAAGCTGGGGCCTGATGCGCTGCTCTGGCCCTGAAGCTGAGGACTAGGAGTCTGTCCCCGGGCCCCCACCTGTTACTGACGCGCTCTCATCCTGAAGGGTCCCTGAATTAGCCAGGTGGGCACATCTATTCCCTGTTACATCATCTTGGATAGAAGATTCTGTCTTAAAGAGAGACCTAAGTGGCCTGCGTCTGTGGCAGTCCTCAAGTGGTGGGAGAGAAAACACCAGCAGCGACGTGGACTTCGTTAGTCCGGCTTCGCCCGTCTGTGCCAGCTGCTGCAGCGGCAACAGCGAGCCACTATTGACCATCCCGTACCCCCACTATGCTGCGCTTGCACCCGTGGTGTTCCCGCTCAAAACCCGTGCTCTCGTTTTACATGGACTGTGGGTGCTTTGTTGACGCGGCCTGATGGTAACTATGGGGGGTGGGGGCAGAGCCCACGCTTCCAGGATACAAACAGCAAAGCAAACCCATGCTACTTAGACAAATAGTCAAGTACATTTTTAAAATGATATAAAATGAGCATGAAGATAGTGTGCATTTTTATCTCTCACCAAAAATACTGGCAGGGACTCCTTGCGTATTCCAACCCAGCTTTAACACAAGCGCCCTGCACCCTAACCCCACACTGTCACTTACCCGAAAGGGCTGCCTGCCACCCTGCTCATGCAGGAACAACCATCACTACAGCCAGTGCCTCGGAGTGTCGCCACATTGTACCACCTAGAACTGCAAAACCTATTCTGTGACCTTCAGGGAAACACCCCCAGCTCTGAGAATGGACAGAACCGAAAGACGTTGCGGCACTTTAGAAACCTGATCAAATGATTTTCTTTGCTGGTTTTACATAAGAGAAAAGTACAAGTACGTGGTTCACTCTATCACTAGCAGCCCTTGCTGGAGATCGGCCGCAGTAATCGGGCCCAGTAATTGTGTACATCCACAAATGCAGTTTTTATTTTTATTACCAAATTATGCATCCTAAATTATACATCCCTACCCAGCTAGCACCGCACTTCCAAAGACAGAATTTTATAGCTGTCAAGGAAACATGCAAGGAGAAGCCAAATTTGAAATAATCGTTCTTTGCCATTACTTTAGAAGCAGGGCAAGAGAAATAACGGATTGGGTAATTGATTGGAGTAATGGACTCTGGTATTTATTTAACCATTAAGGAAAGATAAATGCTTACATGTAAGAGAAAAAATGCTAGATCCCTTGATTCTCAATTGTTAAGATTAAAAATTCATCAACTTATTATGTGCTATTACTTTTTAACGTTTATTATTTCTGTAAACGATGGAGCAAGTCAGAGTATTTATTTCCTCTTTAGAGCATGATCTGAGATAGGTCAAATAATAAGATATGTTTTTAAATTTGCTTTCAAAGCTGTATAAAATAAACTGACTACTCTAATTAGAAAGGTTATTTATTTTACTGAGTAACAGAGTAATTCCTTTACAAAGCCATGTCATGGCAAAAATAAGAGGTATAAGAAAGTCCTGAAACTTTTCTTCACTTACACTTATTCTGCTATGAAAGAGAGAAAGAAATGTGTGTATGTGTGAGAGAGGAAGAGAAGCAGGAGGAGGGGAAGAAGCCAACAGCAACAATGAAAGAAAAACTTGAGAAAATGGCAGATTTTGAGAAATGCAAATAATATGCCCTTTCCATTTTGAAGGTGACAGACACAGGCACCGACAATAAAGTTAAAATATTGGACATTTAGAAATATGTCTGTGTCTGCAATTGAATAAAAGATTAGTATTTCTTCTGAAATTATAAAGCCAAAAGCAGTAAACAGCCCATGTTAATTCAAAAAGCCAACTAAAATAGCTTGAGAATGCATGACCCTACATGTAAAAAGTCTTCAAGAACTCACACAAACATAGAGATAACAAGTGGGTTAGCAGGTTGAAGGCACAAACTCAATCTATGAATCCAGTTGTGTTTCTATACACTGGAATAAACAATTCAAAAATAAAATTAAAGTAAGGACTCTTTTAATTAAAATAAATTAATTAAGATAAAGTGCCTGGGAAAAATTAAGCAAAAGCACCCATCGTTGATGCAAACTGGTGAAAGTAACTAAAGACCTAAATAAATGGTAAATTGTTGTATATTTCTAGAGCAACAATTTTAATCTACAGATTTAAAACAGTAGTTATCCAAATATGTAACTGCCTTATTTTTCAAAATGAAAGACACTGATCCTAGAATTCCCTGTGAAAATGCAAAGAATCCAGAATCCCTAAATAATCTGAAAAAGTAAGAATAAACTTGGAGGACTCACGTTGTTATTTAAACCTTACAACAAATATGTATAAAATTAAGACCATGTGGACCTGACATAAATTTAGAAGTATAAATAAATAACATTGAATTGACAGTCCAGACGTAGGCTGTGCACGTGTGGTCAGTAGGTTTTCCACAAGTAGACCTAGCACGTTCACTGTAGAGAGAAAAAGCATTTTTCTGGGGCCGCTGGATAAGACATTCAAGAGAGTGAACTGTACATCTATCTTCTACAGTACAAAAAAATGTCAGCTGAAAAGACTGAGCGAAGACTCTCTGAAAAAATATTTAAATTTTCTAAGGAAAAATCCTTAGCAAAAAATAAATCTTTGTGCCCTTGAATTAGGTGATTTTTTTCAGTTGTGATATCTGAATTCTAAGCGAAATAAGGGAAATGAACGGTAAATTAAATATCATCAAAATAGACGTTCTCTGTTCAAATGGTATGTATAGAAAGTAAAAGAACAATCCAAAATTTGGAGGAAGATATTTATAAATCACATGGCTGAAAATGAAACAGTAACGACAATCAGGAGCATTTCTCGCAAGGAAAGGTGTTCACACTGGCGTGAGCTCCAGAGAGACAAAGGACTACCACCAGCAAAAAAATGCTCATTAGTGCTTGGGGAATGCCTGCTTCATCATCATCCTCAGCAAAAATGTTGCTGGTAGGGCTATGGGAAAATTATGACCGACATATAGGCTACGGGGGTGCCCCTTTGTGGCGCTCCCCTGGAAAAGCAGGCTGCATGGTTTCTTAATTCAGTACACATGCGTTCCCGTGGGGTCAGCTGGTCCCCCCGCCTAGGTAGGGGGCTGGTGCCTGTCCAGAGACACCTGCACACACGTCCACAGCAGCATCGCTCACAACAGCCCAGCGACAGCAACAGAGTAGGCACCCACCGGTGCATAAATAGATAAACAAAATCTGGTTCTAGATACACGGAAATATCACCCAAGCGTAAAGAGTGACGACACAGCTATGCTTGGACACGCAGGCATCTCAAAAGCAAAGAAAACCACCAGCACCGCCGGGCCACAATCACAGTATGCAAATTATACCTCAGTTCAAAATTCACAAAAGAAACCTCACATAACGGGTGCTCAGTAAATAAGATGATGGAGGAAAACGTGGGGAAATGCGTATGTAGATGTTGGTTTGCAGACTAGGAGCTTAAACTGGTCCCAAACATGGAGGGCAAATGAGAGTGAGAAAAAGGCACTCCAGTTTGGAAAGGGGCAGACTTAATACTCAAAGAAAGCGATTTCTGAGCTCTATCTTCTGCGGCAGCAAGATTAGAGTAGGTCTGCCCATGCACCTGCCGAAGCTTCAAAGTTTACACAGAGGCCTTCAGTAGGCTGAGTCACAGGTCCCATCCAAATGGTCTCCACACATTACTATCTCGAGGCTGAGTCCT
>NW_004567110.1:3113922-3116422 GCF_000260355.1 Condylura cristata | reverse complement strand
ATTACTGAAACGGTCTCTTGTACTAGGAAAGAAAGAAACCAAGGGAGACATCATCATCTATTTCTACTTCTATTTCTATGACCAGACCTTCTTTATCCTCCAAGAAAAATGAAAAAGCAGGAAAGAAAATGAGGGAGAGAGGGAAAGGAAGTATGAGAGATGGAGGGAGAGAGAAAAAACTAATTCAAAGCCGGCGACTTCATTAAATTTAATTTATTCTTATATTTTCACTAAATTTCAAATATCCTGAAAGTGGAGATTATGCTAACGTCTTCATGATGATTTCTCTAAAGCCTGGCAGGGCTAGACACGCAGCAGATACTCACCAAATAAATACTGAAGAGAGCGGCGAGAGCAAACAGCGTCTCTGCAGGGCTGAGAGCAGGTACGGGGCTCCCGCCCGCAGCCAGACTCGGCCGCACCTTGGACTGTCCCACGGCAGCACCGCCCGGGTCACCCTCACCGTCACCGCATCCGCCACGACGATTGCCGACACCCGCGACACTTCACTCTGTGTCAGGGCTCTGCGTCCATTTCATCCCACAAGATCCTTGAGGGGGTTCACACGCCCGTCATGGAAAGCGGCCCAGGTGGGCAAGGGGAGGCCAAGCGCCCTGCTCAAGGGCGGATGCCCAGAGAGGGAAGCAGCGCCCTGGGGACCAGGAGGGTCTGGCCAAGTGGCCCACGGGACTGGTGTCTTGCAGCCGCTTGCTGTACCTAAGCGGCCCCGATGGCGCCGACTGACAACAGCCCAGCACCTTAGTCTGGCTTCCCTGGGGTTACTCCAGGGGTGCCGAGGCAGACGAAGCCGCTTTCTCCCTCCCCAGCTCTGAAGGCCTGAGCCCAGGAGAGAGACGGACCAAGTCCTACCAAGTGGCAAAGGCACTAGAAGACAAAACCAACGTTGGGATGGCCGGAAGATGGACTCCGAGCGAGGAGGTCAGTGACAGTGAGTCCGAGCAGCTTGCGTCCAGCTATGTTACTGCCCCTTCTCGGTACAGGGGCTACACATTTCTTATCACAGCTAAGAAATGTTGGCTTTGTTTCCATCATCTTTGCATAACAGACGTATCCGATGCTAGTTGGCATGCCCCTCATCTACATGTTTAATATGCCCTGTTAAATATCATTGCAAAAATGAAATAACCTCAATAGCTACCACACTTACTGTACTTGGATACTGTACCTTTTCCAGAAATTAACCTTGAGATTCTACTGTAGATAGTTATTATTTATTGAGCACCTAAACCATGACAGTTATTTATATTGCCAACTTTATTCCATAAAACATCTTCAACTAGGCTTGAGGGCCCAGCATTCAGATGATATAGCTGAAGATTACAGAATAGAAGGGAGCTGCTCATTGAATTCATGACTCAAGAGTTTCATATTTAAAACGCGAAGGTCCACTTTCTTAAGTCTCTCCAGCTGTATGGGGAACTATACCCTCCCCATGAGTTACTTAGTCTTTATGCTGAAAGTTAAGGAGTCATAAAGTTAGTTTTGATACATAAACATTGCACTTGGGTTCAGTATTGAGACTAAAGTAGTCATAACTTTTAATTAATATCACAATTATCTTACTGCATTCCCATACCTTAGATCTGGTGGTATCTCACAGACTGTGTGGTCCCATCAATGTTGATCATAAATAAGAGGCTTGAGACTCAGAAACATCATGTGTTCTTCTGAAATGAAATGAAAATGTGTTAATTGGGGGAGATAAATACAGTCTCCTGTTATGTCAGACATTTACTCCATATGTAGTTAAGACCTGTTTCTTTTTTTTTTTTAAGATTTATTTATTTATTTGTACAGAACTGGGGTTCAGGCCAGATGTACAGGGGCCATGAGAAGTTCACCAGAGACAGTGGGGAGCAGAACAGGTGGATCAATGAAGTACACTGCTGAGGGGAGCAGCTGGCGGGTCAGGAGAGGTCTGCCATGCCCCTGTGGTCATCTCCGGGGCAGGCTGGGTCGAATTCATGCTAAAGTGGCTTTAGCTTCTTAGTGCTTCCTTCTAAGCTGCTTAGCCCCCAGGGAGAGCCCAAGACCTACTTATTTTGGTAGGTGAGTTGTTTACATCACTTGATTAGAATCTCAGCCTGATCTTCTCTGGCCAACTTACTTGAAATAATAGTATACATTTCTGTAAGTCCTCTGCCTCACCCAGGCACCATCACCATAGTCCCTGTGCTCTTCCCACCCCTGCCCTGACCCTCTCTGTCCTCTCCCCCTACAGAATGTCTCTGACCTATGCCTGATGATTTGGATTTTTGCCTTATTATAGCTACTCAGGGAAGAAGAGAAAAAAGAAAGTGGTTTAAGCGTTTTTGACAAAGCAAAGAGATAACAGAACAATTCTCACTATTAAGAAAAAAATTCCAAAGATGCACTGTTTCAGTTAGTGGTGGTGAATAGCAGTTTGCTATGGAATGTTAATGGCTCGATTATGACAGTCATTTCTAAGATGAATCACAGTTATTACCATTGAAGGTAG
>NW_004567110.1:3101057-3113603 GCF_000260355.1 Condylura cristata | reverse complement strand
TTTATTTATTTATTTTAAATGATTTATTTTTATTTATGTACACAAGAGCTGGGGTACAGGCCAGAGGTGCAGGAGTGACAGGACTCACCAGAGACAGAGTGGGAAGATCTACTGAACACACTGCTGAGGGGAGCACCGGGGAGGCAGGAGAGGTCTGCCTTCCCACGTGGGTCACTCCTTGGCTGGGATCGAACCTGTGCTGCAGTGACTGAGGGTAGCTTCACAGAGCTGCATTTTAACCCTTTGCACCACCAGGGAGGGCCCATGAATGGATTCAACATGAGTTTTGACTGTGGAGTTTCGTTAACAAATTATCCATGTAATTAATATTAAATTAGCTGGTTGAATAAAAATTGAAGCTTGCAAAATGTGTGTCTCTCAATCGAGCCCCTCTTTTGCACTGGGAATGTCCAAGTCACCTGCAGAACAAACCCACAGGTCCGGGCCATTCATCTAATGACACAACAGGAAATTTTACAAACAGAACAGGAAAATGAATGTCTCATTATCGCAAAGCTAATTCGCCGGAAACTTGGGACAGGTTTCCAGGATGTTGTGGAGAGAGTGCTCCATTGTGGTCTCTGTAGCCCAAGGCCTGCAAGCCCACCAGTTAGAGACGGCTTGGGAGCCCAGTTACCTTTTGGCCAAAGAAAACAGACCAGAAAATAATTAAAAAACCCACTTAGAAGCCACCAGTAAATGTGGTTCTAACTAGACAATTATTTGAGTAAAGAAAAGGGGAACATCTATTCTTTTTAACCAAAACCAAAATAGAACGTTAAGGGAACTTAGCACGTCAAACAGACATAGGAGAGTTATTGGGTGAGTTATGACATCACTTTGTGACATTTTATATTCATAATCTTCACTTCATCAGTTCACGTTACGACTTCATGTGGCTTTGCGCAAAAGAGACACTGGTGTTTTGCAGTCAGATGAACTGAAGCAATCCGCTGCCTGCTGTCGAGCCCGCCGGGTCTCTCTGCCTGGCCACTGCTGCCCAACCTTGGCAGCCCGGAGCAGAAACGTTTAGCATGTTGTTATCACAGATCTGCAGTCTGACAGCGCAGGGCAGAGCGTGCTGTTCCTGCTGCTCCCAGAGCCTTGCACTCGCGTGCACTCACGTGCCTAGCGCAGCACCAGCTTCCGACCCAGGGGCCACTTAGCCCCACGCCGAGGGGAGCTGCTCAGGGGTCTTCGGGATCTTCATCCCGTTCCCATCTCGTTTCTCAGCTCTGCCACCGGGTCTTCCTTAGCATTTTTAGTCCCATACTAATCAGCCCCTTGCCCACGATCTTCCTCAAACTCCAAGTCCATCGCACCTCCCAGCTGCTTTTAAGGCAACAGGACAGCTCCAACCTCCCTCATCGCACCTCCATTATTGCTGTTAGATCCCGGACTACGTGCTGAATCCAAGTGCGTGAAGACTTTAGGCGGTTTTTAAATTTTCCGTCGTCGAAAAATGTCAGCGATAAGTCAAGTGCAATAGTCACTATCTCAGCTCAACATCACCTCAGCTCCCTCTGCAGTCTCCTCTGCACCCCAAATCACAGCGCACAGAGCCCATGCTATCCCTCTACAGTTGCAGATAGGATCCGCTAGTGAGAAGCACCTGTAGGGTTTTGTAGGAGGAAGAGAGGGCAAGGTCACCTCTCTCTGCTAAGAATCCCTCTGCAGACAGCTGTGTGGACAGCTGTGAACAGGATCAGCTTTCACTCACACCCCAGGGAACCACCCACTTCATTACCACACTGGCAGAATCTTCCAAGAGTTCTTAAGCTCTTAAGAACCACCTTCTTGGATCTTGCAGGCTTCATCAATTGGCATCAGTGTTCCTGACCTCCATTCACTCATCTCTCCAAATCAGGTTTCTGTCCAAGTCTGCCTGTGATAAACGCTCAGTCAAGATGAATAACTTGGCTTCTGTTTCCTAAACAAACCTCTACTGAAATCTAGGAAATCTACATCTATGTCTTTATTTATGTAACTACCTACCCTCACTGCTGACCTTGCCTATCTTATAAACTATCTTTTTACTTTATTCTCCACTCATTCACCCATCCATCCATCCTCCATCCATCCTCCATCCATCCGTCCGTCCATCCTTTCATCCATCTGGGCAACTTCCTTGAAGAAGTTACATTGAGTCAAACATAATTTGAGTTAAAAAATATTCATGGATTGTTCTTTAACCCCTTCACTGATCATCTGATTTTAATATTTTCCTTTTAAATTCCATTTTTCCTGACAAAATAACACATTTATAATATCAGTCCATTCACAAACAAGTGAGGGTCATGGTGTACTTGCCAAGGTTTTCAACTTAACTGCTGCCAGTTTCCCCTAAGAAACCAGCTTTCAACACTCTACTCCTCCTCACGGGCCTGAGCTCTCTCTCAGGCAGCATTCTGGGTGAGGTCTGGGTCATACCTGCCTGTCTACAGTGCGTGGGGCCTGCCTCTGGCCTTGTTCTGACTCTTGTGCCCAGCAGATACACATTTGGGAGATGCTGCTACTCACACACCTTCAGTTTCCTAGTGGCTCGCTGCCTCCCGCCCTGCCCTCCCGCCGTGAGGGTGACTGTGCAAAGCCTGCCTGTGCATAGGCTCGGTCTGGCGAACACCCTGTTTTACAAGGAGTGGTCGGAACTGTGAGTGGTCGGAACTGTGAGTGGTCGGAACTGTGGTCCGGTGACTGCTTCCGCTTCCCCGCCGTGCGGACCCGGGCCTGGCCACCCACACGAGGGCTCCCGGCGTGCGAATGGCCCCCACGGGGCCTCTCTCACCTACCCCCTCGTGCCATTCATTCCCTGACATGAGCGCCTCAATCTTCACCCAGAGACTTGGGGTTCCAGGGTGATAAGTCCCCAGAAGGGAGGTTTTCTGCTCATTCTATCTCCTGCTCCGACATTGAATTTTAGGTCTAAAAATCCAAAACAATTTTACAACTTGTCCAACTCTTCTTTTGCTTCCCGCCAACTTTAATACATTCCTGGCAAGGAAATCTGAGTCTGCCACCCTGCCCCTCCCGCCATCATCTCTTCACCACTTGACCGGTAACATCTCTGACCGGCATCTTTCATGTAGTAGTCATTTTTCCAATTTTCCAGCAATGGAGTTTTCATTTGTCTGTTTTTTAAAGGTTTTCGTGTGCTTGCAGTCAGGGAAACGCAGAGCTATTATTAGATTTTTCTCCATAAAATTACTCCTGTGTCCTATTTATATAAGCTTTTCTCATCACAAGGCAGGCAGATTAAGGCTGAAAAGATGAAGAAATCGGATGTTGTGATTTCTGGTGGCCAAAATTAGAAATTTGGTGACCGCACACCCTGGGCTTTTAAACGAACCTGCTCCCCACACATCACATTCTCGAGAAAGGCCGCGAAGCCCACCAGGTGTCCCCTGCCTCTGAGGGACCCACACCTCTCCTGCGACACACTGGCCACTATGCCCTGCCGGCCTGGCCACTGTGCTGCCCTCCCGGCCCGCCCCTCAGCTTCTCAGGCCCTATTTGGACCTCTCCGAGATGTCTTTCCCTCCTGCTCACCCTGCTCCCCGTTGCCAGCTAATAGTAGGGGATATGGGCATATCTGTCATGACTTCCTGAGAAGGTGGTTCTGCAGCTTCTAGAAGCCACAGAGAATGGTGGTTACCACCCTCCACCCCCTCCCCCACAGCCTTGCAGTGATGTTTAGGGTTTGGGCCAGGTCCCACCTACTGATAACAGCCCTGGCCCTCAGCTGGCAGAAGTGGGCACACGACTGGCCCTGGCTGATGCCTACAGCTCCTCTCAGTGTCCAAACACAGTCACCGGGATGCCGTGGCGTCCAGTCTGCACCATAGACAGTAACCCCAAGTGGGTGCGGCCATCCAGGCCCGGGGAAAGAGGGGTTGTGTGATGGTGTCGCCTTGCTTTTGCCTCTCCATGCTGTGAAGAAAAGTCTCACGCTCCCCTCCCTAGTCAAGGTACAATAAACAAAAACAAGTCTGGCTAGAAGCAGCTTGATTAGCCTTAAACTCATGACACGCTGGCTCAGCTCCGCGTGCTCACGCCTGGGGCTGCCCTGGCTGTCGCTTGGCCATCTCATCACCAGTCCCCTTTCCAGAGCCTTCTCTGTCTGTTACAAGGCAGCCCAGTGTGAACTGGGGTGCCTGTGGGTCCTCACCCGTGCGCGTAAGATCCAACTGTACTCAGACACACGCCCAAAGGTCAATGATGGGTTTATTAACAATAGTGGGAAAAGAAAAGGAACAACCCAGGGAAAGAGAGAGAGATACACATTAACTAGGGCGCCCCACCTGTTCCGCTGACTTGGACCCCAGCAGCACACTGAAGCTGTGCCAACCCAGCTTTCCCCAACCCCCCAACCTCCAGCCCCAAGGCCAGGGACAGCCAGCGCCAGAGAGCCCCAGCCCCAGATGTCTGCCTTTTCATAGCCACAAGTCTCAAAATGGCCGCTGAGCTCCGCCCTTGGGTCCTCGCAGTCTCCCTCTGGTGTTGCTGGGAGCTGTAGCTTCAGGGCCCGGAGTCCACAAAACCTGCACCTGTAGAGCTCGTTCAGGACACCCATTCCCCTAGCATGCTCACGTCAAGTAAAGAAGCTTTAAAGAATCAAGATAAAACAACTGTTTTGCTAAGTGAGCCTCGCACCCTCCCCAATGTGACAACACGCTCAGGGCCCTGAGCTGTTTTACATGTTTCCTTGCCGCTGGCTCACGGCTCTGCCCTTAAGTAACGCTGCCTCACGAGGACGGGGGCGGCCTGCGCTGTCCTCCCTCCCTGTCCGGCCGGCCGCGGGCAGGCTGTTTGGCGAGTAGCAGCAGGTAGGGCAGCCCTGACTGGTGCACAGGTGCCTGGGCTCTCCTCACCTGCTGGCCCACTACCTGTCCAGCTGAATCCATGGGGCTCCTCCGAGGGGCTTCCACGTGCTGGGGCCCATTGCTGGGGTCCTTATGGGTCCCTCCTGGTCTGAGCAGGGTCCCATTCTGAAAGCTGACACTCAGCCTGCTTAAAAGGCAATTATTTTCTGTCTACAGATTCCCTCTCTTTAGCATGGTCAAGCTCTATTGGTTTTTTATGGCTTCCTCTGTTACCATGGAGACAGATGGATATTTTTTCGCTATTACTGCCTGGGGCCAAGGAATATACAAACAGAAGAGCTGGGAATTAACTTGGCTACTCTTTGTGCAATTAGCATCTAATGAATCCATCCTCAAAATAGATCGGCTGCAACCGCCTCAGTGCAGAGGCTTGCTGCTCAGACTTCTTGTAATAAGACGTGGGTGATGACTCACAGCCAGGGCTCTAAACAGAGCTTCTGAGAGAAAGTGTTTACTGAATAAACAGTCTGGTCGCCAGGGAGAGAACAGCTCATCTGTGCTTCCTGTTTTCATGTGTGGAAACGCTTCTCCTCTTGGACGGGACTGCTGGGAGGAGCTGACTGCTCCGAGGAGCTGGGAGGCTGGTGCCCACCCCCCTGGTGCAGGGGACCAGGGGCGGAATGAGACCACGGAATTCCGTGTTGGGTGTGAAGGGGCGTGGGGGGGTGCAGAAACCTGGCTGAGTTACAAGTCACGATGCTCTTTCCTTTACAAAAAAGAAGAGCGGGGTGAGAGGCCACCAAGGTCAGGCCAAGGTCACGGAGCTGGGCAAAAACTTTACCAGATACCACACTTCCTCTCACTTACTCTGTTGGCTCCAGACGCCCTCCCGCCCTCCCTCGCCAACCATCTGCCCCCACTTCTAGAATCTCTCTCTGCTGCTGGGGGATAAACACTAAGACAGGAGCAGAGTGGATGTCTGTGTACTCCCATGAGTGATGGGTTGATGAGTGCTTAGCAGCACAGGAGAGTCACTCACACAGGTTTCGAAGATTGAGTCTCCCTGAGTAATAAAGAGCCCTGCGGGCACCCTAATGTCATGAACAACTCGGACAGCTTTGTGGGGATGCACCGTGACAGGGAGCCACGAGGGGTCGGGAGCATGAGGGGTGGGCTTGGGGTGTGTATGATGGGGTGCAAAGGAGTCTTCGCATAAAGGAGGCGTGGCCGCCTCATTATGACTTCACAGGAGAGGACAGATGACAGTTTGCTGAGGGGAGGAGGCAGGGAAAGAAGAGGAGACAGTCTAGTCAGCCCTGGCAAGACATGGCCACAGATGGGAAAAGGGCTTCCCAGAGGGAACAGAGGAGACAAACGTCACACAGAGGTGCCAGTTCTGAGAGGACTTGTGACAACGGGTGTGGGTGAAGGCAAGCAGGGCCAACGTGTCTGGGGGTCGGGCGTTGCCGGTAGTCTGATCCCATGATACTGGGATATAGAAACTGCCTACATTCCAGCAATTCTTCATGTGTTTTTTAAATAGCAGCTGCTTCACAGCTCCTTTGCGCAGACTGGCACACCACACTTGCACACCCTTCTCTCCCTGGAACTCCCAGGATTACACCTTCCTTCGCCCTCCTAAACCTGCAAGAGTCTCAAGCATATGCTTTGAGCACAGGCAATGACAGAGTTAAGAACACACAGGAAAGCCGATGCTCCCGTTGCACATCAGACACTGGGTTGTCACGGGCTCCACAGAGCGCAGAGGCCATTGAAGGCTACAGGTTTTGTTTGCCATTACAAATGCTGGTGTACTTTCCAGGTTTTTTATCACACACATGTTGTCTTTATTCATTTTGGATTGATTGCTTTTGAAATCAGGTATAAATATATGATGTAAGTGAAGATTAATATTCAGCTCCTTCCTTGAGAGAATTCTTGAAATAAATAATGCAAAAATGCTGAAACGCCTGTGCTGAGAGTGCTCGTGGACAGTCAGGCTTTCTTGTTCTTCTATTTGTTTATATACAGTTTAGCTGTACCTCTATTTTCTACTCCGTAAGATGGAATCCCAAGGAGATCAAGAAAATGTCTGTTGGACATCTGCTCTATACCAACCACACTCAGAAACCGCCTTAGTCCCTTGTCCTAAGACAACTCAGTAAGGAAAGAACAGTTACTGTGGACCCGCCAAGCAACTGAGAATTAGTCGTCCTTGATGAGGGAATCCAGAATGAGAAGCCATATTTCTTGGAATCTAAAAAGAAATTCCTCTCAGAACTCTGATTTGAAATACTGCTTACATGTATATCATCACATCTTAATTGTGCTATTTTTTATTGGTTTGCTAGGCTCCATGACTTAGGAATGAAGTCCACACTGCTTTAGAAATGCCTGTTATAATAATGCAATGATCCTCCTCCACAGGCCATGTGGCCTCCTCCCCCCTTTTCGCCAACTTCTTACCTCTCCTGGTAGGGAATTTCAAGGGTCTGTTTCATGTTGGTTTCGTCTGCTTCTTCGCTGTTTTTAATATCCCCATATAAGTGAAATCATTGGCCATTATCTTTCTTGTTCTGACTTATTTCACTGAACAATATCCCATTCAGTTCCATCTATTTGTTACAGACAGCAAGAGCCCATCTTTTTTATAGCTGCATAGTATTCTACCATGCATATCTTCCACCTCTTATTTACCCACATGCCATGGGGCACACAGCTAAACATGGGAGTGCATCTGCCCTGCCAGTTAGTGTCTTTGCAGTGATTTCTTTTGAAAGCTGCTTCAGTTTGGAAAGCCTGGAGGCTTAGGAGTCATGGAGCAGAACTGAAAGATGGAAGTGAATGGAATCTTAAATGACTAAAGGAGGACATTCCAGGAAAAACCATGAACAAAAGCCACTTGGCCAACCGTGATCAGAGGATATCTTTATAATTGTTAAGGGGAAGGCTGTCTTAAAAGAACTCTGCAGAGTCTTGTGGACTCCACCCCTACTCCAGCTTTCTGGACTCCACCCCTTATGCCTGTGATAGGAAACTACAACTCCCAGCAGTACAAGGGAGAGAACTGCAAGGACCTAAGGGCGGAGCTAAGCAGGAATTCTGGGACACTGGGGGATAAATGGGGAGCGGTTTTCCAGCTGTCACTGGAGAGGGAACGCCTCTCTCTCTGGAGCAGCAGCTCTCAGCCCGTGTGACTGGGGCTACGAGCGTTAGTTTGGGGCTAGAGCTCCAAGTTAGCCACGCTGGTAAAGTATTCCAGCTCCTTGGTATCCCTCGCTCTCTCCCTGGGTTGTTTCCTTTTCCTTTCCCCTTTTTTTCTAACAATAAACCCATCACCCTTTCTGTGTGTGCCTGCAGGAAATGACATTTTGAGCGCGGGTGAGGCCCCACAGACAGGCGGCCCAAGTCCACTCTGGGGTGCCCTCTAGCAATATGTCTTATCTTTCCAGGAGACAGAAAGCTGAGACTCATCTGGACTATGTGCCCTGTTCTTACATTGACACAGGTCTTGGCAGGCTTTGAGTTGACGAAATCGTGAGCCACATCCATCCGGTCAAATTCACCCTTTGTCAGTTTTCACAACGTGCCTTGACGATTTGCGCCAGCTGATTTTCTGCATGGACTTTCCTGTTGCTCTCCGCACTCAGCCAGCACGCAAGCCCCTTTCAACCGGACGAGGGGCCAAAAGCCCAATGCCTCTAACCAGCACAACCATGGGTGAACGTGTCACACAGACCAATGTAGGCACCAGCCAGCGACACAGACAGGTACCGGGTCTCCGCCCGGGGTAGCTGAAGACACAGTTTGGGGGACACCGGACAGAAGGGTGAGTCCTGACAGGATCAGAAACCTTTGTTCCCTGAACATCTGCTTCTGTTCGGCTGAATAAAGATCCGAGTATTCGACCTTAAGCTCTTGAGGTCGTGACGCACTGCTGGGTAGTTAAATGCTTCGCACATGCCATCTCCCCCACCCGCCTCCACTTTTCTCTCTGTCACCAAGCGATGGTGCACACAGGACTGGTGACTGGAAACACACAGCAAAGGAAGTCATCCCCACCTTTCACTCACCCCAAACCCGACTCCAGCAGACAGACATCCTCAGGGCGCTACTTGTCACACACTCCAGCTACCACGTCCCACACCAAGTGTTCTTCCTGCAGTTTCTGGCCGGTCTGACCCTGTGTCATTTGCTGTTACTGAGGAAAATGCCCAAGCTTCAGTTCACTGCCTTCTGCCTCTGAGGCCCCCTTCTTCTCCCTCCCCTGCTCTGTACCCCCTCTCTCAGGACAGCAGGAGGGGGTCCTCCAGGTTGCTGCAGCACAGCATCTGGTGAAAGGAGGTGCTCTAATTGGCCGTGAGCCGAATGAACCCCCAGTTTGCACAGCTCGACAGAAGCAGCTGTGATGAACCACAGAGACGTGAATGACGAGGAGCTGCTGGCCTCCGGGGGCAGGACAGACCCGCAGAGACCAGAGCAGCTCGCGAAGCCACTTACTTCCTCAAGGCCGACGTCTACAACAGAAGTCATAAAGTGGGTAATGTGCGTTATTCCACCAGTGACCGGGTTGCTCAGACCGAGCACAAAGAAAGTGGGGTTTCCTCCCAGTGGAACTGATACGGAGAGTCGAATGAATTATAATCCCAATCGCTCAGCCTTAAAGTGGATCTTGTCACTCCTCCAGCAGCACGGTTAGTGTCCAGGAAGTATGTCCCCCTGGATGTCACTAACAGTTTTAATGTCCTAAAACTGGAGAACAGAGGAGCAATTTGAAATACTCCAGAATACCACAGCGCTACCGGGTGCTTTTCCTTTCCAGAATGTATTAAGATACGTTCTTCATTCACTTGTAAATCACTGCACTGAGGTATGATGGACCTGAGGAAACCACACAGGCCTAACTCCAGCACGGCGCGTTGGGAGCGAGATGCTCGCAATCGATGCAACAAGCAGAGCCTCCCCCGTTTAGTGTTGTGTGTGCATGCGGGCGAGCGCAGCGGGCTTTTAGCAAAAGCCCCCTGCACCCCCCGGCGCGGGTAAGTAGGACACAGCATTACCATCCGCAGACACGGCACTGCCCAGTCGATCTCTGGGATGATTCTCTGTGCAACTAACTTTGCACCACTGATGACTGCGCCTCATTTTTGTTCTCCTCAGCCCCTTTTACTGCTCCCTACAATCTGGTCCTTGCGCTTGACGACTTAGCCTCCTCCCCAGGAGGGATGCCGCATGGCATGTCTTTCTGCGTCTGGTCTATTTCACGTTGCTCAGTGTCTCCCAGTTGGTATCCTCCTGGTCACAGATGCAAGATCGCTTCGTTTTAAAGGCCGAGTAATATTCCAGCGTGTGTATCTACACACATGCGTGCACACGCCTGTCAGCGTAGGTACCGTCTGCTGGCACCGGACGTCCCGCTGCCTCGCTGCCTCTCAGCTCGTACATCACCCCCTCTCAGCGCATGGCCGTGACCACCTAGACAGGCGTTAGCCTCAGGGTCAGCCTCCCTGCTCGTGGCATCCAGGCCACCGAGTGGCCGAAGCTGTTCTTGTCAGCCTCACTGGGCTGCAGCCTGCTGCCGGGCAGGGGGTCTGCCTGCCTGGAACTTGGAGTGTCCGCCACATCGCCACATCGCGGGGCCTGGAGCACATTGCAGGGACTCTGTCCCGACTTAGGAATGAGTGAATATGTAAATCTGTCTTCCACTGGTGTGGAAAGCTAGCTGTCCCTTAAAGCCAAAGCCCGTACTCAATAGAAGCTCATGTCGTGCGTCTTTCGTAGTCTGAGGTGGGTGTCCAGGTCAGGAGACTCTCCCCAGAGACATTTCTTCAGCTGAGACCCTGCTCACCTCGCCCTGGGGCCCCTCCAACCTCAAGCTCCCAGGGTCCTGTCCATGTGCCTCGGGGTGGGAAAGGCAGCAGAGGGCCCACGGGGGTGTGAGGCAGACCCCACAGCCATCCTATTGCAGTCTGGCGCTAGACATGCCGGTCACATGACCTGCAGCTCACGTGACGCTCCACACATCCTCACCTAACTTCAGGGAGGCTGGGCCACGTGGCTGAGCTTAGAGGGGCGGCAAGTGTCCGGCCAGGACCCAGAATGTCAATCCAAAGGCCACGAAGCCCTGTGCTACAGCTTGAATTTTTCGACCATTTCAGAGCTCTGCAAGGAGCAGACCCTGTGAATTCAGAGGGAGGAGAAACTATTCCTCACATCCATCTTCCTCTCACAGTTCTAAAGATTAAAGCTGTATTTCGTAATTTCATTCGACATTGTACAACAAGTCTCCTACGGGCTGCACAGCCCCAGTCTGAGCCCAGGACTTACTGGCTCCCGCCCTGTGAGTCCTCGGAGGCAAGTCGCCCTCCTGGAGTCCGGCAATCCTGACTCACCTCCAAGGTCACAGCCTTGGCACCTGCGAGGTCAGTGGCCCCGAGACTGCTCCATGCGTTCCTGCAAGGGCGGTGACCTGAATGGTAATTTAGCACCCCACCCCCATCAGAGCAGTGCGGGCAGGTAAAGTCACAGGAGAAGGCAGGAGGAGGGAGCCAGGCAGGGAACGGTGCAGAGGCGCCCTGGGGAGACAGTGGCCCCAGGGTGGGCTTAAGAGTGAGGAGACGGAAGCCTGTGGTGGAGAACTGTGAGTACTGGATGCCACTGAGTCATGCACTTTAGGTGGCTAAAGTGGCAGACGTGCTGTCAGTGCCTATGAGCCCAGGTAAAGTAGGTCAAAGGCGCAAACAGGACTTGGAGCAGCGGGAGGGAGAGTGTTGCTCTTGCAGGGCTGGGGGCTCCCACATCTGCACCTGGGGGCAGCGGCTGAGCAGGATCCGCGGGCCCGGCCTCAGGTAGCGCGAGGGCAGGGGTGCATGGTGGGGCGGAGGGGGCGCCAGCTTGAGGCTGTGGACCTCCAAGGTTCCAGAACGTTCTGGAATGAGGCCAACTTAGCGGTGGAGCAGGGAGAGGCCCCAAGGCCTGGCTTCCTGGGGTCCATCAGAGCCTGGAGGGCCATGGTCAGCCGCCGGGGTGGGGTCAGGCTGGCGGTTGTGCAGAAGACTGCGCGAACTCCCAGCTCCAGCTGGGGTAAAGCCTTGGACATGGGAAGAATCGGAATTTCACATGTGCTACCTGCTATCATCGGCGTCCTCCATGTTTCATGGGACATGTTCTGCTCCCCCCAAAATATCAATGCCAACGGATATGCCAAAGTCCTTGGGGAGCGGAGACTCCAGCTCCGGAGGCCCCGTGTCTGCAGCTGCTGAATCTGTGACCCTGAAGGAGAAGACTCGGAGATGCAGCAGGTGCAAGCCCCTGGCAAGGCCTTCTGCAGGGCGGAGGAGGCGGGCGGGGAGGGGAGGCAGCCGCAGAGAGGAGGGGAGGAGAAGGACCAGGGCGACCCGGCATCCTGCGCTCACCCGGGGTCCTGGCAGCCGGCTGACCTCCCTGGGGTCCACCTGGGTGAGCACTGGCTGCCCATGGGGTGGGTCCCCTGCAGCCCACTTCTGCGAGGAGCACAGCCCCGAGCCCTGAGGTCCCGCCAAGGACCAACAAGCCAAAAGGACGGACTGCGTTCCTGTGAAGGTCCGGGGTCTCCTTTCTCACAGGGTCTGAGTTTCCCTTTCTGGGCCCTGCCTGGTGGCGCAACTGTGAAGCTGGACGCAGCCGCTTCAGCACAAGCTCAACCCCAGCCAGGGATGCAGGGTGCAGCAGACCTCTCCTGTCTCCC
>NW_004567110.1:3097324-3099350 GCF_000260355.1 Condylura cristata | reverse complement strand
CTCCAGGTGCGGCCATCGCGCCCCACCCGCCCCACGCTCCAAGCGCCTCCTGCCCCAGGCGGCCTGTGGTGGCCGGCGCGGCCCAAAGCCTCAGCATCTTCCTGGCCCCTCGGCCAGGCCGCCGAGGCTAGTAGTGGTCAGTGGACGCCCGTGGAACGACCGCAGCATTGCAAGCAGCTTGCGTTCCCGTGGATACAGTCGAGACGGGGCTCTGTGTCCAGCCCAAAAGTCGCAGCGCGTCGGGGCGTCCGCCGGGCCCCCAGTCCCTCAGCCCCGCGCCCCGTGGCCGCTCAGCCCGCAGTGGCCCGAGCGGCGCCCGTGACTCCCCACTCTTGCTTGCTCCCCGGCACCAGACAGCCGGCGGGCGGAGAGCCCTGCCGGGGCTCAGCCAGCCTGAGCAGCCCGGTGCGGGACATCTCCGCACCTTCAGCCTGCTCCAGGGGATTCCGCCGCATCCCTGCGGATCCCACTTACATTGCAGAACTTCAAGGCAGAAAAAAATAAAACAACGGGCGGCTCCTTGCCGCCCCTCACTCTCCCCTCTCTTCTCATCGCCCTTCTCTCTCCTCTCCTCCGCTCCCGCCCCTCCATCCCCCCCCCTGCTCTCCCTCTCTCTTCCCTCCCAGCAGTACACCCTTTCGGGGTCCTAGGCCCACTCATGCCCACACCTCATCCCCAACTGTCCTCGGGCCCAGCGCACGGGCCCCCACAGGGGTCAGGCCGCCCGCTTAGCTCTGAATTCCAGACGAGCAAGTGTGTTTCTGGCATGAGTACATTTCTATGCGTTACTTGGGAAATAATTACACTAGAAAAACATGTTCATCTGAAATTCAAATGTTATTGTGCCCTGGGTATTGTGCCCGCATAACCCTCAAGGGGTGATTTTTTAGAAACCTCAGATCTCACAGCTTAAAAGTAACTCGTCATCTCCCAGCTGACTGTGCTCAGGACAGCGGGCGTGAGGCTTGTTAATTCGAGTGCCACCACTCGGTCTAGGCTGGATCCTCCAGGCCATCTGTCTCCCTCGGGCCTGCCCCTCCTCAGGTCAGGGCCATTCCCCTGTCAGCGGCTGTCCAGGCCCAGACAAGTGCCTGCAGGGGGCCAACTCAGCACAGGCCCTTCACCTGACTTCCGCCAGCTCCCCGCCCTGCGGAGGCTGACACCTCAGACCACCCCCACCCAGGGCGCCCGCAGGCCTGCCCCCAGCCTCCTTTCCCTCCCGTCCACGGAGTTTTGGAGTTTTCTGCTTAGTGCTTTAAGGAATCAGCACGCTTAGTCTCCGTCCAGCAAAGTTCCAGCCCTGCCTGCTGCTACCTGCATCGTAAGAGAAAGGATGCAGATCCATTCAGAAGATGGCAGGAGACAGCCAGGTGCAAACACAAACCCCCTGCCCTCCCCCCCATGCCCCTTATGAAATCCACCCCGAGTGCCAGCATCTGGGCCCCAGACTGCATGCCCACGGTGAGCAGAATTTCTACTCCTGGTCACGGAAGGGAGTGGTTGGGGAGGAATTCCCTCCCTCAGAATTAGAGGAATAGGGCCGTTCTTTTCTCCGTCCACAAAGACATGAAGACTTACTTCTGGGGCCTCCCTGGTGGCGCAGGGGTTAAGTCTCTGCACTGTGAAGTTATCACCACTGCAGTCTGAATTCAAACCCAGCCAGGGAGGGACCCCAGGGCCCAGCAGAGTCTGCTGCCTCCTGCTGCTCCCCTCAGCAGTGGGCTTAAGTATTTCCGCCTGTTCTGCTCCCCACTCTGTCTCTGGGGAGTCCTCTCACGCCCCCACAGTCTAGCCGACATCCCAGTTCTTGCACGCATGCATATTTTTTTTAAAGACTTGCTTCTCCCCTGTAAAGGCTGTGAGAAAGGGCGCGAGTCCTGTCCCCGGGACACCCAGCAGTCCAGGGGATGAGAAAGGCTTGCTTCGGGGAGTGTGCAGTGCAGGGGCTGGACTTCAGAGGGGCCTGCATGCTGAGCGACTTAGAATGGGCCGGGCAGTTACGGGAAAACAGCAGGCAGGGGTGCGG
>NW_004567110.1:3091782-3096869 GCF_000260355.1 Condylura cristata | reverse complement strand
TGCGGAAGTGGCTTTAGCTTCTTAGTGCTGTGCTTTAGCATGCTGTGCCACCAGGGAGGGCCCAGAGCTGGTTTTCTTAATATGTTAGGCAAATTGCCCAGATATTACACCTGTCACAGGTGACACATCTGCATAGACATGCATCATTCATGAATCTCAAACCCCAAAGAGAAAGTGGCAGACACAGGTTGTTGCTCACACACCGGGCTTTATAGCAGCTGCACGGGGAGAATTCAGACTCTGGAAAGGCACTGTCAGAAGGGGCTTTCCTTTTTCCCTGCCCAAAACAACTCACGGGCGTGCCCAAGAGCCTGAGTATAATTATAACATTTAACATGTATATTTCCCCAATAAATATTGATGCTAGAAAGCCACATCAACATGTAGCATGACCTTTGTACATAAGAGGTTGAAGACAAACATTTATCAGCAAACTTTGTGAGGCTCAGAATCTCTTAGAAATAAATGAACCGTGGCACAAAGTGTTAAAGCGCAGCACTGTGAAGCTGTGTAGCACGAGTCTAATCCCTGGCCAGGGAGTGACCCAAAGGGCGCAGCAGACCTCTCCTGTCTCCACACTGCTCCCCTCAGCAGTGGGTTTCACTGGATCCACGTGTTCTGCTCCCCACTCTGTCTCAGGTGAATCCCCTCACCCCCACACCTCTGGCCTGAACCCCAGTTCTGTATGCATACATAAATAAATCTTTACATAAAAAATAAATGAACTTTAAAACTTTGTAAGAGCAAGGGAATGTTTTAATTTACAATTTGATAGGCATAGGGAATACTCTTCAAGACTTTGTTTTTGCTTTTAAACATTTATTGTACCTCCTACATGACAGGGATATAGGAGAGGGAAAAGACGTCTTACTTTTCAAATTAAAGAAACTCTTGATAGGTGGAGAACATAGTTCTGCCCGGAGCACATGACTGGGGATTTGAGCAAGGGGCAAGGAGAGAGAGCAGGGACGACGTGAGATCTCGCTGGAGCAGAGGAAGCTTCCAGAAGCAGCCAGGGCCGCTCAGCTGTGACACGCCAGGCCTCAGACCGAGGCTTTGAGCCGCAGCATAACTGAGAGTGCAGGAAGGAGCTGATTCCCGGGAAAGGGCATCGAGGACGAGGGTTTGACATAGAGGCTGGGAGCCCTGGCTGTGTGAACGCGTGTCGGTGTTATCTGCCCTGTAGAGACACGGCCAGTGTGTGGGAACAGCCTCCTCGCCCCGCTCCTCACCCCAGGACAGCCATGTCCACGGCCCCTTGATGCTAGGTCTGGGCTTCCCGCGGCGCCCGAGGCGCTCTGGGCCAGTGCATGCTCATGGACTCCCTCTCAGTCCCGCCTCGGCCCCTTCCACGCAGACCAGCTCAGGAGGGAGCGGGCACAGGGGTGCGTCCTGCAGGAGGCTGCCCTCAGAAGCCACAGCGGCCTGGGCGGGGAAGGGCGGTCCCTCGGCCCGGCCACTGGCCCGTTGCCTGGCTGGCCAGCCTCCTCTTTTCTGGAGAGACGGCCTGTGAGTTTTGCACCAAGAAGAAGCTGCCTCTCTTCAGGAAGTCCCAGCTTGACGCGCCCTTTTGCCCAGCAGCGGGGACCAGGTGACAAGGCCTGCTCATGGTCCCAGACGGCAGGGCCTCCGCGGAGGCTGGGGAACTGCAGCTTGGGGGAAGGCCGGCCTCAGCCCTCGGCTGACCGTCCCTGCCTCCTCTGCACGGAGCAGCTGCTGGGGTCCGTGCCCAGGACACACGGGGTGTCGGCTGCGGTCACCGACCGGCGCTGTCCCTGGGGGTGCGGCACCCACGCTAGCCCCCTGACCTTCTCAGATCTTCTGTGGACCAGTTATTTTGGGGTTGGGTTTAGTTACTTCGAATGAATTTATTTACTCTGTATACCATCTGTCACAGTCTGGCATTTTTTCATCGAATTTTATTGATTTAACTCTTATTTACAAACTATGTAACGTGGCCCACACAGCTTCACAGCGGCGCTCTCCTCCGTGGCCCAGCGTGGGACAGCCCATCAGCAGCTGGCGGGGTGCAGAAATGGTAGCACCTAGCCTCTATGGGGCCCCTCGGCTATTGTGAAAAATGCAGTTGTGATTTTTTTTTTAAGATTTATTTGTGCATACAGAACTGGGGTACAGACCAGAGGCTCAGGGGCAGCGAGAGGCTTCACCGGAGACAGAGTGGGGAGCAGAACAGGCAGATGGACGAAGTCCACTGCTGAGGGGAGCAGCGGGCGGGTCAGGAGAGGTCTGCCGCGCCCTGTGGGTCACCTCCGGGGCAGGCGGGGATCGAGCTCATGCGGAAGCGGCTTTAGCTTCTCAGTGCTGTGCTTTAACCCGCTGTGCCACCAGGGAGGGCCCAGTTGCGATTTTTGAGACAATAGGAACGGACCTTAAGGCAATGGTGCAAAGTAAAATAAATCAGAAAAAGAAAGACAGCTACCGATGGCTTCTAAAGGAGCCCCCCTGCTTTCATGATCCAAGGTAGGCCTCAGTTGCTTGTCACTAAAACTACAGAAAAGTAGCTTGTGAATAAATGATTTTTCAAACAGTTAAACTTAAGAAAAACAGCCACAGAAGCTTCACTTGCACTATTCAGTTTTCATGTGTTGCTATATTTATTATCTTTTAATCTTAGTTAAACAACAAGAGTCTGCCATCATGGCACTCCTACCTCAGTATCCCAGCCATTCTCTCTCAGAACCAAGGAGTCTCCTAAACAATCATTCACCCCTATAAGCAATTTAACATCAAAACAAGACTATTTCCCCAGAGAGGAAATAGATGTATTTATTTATGCATATAAGAGCTGGGGTACAGGCCAGAGGTGTGGGGGTGACAGGACTCACCAGAGACAGAGCGGGGAGCAGAAGAGGCTGACTCACTGAAATACACTGCTGAGGGGAGCAGCGGGAAGAGGAGAGGAGTCTGCCGCACCCTGTGGGTCACCTCCCTGGCCGGGGAGTGAACTCTCACTGAGGCAGCTGAAGCTAGCTTCACGGTGCTGTTTTAACCCACTGTGCTACCAGGGAGGGCCCTCAGATACTTCTCCATTTTCTAACCCGTCATTGACATGTTTTTCATCCAAGAGTCAGCTGAGTACCATATGTAGTATATTATTGGGTTGGCATTATTGCCTTTCACTTAGAACACTGTTCATCTTTTTCAGTCCCTCATTATGTAACTGAAAAACTCAACTTTCAAGTCTATTTAAACTTCTTTGGAAGTTGCTTTAACTTCTTTGAAGTCTTACAGAATGTATCACAATATGGATTCTGTTCTAGTGTTTCCTTATGATTACATTCAGCTAAACAATTTTGACAGAAGAACCCTGGGGATGGTGGTGTCTTTCTCTAGGTGCCTTACCCCTGGCTCATTGTCTTGGCTGGCTTTTCGTGTTACAGCAGCTGCAGAATCAGTTCCCTGCAGTGTGGGGGAGAGTGGGAGGTGGGGAGAGGGTTTGCAGCAGGCATGAGGGGTGCCTTAGATGGGTTTGATTCTTTGATGGTCTCGTAGCAAGACTTACCAAGTTATGCAATTTAAATATAAGCAATTTTTACTCATCAACAATGCCTCAATAAAATGTCTTTATAATAAAATGTCAGTAAAATGTCCACAAAATTTGTTGATTAAACGTTTGTTTAAATATTGAGCAACATTAAATTCAATAAAACAGAATCTTTCTCTTGGATAACCACTAGATCATCACAAGTGTCTGATCCCCCCAGTCTTTCCTAAGTGGAACAGACAACTTGAACCTTCCGTTCCGTAATAATCGATCATCTACCCCAGAACGCACATTCCCAAATGGGTGCTCTTCACCAAGGAGCTAGGGATGCAGCTTGGGGATGGATCCTGCTCCGGTGGGCTCCCCAAGACATTTCTCACAAGATAATGACGAGGTCTCCTGCCCGCCCCGTCCCCAGAGAAGACAGGAACTAGCACTAAGCACTGGCACATTTTGACCTAGGTTGGGATAGGCAGTAGTGCCCCTCGGCCATGCTGTGTGGCGGCTTCATTTACCCATGTTTAAGCTCAGGAGTTATCACCCCACGAAGGATGGGCAGGTGCAGGTTTGTAAGAGTGCACAGGCGGGACACAGTCCAGAGTATTCTTTAGAAAAGGTGGCCAAAATAGGGTTCACTTAGGATTCTTTTAGTATTTCAAAACTCACCACTCCCAAGGCGCTATTCTGCTCCCCCTCAACTTGTGGCCCTTGAGAGTAACAACCCAGCACATTGAAGCCCCCATGCCTCCCGTTTGCGGCTCCCTCTTCCTAAAGAAACAGAAAGAAGAAAACATCTAAGACATTTCCTCTGAAGACGACTTCACTGTGTGTCGAACAATTAAAAGGATGTTTAAAAATTCCCACAAAATTGTAAAGCCAAAAATGCCCATTATTTTGTGCTGAAAAAATGACTCCGTGGCTAGAGGATGAAAGGCTACTCCTCAAGAGTCCTGCTGAGGGGTGACGGAGCTGGGTGCGGACTGCGTTGTGTTCAAGTTTTAGTTTGCAATCTTTAGCCCCCTTCCTGTGTTTTATTTATGCTCCGGGAGGGGATGTAACTGTGCTGAGGACAGCTTCCTGACCTTCACGCTCCGCTGCGTGGCCGCACGGGTCTGCAGCGGGCCGACGCTACCGAAGCCCACCGGAGACACTAGACCAGCACGGGCAACGCCTGCCCGGGGCGCGCAACCACGCGGAAACAGAATTTCACGGGGCCCCCGCCCCATTCCGGCGACTGCACGCTTGCCCCGATTTGGGTACACCTCAAAACAGGCCAGTGTCCTGGAAAACTGCCGTCTGACCCAGGGCCACGGCCTCGACTAACCGCGCTTGGGTCACTGCCGGCGCAGCACTAACGCGCCCCGGGCCAGCGCCGCCCCAGCGCCCCGAGACGGGCCGGGCATGGCGGTGCGCGCTGAGGGCGCCACTCGCGCAGCGACGACGCCAGGGAAGCTCGGTTGCATGCTGTCAGCAAACTCATAAATGTTTCATCAGGACTCTCCCAAGAAGAGGGAGATAAAACCTCTCCAAATGACCCCTTTTGCTTTTCTCATAATGGGGAGATTATAAATCCAGATGAAAC
>NW_004567110.1:3076542-3091332 GCF_000260355.1 Condylura cristata | reverse complement strand
AGGGGTCAGATGCGTGACTGTGACTGCAGCCTGCGACTAAAACCGGCCACATCACACGGGGTGGGGGGCCACAGCCCGTGCTGCTGCCGCGGGGGAATGAGTGATTGCCGGAGACAGCGGGCTCAGACACACAGGACACCCGGTGCCCAGGACAGCCGTTGCCCTCCTCTTTCCTCTTTGTTCTTAAACCTGGCACCGAGGAGAGAGACGCAGCATTTCCAGAAGCTCAGAAGTGAGACAAATTGGCCCAGAGTTCACCCGCACCCCTTTTTCTTTCCGCTCCTGTGAAGGAGGCCATGACCCTGGACTCATGCATGTCTCTGCCTTCTCCGCCCAGGGCCCAGCTCTGCATCCCTCCTCCAAAGGAGCTTCCTTGACCAGGGGTCTCACCCAGCTTCCTGTCTCCCTGGCTGGAGCACCGCACCGTGACAGCGGTGAAGCCAGGTGATTCTCTGCCCAAATTTCTACTGTTCCTGCGCTGACAGGTGTGTGAAAGCCGCTCAGAAAACCGTGTGAAAAAGATGGGAAGGAGGGAGGGAGGGAGGAAGGGAGAGAAGCTCAGAAAGCAGTTTAGCTGGAACCACCTGGATTAGGCAGGCAGCCGGGAAGTGGCCCTACCTGCGGAGAGGCTCCAGGTCTCACCCAGTGTGCTCAGAGCAAGGCAGCTGCCCGGCTCTGCACCTCCAGACCCTGGTCACCAGGCGGAGACGACTTCAAGGCAGGCCGCAGGGTGTGGCTGCAGCGGCCTGTGCTCCCTGGAGACCCACGTGTGCTTTACTTGCAGAGTGGAGGGCAGGGGCGCAGGGAGGAGCCCAGCAGCGCAGGCCCTGCCTCGGCGAGGAGCCAGGGCGGAGCCCAGGAGGAGGGCAGGAAGCGCCCCTCGGCCCCTCTGAGCCTTTAGGCGGGAGGCCTGAAGCACCTGCAGTTTCTGCTGATTTGGGAGCATAAAAATAAGCACAGGGCAGAAATCCCCAGGGTGTTAGGTGTGACGGGACAGACAACTGAGGCAAAAGGAACTTACAAAATAAGTTTGTAAAGTCCCCTTCTAGCGTGTGCTCATAGTTCAAGTCGCGGCATTCAAATCTGCGTGGAGACGCCTACCAGTTATCCAGGACGGTGCTCTCGCCCGGACATCCTGTCCTTTGAAGTCATCTCTTATCCAAAACTTCCTCTTCTTCCTGCTGGCGGAATAATTCAATTCTCCAGGATCCTGCCACATCAAATAGAACAATTTCTAAACTGTATAATCCTGGGGGACAGCACCCTCTGTGTAAAGAGGCCTTGCCTGTGCCCGATAGATTTCGGTCACCTGGAGCCGCTCTACTGAAACCCACGGCTGAGGGGCAGTGGGAGACAGGAGGGCCTGCTGCGCCCTGTGGGTCACTCCCTGGCCAGGATCCAACTCAGGCCTCAGGGGTGACAGCGCTGAGACAGAACCCCAAGGACACCAGGGAGGCCCCGCGTCTCTGCTTTTCTAACCTGCTCCCAGGTGTGCAGATGCTTTATACACAGTCCACGCTGAGAACAGGGCTCTGGGGCGTGTGGGAGTCCTGAAAGTCAACATAGACACAATCTGTCAGCCTCTGGAAGAATTGTATTTTCTGTTGCCAGAAACCCCACCCTCAGCCTAGAATTCAGCGTCAAGAGTAATTTCATGTAAACAGACAATCTGTGACAAACCCATCAACCACTGGTTTTGACTGGCTAGCTGTGACCCAGAGGCTGATCCCAGGCTCTTGGCCAAGACACTGGGCGCCTCTCTTGCTCAGCCACTTGCTAGTCATGGGAGCCTGGCAAACACGCCCCCCGCCACCTGGCCTCTGATTTCCATGTCTATGAAGGAGGCGCGGTGAGAATAACCCCGAGTCTGCAGGGGATTGCATAGGGCAGCTCTGCTCTGAGCACCGCCAGTGGACCAGACCCACACAATGTGAGTTCGCTATCTTTATGGGCAATGTCTCCTGTGGGGGGGGGGATGGAGGGGGGAGGGGGGCCATTCCCTTTCCCACCAGGGAGAATCACCTGTAGCTCAGCGCTGCTAAAAGAGCAATGGCTAGAATTGATCTGCTACAGTTTTATGTTCAGCTGGCTCCCTCAGCATCATCATCACCACAGGCTGCGGTCCTGGGGGGAGGCACCTCGCCTCGGGGTGGGTATGCTCTAATTTTGACAACTGGATATTCGGGATACTCCCACGGGGCCTTCCCACCTCTGTTTTTAAAAAGACCCTTTAAAGAGACTCTCACTTCTGAGCTGTCACTCACGATTGTCAAGCCCCAGTTATGCTGAGTTCTTTTGGGGTGCTCTCCCTCACACCCTAACAAGGCTCCCTTTCTTGGTTCTTAGCATCTATGGTTCTATGTGAGGACCTCTTCGTGGCACAGTTAAAGGAATTGTCTTTCCAGAATAGTTTCCGTGTGACATACATAAATATACACTATACGTGCATGCATATGTGTACATTTGTATATATAGGCATATGTGTGTTTATATATACTCCTTTGTTTCTATGATTAGTTTCTTTAGTTGACATTGGTCAAAAAACGCATGGAGACTCAGAGGGTATTAGACCCCCTCTCTGCTGCTAAGAGCCTGCCTGGAGACTGAATTCAACGTGGACATTCACATCTGGACGTCATATAGCCCCTTGGGAGTATACAGAGACTCGAGTGCAGACTTGAAGAGTCACAGTGACAGTCATAGTGAACACAAAAAGGAAGGGACAGTCCAGAGGGGAGCATGCCCGTCAGTAAATGCCCATCCCCTACAAAAGAGCGGGCCGACGTCCTATCAGACCCCAAAGCAAAGCACAGTCTAAATGGCCCACATTAGGAATGATCAAGATTGTGCAAAATGCCTGCCCGAGAGTGACAGTGTCTGCACCACATGGGCTGCTCAGCTCCGGCTGCAAAGGCACCAGAGACGGCCAGTGTGCTGTGCAGCATTTGAGCAGGACTTCACCCAGATGCTGTCCGCAGACAGCTCTGACTCTGGGGATCCACATTCTGTCCAGATGCCGCAAGAAGGCGGTGCCCAGCGCACGGGGAGCCAGCGTTGGTGGGCCTTTCCCTGCCCCTCACACTGGATGAATGTGTTGGAGTTCAGTGTACCCAGGCCCACGCCCTGTGTGTGTCTGCCAGCTAACAAATCCGGAAACAAAATTCTCAGGGCCTCCTGGGTAGCACATTAGCTTTAAACCACTGCAAAAGTTTCAACCAAAGCGAGTCCCTTTCTAATTGTGAAGACACAAGCTATAGATGCGATCGCCTCGTGTGTACATTTATACCCGAACTATTTCTTACCCAGTGCCTGTAACCATCTCAATTATCTGCAATGGTTTAATACCACGGTCAGAACTCTACTAGAGTTGGCAATAACAATAAAGCGAAAAAGGGTCTTGGCTACTTGATGACTCTCTGGAACCATTACGTTCCTCAGTATTCAAGTGAGACAGATAACAAGAGGCCATTTAATGTTAGCATCCTCACACAACACTATGGCTCTTGCTTATTAATTATACCAAAGGAGCTCAGCTAATTCGTTTACGAGGTAGCATTCTATGGCTGCGACAGATCGCCATGAGGCAGTGGTCGAAAAGTCTTTAGAGGAAAAATGACACATCTATCATCAATCACCCCCACACCCGGACCAAACAAGCAAGCACAGACCGGGTGCCTCTATGTCACTGCCCCTCTTCCTACTGCAGATGAGAGTTGGTGCCTGGCGATCAACACTTTCACTGGGATTAGTTTCCCCTTCAAAGAAAACTACAAAACACGTGTTATTTTTTTCTTAGCTCTCTTCTTCTTCCATGAGAGGAAGCTGAGAGGAAGGAAAAGGTGGGGAGAGATGTCTGAATGTCAGGTGTGCCGATCTCCACATTAATGCATGGGTCACAAGGCAAGTATGTGTTGCATTCAGAGGACGCTGCCTCGTGCTTTCTGGGAGCTGCGTTCCCGTCTTCTGCGTTAGTGAACACACTTCCCCACCAACACACTTCCCCACCAAAAGATGGTCACTGTCATTTTTTCAGTTGTTTTGTGTATCCCAGCTAATGGGTTGAAGATTGTATCTGGTAGCTATTTTGATTGTATATCCTTGATTTGTAAGCATCAGTTTCATTATGTCAAGAGTCTGACATGTGTGCTTCTATAAATTGCCTGTGCCTAGTATTAGCATTCATTCCATTAAGTTTTTTTTTTTTTTCCATGACTGTATAAAGTATTTATATATTCTGGACATTGGTCAATAAAATTTCACTGAGATTACCTAGACGCTGAAAATCAGAGAAGGACATGAACACATATCTCAGGACATACCGTCACATATGATTATGACAGATCAACAAATGGGAAGCATCGAAATAATTGGAAATTGTTAAAAAGAAGCAAATGGGTAAATAGAAGTTCTGAAATTTCCAACCTGGATTAGATTTATCGTTGGTTGGAGAAAACAGGACAAGTCTAAGATGCCGAATTTAAATAAAAAAAGGGAAGTTTTATGATCCGAAGAGTAGACACACACACGTACACACATACACACTTAAACCTCAGTAAGCATAGATTTGAGAAATATGCATTGTGTATAGCGTATGTAAGATAATATGAAGCAGTCAAATACTGCATTTCAAATTCCAGTAGAGAGAATTGGAAAAAATTTTAAGCTGATTTTTGAAATTTACATTTGCTATCACCGCCTCCTACAGAGGCTCATGCCAGGACCGGTTTCTCCATCCCAGACCTCCTCGTCTCAGTAACCTTTGCTCTAAGCCACCTCGGCCCCGCCTGCAAGCATCACCCTCTCAGTATCAGTGTCACCAAACAATCTTTTCTTTAATCGCCTGCTTTTACAACCACTCGCGCCCACGACAACTCCCTCTTGGAGACCGAAGACAACAACCCGCATGAGACTTGCCATGGTCACCTGTACACCGTCTCTCGTCTTGCCCGTGTCCCTCCCGTCTCCACACGTGGAAACTGTGATCTCTAGGCCCCTTCCCACGCCCTCGGCTACCCGCCGCCCCCAGTCTGAGAGCCGGTCAGTCACCTGCACCTGCGTGTGCTCACTCATGCAGGGAGGTGTGCAGAGAGGGCACAGAATTGTGCTAGCTGGCTCTATTTCAGGTGCATGTGCATGAGTCCAACACCCACTTACCAGCATCCAACATACTACATAGAAGTCAGCTTCCGCCGCGGGACACACCTGCACGTGATAGCCACGCCAACTCCCAGCGTCCTTGTGTCCCAGTCCAACACGTGGCTAAGTTTCCACAATTCATTATTCAAAAAACACTGGTCAGTGGCAGGAATGCACTTTGATTATCTGTAGTAAATTAGCAGACTGTCTTGTGTGCACCTGGAACCATCTATGCGTCTGTCTTCTTGATTATTAAAATGGAAAAAGGAAATCAGAAGCCACTTCTCTCCTAACATGTGTGAGTGCCCTGGGTTCTAGCGCTGTCACCCTCTCGGGAGCTTCCTTCTGGGGGCGCCCTTTTCTCCAAAACAGCCGCCTTCTCACTGTTCGCTGGAGCACATTTCTCCCAAGGAGCTTTATATTCGAGCGCCAGCTGACCGTGCACATTCACCTCACTCCACTCTGCTTTCATGTCCTCGGCCACGAAACGCTTTCTCCCAGCCCTTTCTCCCACCCGACCCAGCACCTACTCAGCCCACGGATTTCTTATGAGTAAATGAATCCTATTCCTGTCAGTACTTCAACAAGAAGCCTGACTACCCGCGGCACCCCCTCCCCAACACCCACACCCTTGGACGGTCTAAAGTTTCTAGCTTAAAATGCACGTCAAATTGCTTGCTGCCCTCCAAACGTCTACTCCGGTTGAAGTGGTCACCATCCTCACACAGAGGCCATTAGGAATCCTCCAGCAGGCCTCTCACTCCCAGTCCCACCTCCTATAGTTTCTCACTCTCCAGAGTGGTCTTTGATAAATAAACATTGCTCTTGGGCCTTTTCACCTCAACACTCCCTACTGACTTTCTGTAAGACGCTGCAGCCCAAAGTCCTTTCTGTGCCCATGAAGCCCCGTCGGGTCTAGACCTTCCTGTGCTCCTGGCCTCAGCTGAAATCATTCGCCTGCCTTCCTGTGGTCCTCTGGCTTCCTCTCTGTGCTTTCAACACCCCAAAAAGGGGCCTGTACCAGGGCGTGGCTGAGATCGCTCCTCGTGCCTGGGTTTTCTCTCTTCTGGCGTGTCAGGTGTTGGTTTTCTCATTTTTCCACGTATCAACTCAAAGTTCACCTTCGCACAGATGCCGTCTTCGTCTGAAGCACACACACGCCTACCTCTTTCTTAAAAAGCAGCGTGTGTTAGTTTCCACCTGCTCCCCCATGTAGAAGACTGACAAGAACAGCAACGTGGCCTGATCAGTCCAGCGCCTCACTCACGTGCTAAGAATGAGCCTGGATAGACGGTCAATGTTTACAAAGTGAATACACAACTGAGAGAACAAATAAACTATTAGGCTAAATAGCCTTTTGATCTCAGTAGCTGGGAGAGTCCGTCCAGTGGGTGAGGTCAGTTCTGTGGGCGTCGGGGCAGCTCGGCTCCCGGGATGCTGGATCAACGGTCCCGCTGCGTGACTGGGCATAACGACACACAGCTTGCTTTTTCCAAAGAGCTGGGATAGGAAAGAGTTAAAGTTAGAACCGATGGTTTTTAAGAAAGACGCATGAGACCATCAGAGACTGTGATGAAAAACATTTCCCTCTTAGAGAGGAGCCGGTATCTTACCAAGTGACCTTGAGAAGCGCTTCTGTATTTTTACAGCTGGAAATGGATTGTGTTAAGCCTTATGTAAAGCCGCTCGCAGAGCTTCCTCTGTGATTGAACGTGTCCAGGTCAACCCGAGGGAGAGCACGAGGGCACCGCCCGTGAGTGCGCAGAGAAGTCCAGAGAGGACTGGGGGCTGACCGGCGCCTGTAGGAGCTGAGACAGGCACTGTCTCCCAGGGGCTGCGTCTCGCGCTCTGTCTCACACACCTGCTTCTTTCACCAGCACTTCTGGGTCAGCGGGAAGTGGCACGCCCCATGTTGTCCATTCACCCAACATGTACCTGAACCCATCTCGGCCCACCTGGATTGTTTCTGGGAACAGGGCGGGCGCTTGCACCTGTGAGTTGGGCCGTGGGCACGTGTGTCCTTCTCTGAGCAAGAGGCTGATTCTGGATGACTCCAGCCAAGGTCACCTTGTCGCTCTCGGCTGCCCTGTAACCTCCTGGATGCCCTTCTTCCTGCAGACAACACATCCTCGCCTCCCCTGCCCTTCACCTCCCGGGGACACAAAGTGTCATCTGCATTCAGCAGCTCTCAAGACCAGACACGCCCATCTGGCTCATCAGCTTACTGAGTTTAGTGCATTTTAAGAGTTCCTATATGACCTCCCCGGCATACTGACTTAAAATGCTTTGAAACTAGTTTTCTTAATTTAACGGTTCTGTGGCCTGTTTTCACCATCTCAGAATGGGAGAACAGCCAGGGTGAAGATGTGTGACAGTGCAGAGGGCTGGTTTTCACACGCATGAGTTGTCTGCCCTGACGTGAGTCCCTGGGCACCGGGGTCAAGGCTGCAGCGTGACTGCGTGGCAGTGAGGTCCCACTTCCTGTCTGGCCAGTTGGAGGACGGCTTCAGTGGCTGAAAGGTCAGTTTGCATCAACTATTATATCAACAATTATTCCTCAATAATATCTTCCATGTTTCCTTTCTGCATGTTACAGTCTGGGAAGGTTGAGAGTCAATACACCATTAGTGACTTCGATGTGCCTGTCACACAGGGCTGTGCAGACGGTCACTGTTACGTGGTGGGATGTTTAACTGGAACATCACTAAAGTTGGGGGTACGTTAATGTATGTAAGTCTCAAAAGCAGCAGCAAAATAATAATTTCGGACATCAGCACATGTGCATCCAGAACATTTCACTTTACGAACCACAGAATAGTCAAGCGGATTCTTACTTAAAACCGAGAAACATGCATTACATGTTAGGGTGTACCCAGACACCCAAGGTCCCATTTGAGAATAAAGAGAAAGCTATTACTTTAATGCATTTTTTTTTTCTAACATTTTGTTCAGTATATTCTCCACTCCCTCACAGCAGTCCTGTCAATATCTGACAATACCTAATGCTCCGATTGCCTCCTCTGCTCCAGACTAAAACTTCTTGGTTGATGTTGAGAAGTGACCTGATTACATGAGCAGAGCCCCAGGGACTCTCCTTCTCATGATCTGCCTTCGACGTGGTGTCTAGTTTGAGGTTAATCGCTGAGTGTAAACCTGAGAACAGCGTTGACTGGTATAGAGTGTGGGAATAGTCATGTGTGTTTAAAAGTCTGAAGCTATTCTAGCCATAAGAGAGAAAATGGGATTTGCCTTCTAGCATGTGACCATTTTTAGAACATTCTAGATATCCCGAATAGCTCTACAACGCTAAACTAGGATGAAAGATGCATCTCAGAGGGAAATGAATTTCAGTCTAATATTTCATTGTGTCCTGAAATGTTTCAATGGATACACACATAAATTAATGAGAAAAAGCTTTCAAAAGTCACAACTTGGCAAATTAAAATGCAGGTCTTGAGCGCCCATGGTGTAAACACTCACTTCTCAAGCCTTAACATGAAGAGCTTCCCAGCCCATCCGGCCATCCAGTCCTCTGCACCCTGGAGGGCCGCCAGGCCGTCCCAGCTGGAGAACAAAGGCAGAAGCAGTGAGACCAGTGTGGAGTTCTCCCCATCGGTGTGGGTGGAAGATGAGGGTCCAGGAAGTGGAGGCAACAATGATTCATCGGACGGACACTGAGCCCTCATGTCTTGGGATCAGAGACAAGTCGACCAACGTGACTCAGTCTGACTTCCGAACACAAACTTTGAGTAACTTGTGCAGGAAGAATGAACATTTGCTCATGAGTTTCTTGACCAGTATGGGCCACGTTCTGTATTCATGTTCAATGTGTACGCCCCGGCTCCAACAGGTGACACCAGCCCAGGAGGACCAGCAAGAACCTGCCACACCCCCAACATCGCCCCAACCCCATAGTCATGTGTGATGGATTTAAAAACATGTCAGTCATTTAGGTAAATATTCTCTGGATTCATTTTAGTTGTATTGTATTGATGAAAGCGAACATTAATTGCTTGGAATTGATTTCTATTGATTTGTGTCTAACTGAATTCAATTAAGTGATTTGCATTGAACAAATTAAGTTGCAGCGACTAATTGGATTGCAGACATTCTCACTGAGGCAGAGCGTGTTCTCGGGGAGCGCCCACCGTCACCTGTGGGGCTCAGTCTAAGCTCACGGGGGACGTTTTTTGGAATATGATTAAAACCCTGCACATGTCCCCACTATTAATAATACATTTCTAGAAAGATGAGTGACTGAGGTCTCGCCATGATTTTGGACTCTTTGGCTCCATAATTGTAGAGCTCAAGAGTGGTCCTAAGAGCTGCTCTTTGGATGGACTTTGACATTAATTCTTGGAAATGAGGCTTGTCGGGGGGATAAAAGAGAAAGTGAAGAAGGGAGTCGCCCTTCATCACCCCCAAGTGATCCTTTACTGCCTATGTTCACAGACACCCGGACGAGCCCCTGGTTACACAGAATGCACCTTGCTAACGCTGCCCAGCTCTGAGCACACCTGTCCCTGACCCCGGCCACCTCTACAGGACCTGGGCCCCGGCCCCGGCCAGTGTGGGGAATCTCCAGGGACTTCTCTACTGACACTACTACAGGGTCGAACACCGGAACCCATGGGAGTTTCTCCCGTGCGAACGGAATGCACGATTCTTAACATCCACAGGAGGCAAACTTAAGTAAGGGTGGGTCAGGGCCCATGCCTCCGCCCAAGCTCATTTGTCGAAGCCCTCGCCCCCAAGCTGGTATTTGGGGGTGAGGCCTCTGAAGGTGTCTAGAGTGAGATGAGGTCATGAGGGTGGGGCCTCATGCGATTAGTGGCCTTGTAAAGAGACAAGAGAGGCCGTGCTCTCTCAAGGCAGGACAGCCGGGGGAAACTGTCCACGGGAAGAGGGTTCACCCAGGCAGCCCCTGGAGTGTGGGTGCCCAGGCTCCCGCGTCGTGAGGAATACATGTCTGGGCCTTACCCCACCCCATGGAACCCGCCCAAGCAGCGGCACTGTAATTAGCGAAGGAATGTTATCCAGAGTCTGCTCCTGAATAGGGGTCCAGATTACCGTCTTACGGGTCTTTGAGAGCTTTCCTGGTTCCGAGCGTCTGGTCTGTCAACTCCACTGTTCCTCTTAGCCTGAGATCCGCCTCCTTCAGGGCCCCATGCAGGACTGAGCGGCCCCCAGTTGTAGGCCTCTTTGCAGGCTCTGTTTTATTGAGCAACCCAGGCGAAGTCAGTGCAGCTGTCTTCAATTTACAGACAAAGCGTCTGAAGTGTATACAGATAATAATTAGCAAATCTATAGCGTGAGTGTCACAGAATCCACATGGAGACCACTCGCTGTGCTCCTGGAGTGGAGAAGCCATGTGCGGGGTGTGGCCTCAAAGTGGTCCTGGGGCTCCTGGGGTGCCCTGGCTTCACTTTAGCAGCTCCCTAACCTGGACTGACAGGCACCCATTGACTGGCAGGCACCCATTGACGAGTCATTCAGTCTTACCCCGTCACAGGCTGCCGGCGTGGAGCCCAGAACACAGTCCTGAATGTCTTTGTCGGAACTGGATGCTTTTGCAAGACGTCCCAGAGAAGCTACCTAAGGCGGCATTCTTTCCTCAGACAAAGGGCGATGGCCATGTTTCCCCTTTCTTTCATCTTTCAAGTTTCGCCTTCTGCTGTTGGAACGGAAGGGCACAGGAGCCAAAGGACAGACAAAGCAAAACGTTTTGAACATCTTTTGTGAAACTGTGATCCAAACAGTTGGTCTAATCGAGGCATCTGGGGACCCGCGCGCTCTCTGCGGGCGGCGGGGGAGGCCGCCCCTGTGCCAGCAGGCCGGAGGTGCCCCTGACGCTCCGCCTGCAGGGGCATCTGGGCGTTTCCACTTTGGGCCCCAGGATATAGGAGTCAGAAGGGCGCTGGACAGCGTCTGTCTCGCAGCCACAGTCACACTCATTGGGGTCGAGAAGGCCGTGAGGACATGGCCGCGCCGCAGCCGGCCACTGGCCGAGCTGGGCCGGCCCGAGCCGGGTAGCCTGGAGGAGCGAGGAGCACGCCTGCTACAGCCCAGGCTTGGCCGCTGGCCCATCCTGAGAGGAGGCGCCACTGCTCCCTCAGAGCCGCCTCATCTGCTTGGCCTCGTGGTGCCCTGCAGTAGAGGTCACAGCTCAGTCTACTGCCGGGCCTCTGGCACCCCAGACGTGGAGCAGTCTCCAACTGACCATCGGTGACCTTGACCAGCAGAGAACTGTCAGGGAGCAGCTCCGCCTGGACATTTACCCGTGACCTGAGTCACCCTAGCGGGCCCCCGGCTGCGTGTCCAGGGCAGACCTGGCATGGGCGAGTGAGGCAGGAGCCCGGGAGCCCCGCCTGTGTGGTTCTCATGCAGGTTCCTTGGAAACTTCACCCACGTGGATGCTCAGACCAGAAGTGCTGGTGTCACCCTGATGCCACGGTCTCCCCAGCCCTCGGGTCTATGTGTTCACTCATTCACGCCACAAAATGATACCAGCACCTGACATCTCCCTGCCATAAGCAGAGAGCAAGCCAGTCTACCTGGGAGAGGGGCTCGCATCGCTGGGCAGGGCAGAGGACTGGCAGAAGTGGTGCCCTTGGCAAAACTTTAACTTTGACTCAAGGTCATGGTGCTATAGGGTCACCCAACCGAGAAACGCTAAGAGGTGGAAAATTCCTCGTCTAAGAGGAAAAATGCCCCCGGCATGCTGCTCCATACTTTCTCTCTTTTCTCTCTTTCCCTCTCTTCCTCCTCCTCCAACTCTCCCTCTTCCCCCCTCTGCACTCCCAGACCCACGGACGCACAGTGCGCACATGTGCAGACACACAGGCTCAGACGCAGAGACATCTCAGAGAGGGCAGGCGGCTGGCCCGCCGCGTTTCTGCCAGTCAGCCCCGACACTGCTCACGTCCAGGCGCACCCCCGCCATTTAAATTCTGAAATAGCTCCCTTCTTCCTCCGCTCTTCACCGTCCCTGGCACTTCTAATTTCATGCCCAGCTCTTGCCTTTGATTGAAGATGACAGCTTTGGAGGGGCAGAGACAGCGCCGTGCTGTCTTTGCAATGATTGGCTCTGTCTCCCCTGCCTCCCCCCAGAAGCCCTTCCCGTGGACTGGGGGTCCGTCCAGAGAGGGAGTCAGGAAGCCATTTTCCTCGCAGAGTGATTTTTGGGTATTGAGTTCATGTCCAATTTTCTGGAGTGCTGAGCCTCAGGGTTGAAAGAAGTGCTTGTGTCTCCCCGGTCAAAGTCATGAGAGCCGCCGCCCTGCGAGGCAGGACCACGTCTCCGGACCCCACGAGCTGCGCCTTAAGCGTGAGGAGGAGAAGGAACGTCGTGGACCACAGATGGCTGCGGGCTCTGTGTCCACAGACCTGGGGGATGCTCAGGCGGCGAAGTTCTAGAGCGGGGAGGAACTCAGGTCTGGTGCTAAGCAGCCCCCCTAAAGACTAAGTACTGGCCCCCTGGAGACAGGGTCGCTTGCTGCAGCCTCACTTTGCCTTATTTTGTAAGACACCGGGCCCCTGTTCTCTGTGTGTGGGGGGGAGTGTCCCACACACCTGGGTTCTACCCTAAGGCGGGAGGGGGCTCTGGCTTGCTGGAAGGGTCCGGTCAGTGGGGTTCACGGACCCCAACTGTGCAGCCATTGGGAAGCCCCAGGCATCCAGGGCCCATAGGATACCCTGAGGCATGCTTGCCTTAATGTGAGCGGTGCACACATGACCCACAGGGCTTCAAGGATCCAGCACGATAACGTGAGTGAAGCATGGCCCATCCTGCCTGCCCTCGCCCGGCGCTCATGCCGGGCCCGGGAGTCTCACGTCACTGGCAAAGGCATGAGCTGGGGGAAGGGAATGTGCTAAGAGGACACAGCCGAGGAAAGCCATGAGTGGAAAGTTCCAGCATGCAGGCAACAGCAGTGGTTTGGTTCACAGGATCTAAGATAGGGCAGCCTGAGGTTGCTCTTTTCGTGACAGCACAGACTTCAGGCAATAAGCCTGACATTTTGATCTCTGTGAGCCTCTGTGGAAACTGCAGCAGTGGGTGCTTTAGCTTTGCAAACACTCTGCTCCCCATTCACTACAAGTCTAGAGACACCTTCCGCTCACTGGGATCATTGGGTACCGACAAGGGGCACCTTGGGCCCCAGTGACCATGGGCTAGACCCCTGTCTGCAGTCCCTAATCGCTCACCCCCCACCTGTTAAGTGAAGTCAATGGTTGTTGCATGGCGGCAAGGGAAGTGGACTTGACCTTCAGGCAGACTATTGCTCCCTCTGTTTTTATTCTATGGATAATTTTAGTGCATTTAGAAATAACAGGCAGCCTCAGTCACTAACATTGGAAATATGTGTAGGGAATATATGACCTACTGTGCTAAATGCTTTAGTACCTGGCCCTCTTCAGTAGTGAAGATAGGAGCCTCCCTGGTGGCGCAGGGGGTTAAATCTCAGCAAAGCTGTCCTCAGCTACCATGCATGAGTCCATCCCCGGCCGGGGAGTGACCCCCAGGGCTCAGCAGCCCTCTCCTGTCTCCGCGCTGCTCTTCCCACTCTGTCTCTGGTGAATCCTTTCAACCCTTGCACCTCTGGCTTGTACCCCAGATCTTGTATGATAAATAAATAAAGTAATTCTTAAAAAGAAAAATGAAAGTGAAGGTACAGCTCAGGCCGTTGTATTGTCAGGCCAGTCTCTCCGGAGAAGCTGAGCTTTCGAGCCAGGACGTGCGCGGGAAGAACACGTGTCCAGGAGAGGACGGGGCATTTCAGCCGCTCAGAACATTAACCGGAGACTGACGACCCCCGTTCACACAGGCACCAGCCTTCCTTCCCTCCGGCTCAGTGAGGACACTCGGGAACGCCGGGTTTGCAGCCACGGGCCCACAGCCAGACAGTGGCTCTGCGCCACACTCCATGGGGTCCTGACCCTGCCTGCTCTGGCCTCACTGCCGTCATCTGACCTTTGAGGAAAACAAAAAGCTACTGGGACCCAATTTATAAGTTCAATCCAAGGAAGAAACTGGACACGTGTGGATTTTAGCACACTCTACGCATATAAACACTCCGGCTGGCGATTAGCTACAATTATGACATTATTTCCCACATATGGACTTTCAAGGAAATGCTGAGCCCCAGCCAACAGAAATATTTGCAATTCTGTAGGGAACGATGCCTTCTTCGATTAAACCTTTTTATGATCATTTTATCGCCATTATCGTTAGCATTATTAGTACCATTACAGCAAGTCATTTGTCATATGAGTAGAGGTAAGAAGTTTAACTGTGCTGACATCAGCCATATAAGAGCCACAATGCAGCCCACCTGCAAATCTCATTTTACTGATTTCTAGAAAAAGAAGGGGAAGAAGCGAGAGCCAAATGCCATGGTGGGCAGTCGTAGGAACCCCGAATGTTCCCAGCAGCCTTCACTCCCAGGCTGGGACCCCGAGTTACCGACAACATGGCGGCGGGGCTGAACTCTTGCATGGTTCCAGGTGACGGGACTGAGCTTGAACTCAGATTTCTCTACTGTCCAAGCTCCCACTCTTTGTGGGAGTGTTTGGGGGTGGATCCATGTTATGCGTGGGGCCCAGTGTCCCCGAGGTCCAGTCTCTGAGCCGGCACTATGCAGTCACTGGGCGGGC
>NW_004567110.1:3048690-3073527 GCF_000260355.1 Condylura cristata | reverse complement strand
GTCCACCCTCAACACGGCCTGCTTCAGGCCATCTGGCGTGCCAGGCCGCGGGCTGCTCCCGAGTAGAGGCTGTCCTGTTTCTGCCCAGGGTTTCTTCCTATGAGTTAGTCCCTGCCATTGAAGTTCAGTAAATATTTATTGAACGAAACCATTTTCTTCAGAATTGCACATTTCTTGCTAACGTCCTACTTTGCATTCTGAGGGCTCCTATAGTGTGATTTGGTCTTTTAAATTGTGTGCTTAAGAAAAGTGACCACTTGAAAGAGATTAACTGACACTTTTGGTCCATTTCATCCATAACAATGAATAAATTAAAGGAGAATAATGCCATGCCTTGGACAATTCCGGTAACTTCAGGGGGTGCCCTTAATTTTGGAACGAGTAAGCCCCCTTCTCCCCACACCACTGCCTGTGGCTGTCTTTAGAAGGCGAACACCTGGGCACAGCTGGGCGGTGAAGTAACCGCTACTCTCTACCTCGGTGTGGCCAGATCCACCTGGAGACACGAGACATCAGCTCATCAGTTCAAAGTGGTCCAATTAGAGCCTCATTTGCAGGAAACTAATCATCTTTGCCTGCAAATTGGAGGAAATGCTGTTCCAATCAAATGTGTGATTCCCCTTTCCTTCTGAGTCAACTTCCCTGGGGTTATGTGACATTCAGCAGTCGGCACAGCCTCTGGGTCATTCCTTTTGGCAAAGAATTTGTGCAGTAGGAACAAGATTCTGACTAGCATGTGCCTTTGATAAAGTTTAACGTTTCTGTCCAACCTCCCCACAGGCACATTACAGCACTGCAATGATAAACTTCAGGGCCGAACAGTCATTTTTCCATCCAGTTATGTAACACGTGAATGCGGGAGGCAAGGGTCATCAGAACACAGTTGACATAGTTTCCTAAAGACTTCGCCTTTGGTCAACCTAAGCCCAGGTTGGGGGTCTACACATCTTGCCATGACAGGGAAACTTCCCTTCTGAGCATAGAATGGCAGTTGGTGGGGGAGGAGGAGGGAGAGCGCTCAGGCTCTGGTGTTTGGTGGAGGCAGCCAGACGTTGGCGGGGGAGGTCCCTGCCATATGCTGGCATCCAGGTAGGGTGCCGCCTACATGAAGCGCCTAGGATGCGCTAGATCAGTGTGATCTCAGTAAGTCAGAAAACTACAACTCAGAAGAGGAATAATGAACTCAGTTCATTATTCAAAGTCGGAGAGGGAGAAGTGAAGTTGTTCAGACAGGGGTCTGGCTGCTTGGCTTGTGCCGGTGACAAAGCCGTGACAATCACCAGGCCAGCTGGCTGGACAGAGGGACAACCGAGCCCCGCCCCATCAGGTCGGCCCACGGCAGTGGCCCATGGCCCATGGCCCGAGGCCGCAGGCTGGGGAGGGCAGGACGACCCTCTCCGCAGCTACAAATCCGGAGGTGCTTTCTGGATGGAACAGGCACACTTCTTACTAGAAATAGTTGCAAAAACATCAAAGCTATTTTGGGTGCAGAAAATGACATGGGATTCACATCTTGCTCTCCATGAGCCAAGTTGCATGAGGGCACGTTAACACTCGGCCACTTTGTGGTGAGTGTGGACACGTGTGTGACGATAGCACAGTTGGGTATTTACTGCTGGTGTTGTACATGCAGAAAAGTGGAGAATATTTGTTGTCTGTTCGTTCAGTTTTCTGTCTCCAGTTTTGGGGCACAGCCCAGTTTTCATGTCCTGGAGGGAGCTTTGCCTGACGGCACGAGCATTGTTTGTCTCCCAGCCCTTTCCTGATTGTAAACAGCTCCAACGACATCTAAGTCAAAGGTAGAATCGGAAAGCACCTAAGGTAGAACCTAAAGCACCTTCCAGCAGGAACCCAAGAAAAGGGTCAGAAATGGTCAAGTAAGTCTGGGAGGAAGAGAGTAGAATCTGAATCAAGAGAAAAGCTGCCATGTCAGCCTCCCCAGGGCTCTCACCCACGTCTGTGTCACCCAGTCCAGGGCCAAGAAGCCACAGTAGCTGCTTCTTGTGTCTGCTCCACGTGCCTCCTCCTGGTCTCCTCGGCCCTCACACTGCTTCCTGCCTTCCCAGCCTCCCCTCCAGCTTCTCCTCCTCCCTGCTCTGCGCCACCCTCCCTTGTGTGGGGCAGGAACCCGAAGCTCCCTTTGCCCGGGCGCCATCTGTATGGCAGGCCATGCATTATTCTCCTTTCTGCTTTGGCTCCCAGGAGGTGTCGGCAGCCAGCGCAAGATGAGTCGAGGAGCACGGGTGGCCGTGAAGAAGGTCAAGGCCTGGGAGTTAGCAATGGTGTTTGGCTGGGGACGCAGGAGGCTGGCTACACAGTGGTAGCAAAGCTAGAAAGTCTGTGTGGATGAAGAAGATGGCGAGTATTTACTAGTAAGAAGAGCGGCCATTTTAGTACGGGACAATAAAGGAGGGTTCAGGGGCAAGGTGTCCTTGATGAGGACTGGGGCCATGGCCGTGCACCAGAGGCCTCTGGAATTAACTGGAAGAACAGGGGCCTGCAAGAGTGCAGAAAATAACGTCCTATCCTGAAGCCACAGAGAAGGTGAGAGCCAGCCCGGCCCTTGGAATCACCGATTATCAGTTGAATTTAAAAAGCCAAAGGAATATCACCAAAGGTGACCTTTTAACTGAGAAGGTTGATTCCTCCGACTAGAACTCATACTGTTTGGATTCTGGAGTCAGACAGACTCTATTCCTGAAAAACTGAAGTTTGTCGACTTGCACACTGGACATCATGCAAAGTCAGCCTAAAACTACAGCGGGGAGATTCACTAGAGAGTGACCCCAAGGTGGCAACTGAGGCCCAGCTGACATAGTAGCCAGGTCCAGAAGCCCTGCTGCTCCACTGAGACCAGCAGCCAGGAGGTGAGCTGAAGTATCCAGGAGGGGAGGAGGTAGAAAGCGGGAGAGAGAGCGAGAGCACAATAGACCATGGCGATGATGGTGATGGACTCTGTGTGGTTTGGTGGTGGGGAAAACTAGGTGACTACAGCGGAGGGGAGAAATTCTATACTGGAAAAAAAAATAACCAAAGATGTTATATAAATAACTAAAGCCAAACAACAATAGAACCCCATTCCTCATCCCTTCAAGCGGGGTCCCCTCAGTGCCCAGTCCCCAGAGGTGTGTTGGGGAGGTGCAGCTTCACACCTCAGAGGCTGCCTTCATCCCCCACCCCGGCGTGGAGAAACGTGGAGGAGAGGCCAGGGTCAAGAAGCGACTTTAGAAAGTGCAGCAGCTCTCCGAGTCCAACGAGGACAGGGTGGAGGGAGGCGTTCTCAAAGTAGGAGGAAGTTAACATGTAATTAGAGGGAAAAAAATAGAATAAACTCACTGTTGACATTTAGAAGTTTTGAGAATTATAAGTTAATTTATGGTGATTGCTTCCAAAAGGAGATGAAGGCCCTGATTGTCTCAACAACGGATCTACAAACATAATGAACATCGACCGTGGCACGATGGAGAGACAGTGACAAGGAAGAAGATGCTATTTCCTGAGTGCCTTCTGTGTTGCCTTCGAAAATCTTTTGGGATCTCATTGTAAACACTTTATGTGGGTACGAAAAACTGTGAAAAGGATACAACATAACCTGTAGCTCATGCAACATGTGTAGATCCTGTGTGGACTAGGGAGCTCCCCCACGGGCTGGTGGGCTCCGGGCACAGGGTGGGGTTACTTCCTAGATCTGTAATGAGCAGTAATTTACTTGAGTTCTATGAACGGTGCCATAAATAATCTTACCTTAATCTGTAGCCATAGCATTTTTATTTAAGAGCAACAAACAAGATGATTTAAGAAAATACCTCCATTTATAATGGCTCCAAAATCAATTAAACACCTCAGAATTAACCTGAAAGGAAAGATCTATGGAATGAGAACTACCAGATGCCATTAAAGGACTTAGATAGTGGCATCGGGAGGACATCCCATGTTCATGAATATGGATAATCAATGTAACGAAAATTATCTTACCTAAGATGGATGCATAAATATTGAATATAGTCCCCATTGAAGTACCAGCAATATTTTTCAAAGAAATCCAACAAAAATATTGAAATTTGTGTGGACCCATGAGGGTCTGAAGTTCCAAAAGCAACACTGAGGAACAAAAGAGAGGCACAGATTGTCGTGTTACCTGGCCTCGAATGTTGCTCCAGTTTTTCTTCCTCCCACATGGCGTGAGCAGATCTTTCCAGCGCTGCTGTAGTTCATGATGTCTTCACATTTTATGGCTTCATGGTGGACTCATCTTAGATTCCATCACACTCTGGCCACTTACCAAGGACTACATTTCATGAGATTGATAATTCTGAATTATGCCAGCAGCTACTGCCTTTGGCCTACATCTTTGCCTTTGCCACCTTGAGTCTCAGCGATAGACCCCTGTAATCTAAGCCTCATCCAAACCCACTGACTAACCGACCCTGCGTTCTCTGCATTCACATGCACGTATTTTGTTCACTGTACCATGGGAGAGTTAATCACAGGATCTTGAGACCAAGGTTCAATTCCTGTATCAACTTTTACTAGTTCTGTCTTCTTGGACAAATTGTTGAAGATCTCCTGACCTTAGATTTTGTGAAGGAGTTTTGCAGGATTAAGGGTGACCAAAGTCTCCTAGAACATGGTCTGAGCAGAGCCCCAACACTCAGTGATTATTGGTGATAAAGGCCGTGGTCCTAAAGGTTCTGTTCTGATGGGGCTCGTTGTGTCAGTGTTGAAGGTGCTTCTCATTTCTCCTCCTGCCATGAATACTGCATTACGACTCTGAAGGCATTTGTCATTTTGTAAGTCTTGGAATCTTCGATGATTCTGGACCGTTGTTACATTATTGATCTCTTGAGGTCTAACATTACAAGTTACTCTCTTTACATCCCTGGTTCTAGATGTATTATCTGGTACATGGGACCTTATCTAATCAGCTGGTCTTGTTCCTCTCTTTCCCTCAGTAATTCTTTTTTTTTTTAATATTCATTTATTTATGCACACAGAACTGGGGTACAAGCCAGAGGTGCAGGGGCAGTGAGAGGATTCACCAGAGACAGAGTGGAGAGCAGAACAGGCTGACTGACATGTATACTGCTGAGGGGAGCAGCAGGCGGGTCAGGAGAGGTCTGCCGCGCCATATGGATCACCTCCAGGGCGAGGATTGAACTCATGCTGAAGTGGCTTTAGCTTCTTAGTGCTGTGCTTTAACCCACTGCACCCCCAGGGAGGGCCCCCCCTTAATAATTCTTTAATAGTATGTACAGATGGGTCTGATCAACTTGAAAGGAAATATAATGTCCAAAATTTGACTAATGGCGTGGTATATGACACACATTTCCAAAGCTAAGCTCTCAGTTATATATTGGGTAGCAATTACATGAACAGTTTGAAAATACAAAGACTATTCTGTACATTTTTCTATTGCCAGAAATACATTGTATAGTATATTTCCTCTCTTTAGAGGTTGTTTAACGCTATCAATCTTATTTCTAGTTCAATTATGAAACCAACATGCCACACACACCATACATCCAAAAACAAATTTAGTCTTTTGAATATTAATTAACATTGTTTCAAAGAGACAACCACTGTTTATCATTGATTTAGATTAAATATTGAAAAGGAAATTAAAGAGATTTTTATTTCATTTATTCAGCAGCAACATCACAATTTATACAAATGAAGGCATAATTAAACAGTCTGCCATTAAATTACAATCTGCATCTCATGTAAGCAAACATATTAAAATTGAAAATGCTTGTCATGAATATAAAACCAGCTTGCCTGAATAAAAATGACTCCAAATGTATGATGCACATCGAAACATTTTTTTTTTAATCTTCTGTAAAGGCTTGTGACTCTTGACCCAACCAGACTTATAGATTACAGCACATTTAAACATATAGTTGATAGTAATCACTCTAATACTAGTAATAGTAATGATTGCTAATACTACGGTAATTCCTCATAAAATTTAACTCACATCAATTAATTTAATAACTCATAAGATGGGCATCATTTTTATCTCTTCTAAAGAATGTTTTGTTGGTTTTGTTTTGTGGAAAGAGAAAGAAGTCACTCAGAAGACGACATGGGGAGGAAAAAGGGCACATTCTGGATGTGCGCAAAGTACAAAATGCAGAAGTAGCATCGGCTGAGAGGCCATGACAGGTCTGACGAGGAGCACCAGGGTACCGTTAGAGCCACAGGAGCAGGGAGCACTCAACAGAGAGGATTCTGGGATAAAACCGCTCTGGGAACACTCAAAGATTGGCACTCCAGGAACTGAAGTCAAACACCCTTGTTCTAATCACTCAGAACAACAGCTGTGTACGTGGTGGTCTTGAGCAGGTCACTTGACCTCTCCAAGTATCCACTACTTACACACCAAGGTAGATCACATTCACAACCTTCCCAGCTGCTTTGGGAAGATGTCATGGGAAAGCTGGTATCTGGCAGCTCATAGATACTCAAAAGAGATGTTTTATGTTTTCAAATGGCTCCCAAGAAAGGGGTTCCATCTAGACCGCAAATCAAGGAACTGCAGTGAGTGGGGAGAACGGGGGGGGGGATGCCTCCCGTCCCAGCCCCCTGAATACCAGGTAGTAACTTTGCCATCAGAAGGCCCCTCACAAGCTGCAGTCCTTCTAAGGGGCTGACTGAGGTAAAAACACACAAAGCAGTAAATATAAATTTAAATAAATAAATAAGCAAGTAAGTTACCCGCAGCAATTCCAGGAATCACCAGATGGTAATTGCAAACAATTGATGTGATGTGCAATGCATTGATCTGACCAAGCAAAATTGGATGCAGGAAAAATACATTTAATTAAAGAAGGCATTTAATGGTGAGGACGCATCTCAGAGAAGGCCATGAACCTGCAGCAGACGGGGCTGCTAACAAAGCAGTTAAAGAGCCAACTCTTCACCTGGCAGGTGCTGAAGGGGCACCACTGGTGCTCACGTGGCGTGATGGCCCCTTTATGTCAACCAAGGCAAAATGCCTTGATCCCTGCTGGCCCATGTTCAGTCCCACTGAGACACGGAGCACTACAAGAAGGCAGGTCATCCCTCCTTTGGGAGTGTTTTCCTTTTAAAAGCATCCTCAGACCACCTGTTTCCAAAAATGCACATTAATTCCACACGTCTCCATCCAGGAGGAGGCTCAAATGCATGTGTCCGGCCTCTGCTCTCTCCCAAGTGTGAGTTATGCCCGGTGGATCTTGCTACTGATTTTTCTGGTCACAGGCACCACCAGGGTATTCATGACTCTTTGTGGTGATGTTCAGCAGCTGGGAGCCTTCCTGCCCCCCCACGGGCTCTGCCTCTGTGGTCTCCGTCCCCTGGTTGCGGTGCAGGAAGGCTGCTGCCCTGCCTTCTCCCACCCCACAGCCGTGAGCCAGAGCCGCCTCCGAGCACCCCGGTCAGAAATCAGGACTGAGCAGCCTCACATGGCGCTCCGTCAAGGGCCGTGACCGCCATGGCTGACCGGCAGTGCCTGTGTGTCTTGCAGACTGGAAAACCGTGATAGTGGACCACCTGAAAGCAGACTCCTGGGGACCTCCTGCGCGCAGGCCCTTTCTCTCAGCCCTGTCCATGCAGCCACGGCCCAGCCCCACAGCTGCCCTGCGGGGTTCTCTTAGTGTGGAACCAAGTCTCTTTATTTCTTAAACGAGCTGAAGCATGTTACTGAAGTGTTTGCCCAAGAAGTATGAACTTACTCAGCAGACCCTACTTTAAGGTTTTTGGTTGTTTTGTTGTATGTTTTTGCTTTTTCCCCTGTTCCTTGCTTCTCCCTTAGCCGCAATTTAAAACATCCATGCCCATGAATGACTCCAGATGAATACATTGTCTGGGAAATCTAGCCCACGCTGTCCATTTTCGAGCTTTACTCGTTAAATATACAGACAAATTCTACTCTGTGACTTTGCCTTGAGACTTAATCACCAACCCTCCAGCTCCCAGAGCTCCTCTCAGGTGCTAGCATTTGATCAGAGGAGCCTGGAAAACACAACTGAAGCCTAAACTCTTCCCTTTGCCCTCCCACCCAAATGCCTCATCTATTTGGAGATCTGGTCATCTCCCATGATCAATGTTGTAGAACAGCAAACATATTACTGCCAGAAAGCCCGGGGACAGAGAGGAGGCAGGGCCAGTCACTGTGGGTCCCTGACTGAGCTCCACAATGTCTCAGTTATGGACGCAGGGAGACCCGTGGAGAGCTTCTGTCGGAAGCGCTCGTCAACCCTTCACTCGCCTAAGCTGAAGGCAACTACTTGCAGCTGCTTCTTGAGCACACGGCAGCTGCTCTGCCTCAGTAGATGCTGGTGGGAGCCTTGACCACCCACCCCGCCCTGGCCCGCTCACATCCTATACTCCCGACTCTCCAACGAGTCTTTGGTTCATACCCGTAATTTTCACTCAACTCTACTCTCAAGCACAGTATCTCCAGGCTGAAATCCGTTTCCACTCGAAATCTTCCCTATCTGCTCTTGGACTTTCATTGGGCCTCCAGTTGGCCAATTCAGAATTGCTCCTAGTCAAAGACAGACACATACCACTGCTCGCACTGCTGGGCCCAGGGCCCTGCGCCGGGGCCCCACACTTGTGTATCATGTGCCCTCAGCACTTTTCCTTCTCAGAAGCAGGAGCCATCCATCTCCTTCAGTGCCCAGCCTTGCAGACTTCGAGAGACGAAGACTTGGCGCACATCATTTCTTCAGCTGAAAACGTTGCAGCTGCAAGCCAGCCTACCTGCAAAGTGGCAAATCCAGTGGGTCTCCCCAAACGCTGGTTAGTGACTGCATCGCATCTTCGCCATTCGGCAAAATCAGTACTTGTCTCTCAGGAGCCGTGTCCTTGGAAGCCATTTTATTGTTTCCTCTCATCTCTCTCCAGACTAACAGTGACTGCAAAGGGCCCTAGATCTGGCTGTGGTTCCTCCTGATAGAGTCGGTGGTTACAAAGAAAATCATTAACATGATGCAAAATTAATTAGAAAAGTCAGTTGCAATTTATAAATATGCATTTGTGGTTAAATAAATCCGAAGATTTGGAGTTTGCTTGCTGCCCCTTAGGCAGATATTTGCACGCTTGTAGCGCACCAAACGGGAGCCCTAATCAGATGGTTTCTGCCGTAAACGGAAGTCATTCATTTGGCCCTAACTGGGATCTGAGAATTTATTAAACGCATTTTTGGAGTTTGTTCAAATTAATTATTGTGAAGCAAATGGATTTAGAGGCAAGCTACTTTCTCAGAACACTTCTCCTGAACCAGCTGTACCTTGTTCTAACAAATGAGAATTATATGAATCGAGCAAATGTAATGAGCATCAGGGAGGAGAGAGGTGGGGAGCCCAGGCCCTCGCCAGACACTCGGCGGGTTGTGGGGCAGAACTGCGGCACTGCGCACTGTGCGCATAACTTCTCAGAGGCCAAGGCACATCCTGCTGCTGTGCTTCCCCGGGTAGCGAGCCCCCGCCCTCCAGCTGACCCCGGAGAAGGGGCGCAGCCTTTGTCTCCTAGGTCTAGTCTTGCCGTTGTGCTTAAGAAGTGGTGCAGGAATGCAGCTCCAGGCCCCAGGCCTCATCCCTGTGACCGGATGGCCTACAGCAGGTCAGCGTCATCATCCAAATGTCAGACCAGGAGACTGATGAGTCACGGATAGCTCAGATCATGAGAGAAGTTGAGCACCTTCCCGTGTGCCTTTGGCCACCTGCCTGTCTTCTTTGGACAGGTGACTCTTGAGCCCTCCACCCTGTTTTCCACCGGCTCGGTTTTTGTCTTTGAGTTCTGAGTTCTTTGGGCCCTGTGGCTCCTCACCCCTGCAGGCTCTCTGACGGGCAACCGTCTGCAGTCGTAGGTCGGGGTTTCATTCGAGTGGTAGGGCCCTTCCCAAATAACTGTCTTGACACCGCTCCCCAGACAGCCCAGCACTGGGCACCAGCGCGGCCAAAGTGCAGGCCCAGGACAGGCGTCTGGGCGTCTCGCCTACACTGACACCCCAAGGACATCGCTACAGAGCAGCCAGCACACTCATAACCTGGGGCGATCTACAGCAGCTTCCACACCCCCACCACCGCCACTCCCCGTCATGCTCAGGAGGCCGGAGGAAGGACGGTGGGATGTTGGGGTTCGCCCTTTTGTCCCCAGGACCCTGCTAGCTAGCAGCCACTGGCTTCCTCTTTTCCAAATTCAGGCAGAAGCTGGTGGGACACTAACTTCAATCAAATCTTTAAAACAGCCTTCTGCTACTTTAGGGTTTCCAAGTAGAGGGTCTAGAATGTGGATGTGACGCCCCCCAGCAAGGAGACTACGACCTGATTCAACATGGGAGATGACGGGAGTCACACGTAGAATGTGAGCCTGGAGAAAACTTCCAAAATATTAGCAAAGATATAAGTAGACGGAAAGTGTAAAAGAGAGGAAAAGGCATTGGGTGGAGAAATTGGATATCACGCATAACTTTATATTTCATCAACTCCCAAGATCAGACAGTGGAGAGAACAGAAAATCTATCATGCTGACAGCTTCTGTTGCTGATGCTTTTGTAGGTCTGTGAAAAGCCTGGGTCCGCAGGGACGAGAACACACAGCTTGACCAGAGGGACAAATGGAATGAAATCCAAGACTGGAAACAGTGTTAGGACCTAGCCCAAACCCAACCTGGAGGGCCGGTTTGCATTTTGCTAGAGAGAAATGCCAGCTCATTTATTCAAGAATAATTAGACTAATAGCAACTCCGTAATAGCAAGGAGCCAGAAAACATGAAAACTGTATTTTCTAAGAACCACGAGAAATGAATTATCAACTCAGAATTGAATCTTCAAGAAAGCTCAACCTCAAGAGCCAAGACTTATTTCACATTATGTTAATTGAGGTTAAGGGAGGTTTTCATCCCTGTATCTGCTGAGGGCTATAGGTTTAAACCTCTCCAAATGTACGAGTTCTCACCAGCACACCCTCACATCATCCTCCACCACGTCCCATTCAGCCCTTTCCCTCAAAAGCAAAAATATTTTCAAGTGAGTCAAGAACAAAAATCAGAGACACTAAGGTTAATAGAGTGTTACAAAACTAACTTCTAAAGTAAGTATTTATTTTGGAAAATTAAAAAAAAAAACTACAAAAAGGGAGATCTAAGGAGCAAGAATGAGAGACAGTAACAGAAACTTCACTATCATCAGTAACGTAAACAGACATCTGAGTGACATTTTCATTGCTAAATGGGCGGTTGTATAATAGGTCGTAATGAAAGTGTCAAACAACCGTCACATGTAAGTCACAAAGGAGTAGTAGAATCTCTTGTTGGGCAAAGTGAATATGAGACTGATTACACAGTGTAAAAATCCAGAGACTACATTTGAAAGAACATAAATGAAGTGTTTAATGTAAAAATCAGTAAGAAGAAAAAACTTACATGAAATGAGAAAATTATGCAAACTAACTAGTCCAAAGGAAAGCTGGAAAGGCTAGAGGCCAGGAGTTTCAACGAAAATGTGGAAAATACAAATATATTGAAAACTGAAAAAATAAGTCTAAATATTCTAAGTAATATAAATAGACCAAACACTTCAAAATAGTTTAATATTGATTTAAAAATCACCCAGCTGTGTCCCTTTCCCGAGAGACATTCCAGAAAGCCCGAATGTGGATGACAATGGATCACACACTGAATGACCCAAGTAAGCTGTGTGGTTTTGTGTGTTTGTTTGTTTTTTAATGACTTACAAAATGCTCTTGGACCAAAATATTTTTATGAAGATGGATGGATACAGGCACCTCCCTACCTGTCCACTTTTGATAAAGTACCATGGAGACATAAACAGGGACAGTCCTTTGACGCCGATCACATGCACAAGCCACGATGATGTAGTCTCCAAATATTTTGAAATGTTATGTCTATTATGCCTTAATGAAGCTGAAAAATAAACATACTGAAGTCATCTGTGCCTGTCTGTGAAGACTAAAAGCAAGAATGAAGAGCACTGCTGGATAACCCCCTAGGAAATGGACTCACTGCAGCGAAGAGGAACCCAAGCTTCCCAGGACCAGCCAGCCTGAGGTCAAGGTCAGACGCCGCCTACTGCCGGCGAGCACGGCCCTCTGCTGCCCCCTGGTGGCCCAGCCAAGCACTCCCACACCGGGAGCCTGTGATGGCTGCGGGCTTCAGGGACAGGGGGCCCCACCCTGCTGTGCGAGGCCCGGGAGTCCATCACGTGTGGAAACTGGCCGCTCAGCTTATACCGCTCTAGCAGAGAGACCTACGAGGGTAACTTTTCTGAGCTTGATTGCGACGGACGCACACAAATGAAAGGAAACCCTGCTCCTTGGAGAATTGCTTTTCAGAACTTAGATTTTGCTGTTTTGCTAATTCTGTGCGTGGCAAACTGACTTGGCACTGAGTGTAGTGAGCTTGAAAATGTGCTAATTCTACTTTGGTGGGCAGATGGAGACAGAAGGCCCCGACTGTTGAGCAATGAGCTGTCACACAGCCACAGGGACACAGAGCCCGCACACGCAGCCGGGTCAGCGGACACCCAGCCCTGCCCAGCATGTATCTCAGCACCTCAGCGCGTCACAGGGCCGGGAGTTCCCTTTGCGCCCCTCGGTGCATTTCCTTGTATCTCTGACTTTCTTGGGTTCGACCTCTGCCCGGTCCGCATGGCCCCGCGGGGGCCCCAGCGCCCGTCTCCGCTCTGTGCCAGGACCACGAGCAGCGGCTGGACGCGAGCAGGGAGGGACGCGAGTGGTTTCTGCTCTCCCCTGTCCTGCGCGCTGTCAGCTTTGCCTGGACGAGGGCAGGGAGGCCCTTGGTCCCGCGGCGCCCGCTGTCCAGACTGTCACCCCGCGCCGTGGCAGAGTGGGGAGACTGTCCTGTTACCTGTGGCTGTGTGACCAACAGCCCCTACTGGCTCGAGCAACGTCTTTCTGGTCTCTGCTCACAATCCCCGAGTCTCCTGGCTCTGCTGGTCGCTGACATGCCGCTGTGCCTGCAGGGTCCTCCGCAGGCTGGACGCCGCGTCCAAGACGCCGCCAGTCTGGCCGCTGGCCCCGGCCTGCAGTGTAGCTGGAGCTGCCTCAGCTCTCTGGGCTGAGAGGTTTTGTCCCAAGAGCGGACAGCTCATGAGAAGGAAGCAGAAGCTTCTGGTGAAGGGATCTGAGATGGGCACAGTGTCATTTCTGCACTATTCTCGAGGCCGAAGCCTCCTCCGGCCCACCCAGATCCCGCAGGGTGGGGAGATGCGCCCCTAGACACCCGCTGGGCCGCGCGGCGGTGGAGCCCTGGGGCGGGGCGCGAGACCCCTGGGAGCCGTGGTCCCCCTGGAAGTCAGTGCGACAGCGCGAGCCCTGCGCGCCCACGTGCCTCTGAGGACCCGAGTCCCAGCCCTGCGCTCCCGGGACAGGACAGGACGCGCCGGCTGGCAGCCGGGTCCAGGAACGCACGCAGCAACCCTCCCGGCGCCGGGCGTCGGGGCAGCACGTGAGCCCCGTTCAGAGGTCCTGTGCGAGGCGGACTCCCACACCCACTCGCGTTCCCGGCAGAGCGCCGCCGCCCTCCCTCCCGAAACAGAGCCCCAGCCAGCTCCCCTGCGGAGCAAGACTGGGCCCAGCAGGTGGGACCCGCCTGCTCTCTCGGGGCGCAGCCCAAGGACTCGGGGGCAGCTCCCTGCGGGAGCCGAGAGCCTCCTTCTTGCAGGGCGGTAAGGACGCAGCAAGGAGGTCGGCGCAGTCTGTAAAACGCTCCGTAAGTAGTAAATCACACTGGTTCCTACTTCTCTGCTGTACCTGCTATTTCTCGAAGTAAAAATCATAATTTTAGAAATTAGAAGTTGAGACTGGCCAGCGGCTCTCAGGAATCGAGACCCTTTCGCCGGGCCCGGAATCGGATGGAGTGAGTTTCCCACAGCCGCCAGGCTAGTGTGGAGCTGGAGGCAGGCCCAGGTCAGCCGCCCTCTGCCCCTCCGCGAGCAACTTCAGAGACCAGGTTCCTTCCTCAGCCCTACGGAGACAGAAGTCACCTAACTGGCGCCGCCCAGCCCCGCTGAGAAAGCGCTGACTGTGATGAAGTCCCCCCAACCCGCCTGGGAGCCCAGGGCGGCACAAGGCCACAGAAAGGCCTTCCCTAGACCCTCAGTGCAGAATGTGGGGTGTGGGTGGGTGGCCTCCAAAGCCAGCCACCCCTCAAGTGTGTGGCTGCCCTGTCTCGCTCGGTCTCGCCCCTTCTCTGCTCTGTGTCTGTCTGGAGGTTGCTGGGGGCTGAGCGGGGACAGGGAGCCTGTCAGCGTCTGCGGGCGGCTTGTCTGTTTAAGGCCCTTTCTATAGCTGCCAGCCATGCAGATCCGTTCTGGCCCATAGGGGGTGAGTGTGGGTGGAGGGATGGCAGGGAGGGGATGGGGCATCCACAGACTGCAGGCAGGTCCCCGAAAGGCATGTGTGATGCCCGGACTCATGAGCCAGGTGGGGATGGGATGGCAGACAGCTCTGGGCACGCTGGTGAAATGAAGGACCAGAGGCAGCAGAGGTCAAGCAGCTTTCTTGACGTGTCCCCGCACATGGGGTGCCTGGCTGTGGCCACCCTGTCTGGGTGCACGCACCTGCCTGGCTGCCCGTCCCAGTGGCCGCTGCCACCCCATGCCGAAAGGCCCACCGGCAACAGCTCGGCCACGACACGCAGAGCAGGTGTCCGGCTGGACAGCAGCTTCCCTGCCGCTGGGCAGTCGGAGATGGTTCCCCAGATGCCGCACCACCCTGCTGATGTGAAAGTGCTGAGGATTCGGTCCGGTGCAACCCCAAAGACGCGACTTGAGCTGTGAGATCTGCGCATCTGTTAGCCATGGACTCGGGCAGGGTGGCGTCTCACTGCACAATTCTCAGCTTGCTGAAGCTGGTCTCTAGCCGCATCGCTGGAGAAGCTGTGGATCCTCGGCAGCTTCCAGGACGTGGTGCAAGTGGGCATTTTCCACCGACCACAGTCAAAGGTTGGGCGAGCTCATGTCTAGATTTTTAAGAGTCTTGTGATGAAACACAGCGGGGGCTGGTGATGCTCTCCCCGTTGGGCCAGGGCCGTCACGAGAACTCCCAGACCGGGGATCTGCGGCAGGTGTGGAAATTCAGACAGCTATAAATTATCACTAAATTTGGCACCAAGCAGAGCAGCAGTTCTGGATAATTCCTTTACGCCTGTCATAGGATCCGGCTTGCCATTCTGGGCTGCGAGGCTTGTCATCAATACAATAATTTGCAGTTTGCGTCTACCCAGCAATGTGCCGTGTCCTACTAAACTTGGGAACGAGCACAGTCAGAACTGTAATCAGTTGTGACATTTTTCTGAAATGTTTCTATTTAATTATTATTTTTTTTTTGCTACAGACTGACATTAACAGCTTCTTTTTAGAAGACAAATCATAATAATTACTCGAGAAAATGACAAAGATAAATGACGTCCGTGTGAGAAGGCAGTCTGACTGGCAGAGGGCAGGAGAGGAACTGCCGCTGGGCCTGGGCCCCTGCTGGCCTCTGCACAGCGCAAGCAGAGACCCCGCCGGGCCCCACTGCTCTCCTCTCCTGAGCAGTGCAAAGAGACAGTTGTCCAGGGGCAGCCTGAGGGAGGACCCCGTCCCCACTCACCTTCTATCAGTGTGACCAGGAGCAACAGCTTATACCTGTTTTCTGGGGTTAGTAACCATGGCTGTTGCAGAGTTCTCTTGAAGATTTGTTGATCTCTATAGGCAATAAAGTAGCAGGCGCCTTTAAAAAGGACTCGCAAATCAAGCTATTTGACTGGGATAAAAGCTCTGACCCTTGCTCGGTGTGACTTAGAACTTAATAAAAATCATCACAACTAAATTGTGAACCAGTTACACAGGACCTGCTCTGAGCCGTGCACTGCCATAGGCGCCTGCTTAGCTGTCCTCACGTAAATAGCAAGCCATGACATGTAGACCCACCTTTTGTGCCCTTGATATGGACAGGGACAAACTTGGGGACCCCCAGTGGGGGCCTGGCTGGGACACACATACGGGAGGTGGCACTGCACCTGCTGTGAAGGTCAGGAGTGGCTGCGACTCTCAACCCCACCTAGTGGGGGTGGAGGTGGACAGTGGAGATGGAGGTGGACAGCGGAGATAGAGAAGGATGTGGAGATGTAGATGGACAAGAGTGATGAGGTGGACAGTGGAGATGGAGGTGGGTAGTGGTGATGGAAGGGAACAGTGCAGGCCAGCAGGCCTCGACATTGTATTGGATCAAGTCTTAAGAGCCTGTGAAGGAAAGAAGCAAAAGGTGCCGAGTGGGAATGCCCCATGCGAGTCTGCCTGAGGCAGGATCATGCACCATGTTCACGCTGGTGAACTGGACCTGAAGTGATCATGGACAGTTGGAGGGCCATGTTTTGTATACACACATTTGCATACACATTAGCTTATCTAGCAATGGTGCACATTGTTACAGATTAGCTTATTATTAGCTATAGCATAGCAACAGGTGCTTTGGATAAATCCACAGACACAATAGAGTATATAAAGAGACATAGAGATGCACTTGATAGAAAACATTACAACATAGCAAATAACATGGAGAAAGGCCTCACTTGATACATGCTCACCACACATGGCGATGAAGAGGGAGAATAGGAGCATGGCGGGCGTGTTATACAAACAGACACTTGCTGGGAGATGCTAGCACCGAAGAACTCATGGTAGCAAGTGGTCCCCCTGGCATGGGTCCCCCTTGCTCCTTCCCTGCCCCACTGACCCCACTTGCTGGCTGCCACTTACCCCCACTCAACCATCTCCACATCATCCCCTATGCCTCGTCATGTGATGAGGGGCCGGGTGCCCACCTAGACCTAAGCAGATAGATACTGCTGCATCTAATCTGACCACTGACTGGCATCTCCATTGTCCAGACACATACCCAGGTGGCAGGTGGGGCAAAGCTTTCATGCCAGCCCCTTGATAAGCCAAAGCTTGCAGCAGCCCTGCTACCTAACCCCCCCACCCCCGCACTTACTTGTCTGGTGGATAGATGATCTTCCCTCCTAAAGATGCTGCCCTTTCTTCCCTGCCTCTTCTAAGAGCAAATATTTCTTTATAACTTTGTGGTGCAAAGGAGGATTTTGTAAGATGCTCAGAGTTTGCCCAGAAGAGGTGTTCTGAGCTTGGGCTGTCATCAAGAGCCAACTTTCAGCACTCTCAGGTACAGAATTGCCTCCAGTTGTCCATATTTGCATCTTTGAGTTTAGAGCCACACCTTAGAAACGGGGCAGAAATTTAAACAGGATTCCTGTCACTTGGAATCCCAGACAGGACCTCCCCAAAGTCCAGGCTCCCAGGCCCAAGGCCCACTCCTTCTGTGTTTGAAATCAGTTCAGTGTTCAATGTTTGCAAGCTCCCACTGACAAATCCTTGGGATATCTTGCCGTTATGTGTCTTCTCTCTCCTGGGAAATGAGACACTTGTGCTTCTACGGATTTTCAAACGCTGTAAGTAGGTCACACCCCAGCTGGCTCCCGCCTGCTCAGAATCTCCCCATCCTCCAGTTTGTTTCTTGACTTATTTTTTGAATCTGACAAAAGAATGTGTTCTGATGTCTAATGGATGTATCAGTACCACGTCCAACTTGTAGCCCAGGCCATTTCTCAAAATATGTAATTTTCGAAACGCTGAATTTCTGATTTGAGAAATTTATTCCAACAAAGCCGTTTGTGAGTGAGATGAAGCAAACGAGATGCGAGTGGGCTTCTAAGACTCTCAGTGCTGCAACAAAGTCACTTGAAGGACCTACGTTAGCAATGCAAAACATAGTGAAGACTCATAGACAGAAAAACAATAGCAGGGGCTTCGTGGCACCTTGTTTGCTGACCTCTAACGCAAAAGGAAGCCGTGTCGACAAAGTCCAGAGTGTGAGAACTAAGGACAAGTGCCACACCCTGGGAGATTGCCACGGGTGAACGTGACCACTTGTCCTTCTGCTTGGTCCATGGCCTGTGGGTTGGTTGTATGATGGAGAAGGCGTGGGCCATAGCTCTTCCAGCTCCCCCAGGGCCAGGCTCTCCATTTCTCTCCTCATCCACGGCCTCTCCTCTCATCTCCCTTGAGTGAGGGCCTCCCCTCCCTGCTCTGCCTCTCTGCACTGGTTGTGTTCCCAGGTGGGCCATGCTTCCTGAAATCCATCAACTTGGCTGTCCCCCCAGGTCTCTGCAGACTCTTTAGAATCCTTAGAGAATGGTTGGGGAATGCCTCTGAGCTCCAAACTAGCTTCCTCATTACAGAATGTGTGACATTGCAGCCATGTGCCTCAGTTTCTTCATCTATTAAAGTAGCATAAATGGCAACACATACTTCAAGGTCATTTTAAAAAATAACTGAGATATGGCTCTCCCTGGTGGTGCAACATGTTAAAGCACCACATTATGAAGCTCTCTAGAGCCACTGCAGCACAAGTTCGAACCCCGACCAGGGAGTGACCCACATGGTGTGGCAGAACTGCCCTGACCCGCCCGCAGTGTGCTTTGTCCATCTGCCTGTCCTGCTCCCCACTTTGTCTCTGGGGAATCCTCTCACCCATCACACCTCTGGCCTGTACCCCACTTCTGTATGCACAAATAAATCAATCTTTATAAAAACAAACAGAGATAACGCTTGTGAATCTTGGGGGTCTAGCTGACATATCACTGGTGATCAATGCGCCAGCGTTAACAATCTCTAATTGTTTTCATTGATGCAGTCCAACTCTATTTTCACCTCCTGAGGAGGTTTCTCCAGACCACATAACGAAGGTGGAGGATGTCCTCGGTGACTCCTTAAGCGTAAACTCCAAGAGACCTTGTAGCTGCTGCTGCTTCTCCTTCCTGTCCTCTCCTTCCTCTCCCTCCTCCCCCTTCTCCTGTTCTCCCCTCCTCCTCCTCCTCTCTTCCCCACCCCAGTTCTTTCCTGTCGGATACACACCATGATGTGGAGGGCCGCAGCCAGCACTAGGTGCCATATATGAGGTGTGACCGTCGTAACTGTCCAGTCCAGTCCCCAGGGACGGCAGTAGACACGTGACCTCAGATGTGCGGAGCAGAACCACCGGCCGGTCCCAGCCCACACCGCTGACCCGCGCCGTCATGGGCAGGCAAACACAACAGTGTGTCTGACGCGCCTGGGTTTGAGAACAGGTCATCGCGAGCCCTGGCGCCGGCTCCGCCCTTTGAACACAGGACTATATTTACTCACAAAAAAGACCCAGTGTCAGTACTAGCTGACGCTGAGGTACTGGGCATCAGCCTTGCATTAATGGACGTGAAGGTGAGAGGGGAACAACAAAGGAGCCGGTAAAAGGAAACCGGAGGTGACCACTGCGGGTGGGTCAGATTTCTAGGGAAATCTCACTACAGAGCTGAAGCCGCCAGAGGGGACTGGCAGGCAGGCGGCAGGGGATGAGCGCCAGTGGGCTGCGTGGAGGATCATGGGTGTTTTGCTGGTGGGTGTGGGGACATACACAAGAAGAGGGGTGAACTGCACCCCCAAACCATATATACTTTGGTAAACCACTGTTACCCCAACAGAAACAATACAATTAAAAAAAAACTGAACAAAAGGATGAAATTCAGGTTTTTTATTATCAAAGAATTATATGCACCTCCCTATTATCAAAAAATTACTTATATGATCCATCAGGTCCCTCAAGCACATGTTGGGAATACATGAGTGGTTCTTCCTCCATAACAACTGGTGAGTATGAAAATAATTATGTCTGTTTCTTTATTTCCTGAAAATAATTTGTCTCCACAAGGAGATATTACATGTCAGTTACAACCTTCATAATTGTTTGTGTCAAACTTAACAAAATGACAGACCCTTTCAAAGGGAAAGATATTACTACCTTCTGCACTGATAGTTTCTAAATATTAATTATTTTCAAGCAAAACATTCCAAGTGTAGGTTTTATGCTTCTAGCTATTTTGAAACCCTACGGCCAAAACAGATTCACCAATTAAATGTAAAAAAAAAAATAAAAATAAAAATAAAAATGAGCTGGTACAACTCAAAGAAACAACACAAAAGCAATGAGCCGGATGATGTTTTGTTGAATTAAGTCATATAAAACATGACACTGTGAATCCAGTCTGCTCCTTTGAGGCGGCCCTACTGTATTCTATAGGGTGAAAGAGTTTCCCAGCATTTTCAAAGTCTATACTCCTGTCCTCTGGGTCACAATACCACTAAGGTATCTGTTCTTAATCTCATTATCCACTGGCCAAAGACAGTTCTCAGCTGTACGGTTCCCATAAACACAACGGAGTCTGAAGTCACAAGGCAGATCTGGAATCAAAGATGTTATGCTGGTGGTTTAAGTTGTTATATTAAGATGATCTGTGAGGATAAAAAATAATCTGCAAGGTTATCTGTAAAAACCCCAGGTAGCTGCTAACCTAAGTCTGGGGCCCACGGCTCTAGTACAAAGTCACCTGAATATTCACGCATAAACTTTGCATGGACACAGGCTTAAATTATACTGAATATGCATGTGTGTCTAGAAGTGGGCATATCTGTGGTGTGGCAAAGGCATCCTCCATCATTCCCCGGTTTGTTGTCCTCGTTGCTATGGAAACACAAAAAGCTGGGGCCTGTGGCCAAGCATAATGCCAGCAAATGAACCAAAGACCAATTCTATATGGATAGGCTGCTCCGATTCTGGGTTCTCAAACTGAAGTCCCCAGGGAGGCTTTTACTACATGAAAGCACGAGCCCACTGGCGTCAAATGCCAGTTTGCCAAGACCAGTGATCCCAAAAGTTAAGCAGCAGGTTGATATGACCCAGAAATTAATTACTTAATTACAAATATAAAATAAGTCATTTAAAACTAATTAACTCATTAAAAACACATGCCCACACGGCTCTGCGTGTTCAGAGCGGCACTGTGCCCAGGAGCAGGGCTGAAGGCGAGGGAGGCTTCACCCCGGAGCAAGCGGATGCACCTGCCCGTGCGAGGGCTTCTCTGGGGCCGCGAGCCGCCGACTGACGCACGCTGCAGCCAATGAGCCTTAAAAGCCAGAGACGCTCTACCGGGGAGGAGACCCGGGGCGGGGTCAACACCGAGGCAGGAAGAGCTCCCTGACTGTGGAGCTAGTGGTGGTGGGAGGTCCACCGGGGTGCCACCGACTTGGAAAAAGGCACAAAATGAAGGTGAAGAATGAGGGGCAAAATAAATAGTGTTTTAAATGCCACTAAGTGAAAGAAGTCAGCACGAAGGCTGCCTCGGTCTGATCCCATTTTTAGGACATGCATAGAAGTGAAAAATACAGGGAGACAGAAAACAGCTTAAGAATTCCCAGATATCGGGGCCTCCCCGGTGGTGCAACAGGTTAAAGTGCAGCACGAGGAAGCTGTCCGCAGCCACTGCAGCAGAATTTGATTTCCAGCCCAGACCGTTCCTGTCTCCCCGCTGCCCCCCTCAGCAGTGGACTTCGTCCTGTTCTGCTCCCCACTCTGTCTCTGGGAAGCCTCTCACGGTTCCTGTACCTCTGGCCTGTACCCCAGTTCTGTGTGCATAAATATTTAAAGCTTTTAAAAACATAAAATAATTCCCAGAAATCAGGAAAAGGGGGGAATCTCCTGGTGGTAAGGAGTCTCTCTATGAGCGGATGACGATATTCTGAAATACATAGACGTGACGATGCCATACCTCTGAAAACACCACTGAATTGTAGACTGCAGAAGGGTGAATTCTAGGGTGTGCGATTGATAGCTTAATGAATAACACACACATTTAACTACATCAATAGAGCAGAAATTGTTTAAACCAAATGTTTTGGACCATGTAGACTAAGTGTGGGAGGATCTAAGGGGAGCACTGAGCAGATAATAGCTGCCTATAAAGCAGAAAAAAGCCAATGGTCTCAGAGAACGAAGCTCCCTTTTTACCACCTGGGAGCTGGCCTGGTGTCTAAAACATGAAAGGACGCCTTTGCATAGGTACGGAAGCCAGTTGTCACACAGTGCCCCCCAAAGCGGGGGTTACTCGATCATCTCCCAAGGCGCTTATCCCCGTGGCAACAGTACCTCCCTTTTCTGATACACCCCAGTGAAAAGTAAACCAAAGGAGATATGCAAAGACTCAGGCCCAGGGACTGTAAAAGCTCACAGCCTAAACTGAAAAGGAAGTCTTGGAGTCAAGCAAAGCAAGGAAAGACCCTCAGCGTGAAGCGGATGGAGCCCTGTGGGGCCTGGGCCGGCCCAGCAAGGGTCTCCTCCCTTTGCTGTGCTCCTGCTGGGCCAGCTGCTGACGATTCGGACGAGAAAATTTAATGACACACACGTGGTCCAACGCGTCATTCACCAAGCCCTCATTGGCCGCATCGCTCGACTAAACTGACGAAAACTCACGGGCAGCTGGCAATCGTGTCGACTCAGAGTTGTGAGTGTTTTGTGGCAGGCCCATCTCTGAACTGTCATGGCTGATTGGGTGGAGCAAGAGATTTGTGTTACTGTCCCGTGCACCAAAAATGTGATGTGACTTAAATAAGATGGTCAAAGATGGTCAGCTTTCCAGGACCTGGTTAAGTAAAGAGACACAAAACCAGTTCACCTTCACCCCGCCCCACCCCCAGATCCAATCCTTTCCACTATCAAGTAACCTGTTGAAAAAATTAAGAAGTGAATCTGTGCTGATATTAAGTGTAGGCTCCTCCCAGCCATGACTAGGAAGTGGAATCAACCCTGGGGATGAGCAGGATGTCCCCAGGCCATCCTGATGCAGGTCAGTTTCCTCAGCCCTTCTTGAGAGAGCTCTGGCATGGGTTAACTGTGGGAGGCTACCAATTTCTGAGACAAATTAGCACTGAACTACGATGAATGAACATCTGTAACCATGGCAACTTTCTTATTGTGAGAGAATCACTCTTCTCCCTTTGCTGGAAGTAAGCTCATTGATACCCCATAAATGGGTAAAAGCTGTTTGTCTCTGCACACCCCGCTCGGTATCTGGCAGGGTGCAGATGCTGGTATCACGGGCTGGGGAGTGTGGCTGTGTCACGCTGGATAGAGCACAGGAAATAAGTAGCCAGCACAGCAATAGCTAAGGTGAAGGGTGTCAAAGAATGTGCGGAAGGTTCAAGGTTATAATTCTCTTTCCTGGGATTCGCAAATGCCCCAACAACCCCAGGCTGTAGAGGGTCATCTAACTGTGACCTCCGACCCTGGCCTCCCAGCCAGCCCCATCTCCATGCCCACAATCGCAGCCTTGATACTTCATTCTGGCAGGCATCTGGCCATCCCTAATGCTGTTCACAGCCTTGTTTTGTTTGTTTTTCTTTGTCCTCAAGCACATGCTTTCTGTAGCAACTACAATAAAACAGCATCAGTTGGGTGTTTTGTGGCTTCCTGTCTTTAAAAGTCAGCGTTTCCACTGACGGTGTTATGTTCTCTGTAAAATAAGTCCGCCCCACAACAAGGGGATCAGCAGGCACAGAGCGGATGATCGAAGATACATCATATGGTCAGTCAGTGGCGTATTCCACAATCAGACAGAAGCCATATCCAGTTATCCTATTTTCTCATGTTTTATCTTCAGTCAGAACCAATAAATCAAGTTTCAAAACATGTAGAGATAGAATTTAAGCCTCACTGTTGCATTCATTAATGAAGAGCTGTGACGATAGAGAGGATAGCTCCTGGTAGGCCAGGTGGGGTGGAAGCAACACACTCACCACAGAAGACAAGTGGAGACACTGATGTTCCTGTGGACATTATTTACTGGCCGGGCGGCAGGGACAACTGAAATGTACATCCTTTGAAATGTTTACAAGGAAGTGAATGGAGCAGACAATAGATTGCTTTCAACATTCCTTGTCTTTGTGGCTGACTGACAACTTCTGGCGTCTTCACAAACATGAAATCTCCGTTTCCCCAGTCTCTGTACCCATTGCTTTGCCTCCACGCTCCTTTATTTCTCTCTCATCGCCCTTTGTTATGTGCCATGGTGTCCTATAGTTAATCTCAACTCCAACCGACATCGAACTCCGGGAAGGTAGAAACCATTCCAGTTTGTCCTTAGAGCTCTTAATGTATTTCATCCATAATGTCACAGATGTCTCAGAGAAACCACTGGAATTTGCATGATTGGGGCAATCAAAATGTTGGCATCTGCTCCCCCTCAGGAGTGGCCAGGCTTTACCTAAGCTGCCTTTCCTCTCCTGGAGTCTGCCTCAGTCAATTGCTTTAGATAAACACACCAGCCTCTCCTTATGAGTCAGCCCTGTGATGAGTAATATTAAAACAGCAACCTGTGTAAGCTGAACAAAGCTAAGTAAGGACGTGCATATCTCGTCCCTGGAAATTGACATGTTTGTCAATGTGGGAAAAAAGACTCTGTGGCTGTGGTTAAGTTGGGGATCTTTGGATCAGAGACTATTCGGGAGGGTCCCGAAGCCACAGGTACTAATAAATGTCCCTAGGAGAGGGAAGTGAGGGAGAGGGGGTCATAGTCAAAGCACAGAAGATAGGCTGATGGAAGCAAAGAGGCTGATGGAGGATGGAAGCTGATGGAAGTGGCTTACAGAAGGGGGCCCAAACCCAGGAGCCTGGAGAGGTGAAAAGGCAAGGGGGCACACTCCCCCAGGATCTCCAGAAGAAACCAGCCCCATGGAAACCTGGGCTTTACCTCCTTGGACAAAGACCACGTTTGTCTTCTCTGATGACAGGAATAGGGTGGATGAGTAGAACTGTCAAATATATTGTCGGCTGCTGTTCTTGGTCTACGTTGGGATTATTTTAGCTCACTTGCAGGGTTGATTAAAAAATAAGGGACAAGGACTGGAATAAGAATAGACATACAGACCAGTGGATTCGAATAGAAAAC
>NW_004567110.1:3034060-3047460 GCF_000260355.1 Condylura cristata | reverse complement strand
GGGTGATTTGGTGATGGGAAACCCATGGGGATTACAATTGAGATGAAAAAAAAAATGTGCAAAATTATGTAAAAATAAACTTTTTAATAAAAAAAAAAATAAGGGACAAGGAAAGATGGTATGACCTGGCAGCCTGGCAGGGTCCTCACCAGTCTCAACCTGCTGTTTGGCTCCTCCTTCCTTTAGTTTTCCTTGACTTCCATCTCCAGGAAAGGAATTTGGCATGACAGGCTGTACACAGAACTTCTTCCAGAGTAGAACAAAAAGGCATGGACAGATTCCAGGGAGGGAATGACTTCCCCTTCCCTCTGCCCCTGGTCGCTGATAGGAGCTATTCCCCACCATGCAATTAACATTTCAGACTCATTTCCTCAAATTTCATAAAACCTTTCATTTCTGATCTTTTATTTGGGCCATGTTTTACTTTTCATAATACATTTTTCATAATTTATCATTCATTTACATTTCAATTAAGGACGCTGGCTGTTTGCAAAAGCCAGTCTGATGGGGAAGTGTGAAATAAATTATTGAAGTTGCTATAATCTGCACTTCCATTACCACCTCATTTACCCTAATGACACTAAAAAGATTGTCGCCCTCAATATAGCTCATCCCAGTAATAGAAATTCCCTTTGGAGTCCAACACACGGAGACTGTAGATATTTGCATGTGGTGCTGGATATGTTAATGAGGCAGTTGCTGGCTGGACTTCACCCTGGGAATCTTCATCCAGGAGAGTCTCAAATAGAAATTAAACTGCATCCAGAGCCTCCCAAGAAGATGCCCATGGGCTTGAATAATGAACTTTTAACAAGAAAGCCATGCAATTACCATCACCATAGTTTAATTCCCTGTCTTCCATTTAGCACGTATTATTTTCCTTTAGGCAGGGATGGAGGGAAGAAGAAAAGATATTAAGTTTGTGGGCACCTGCTAGGTGGCCAGCAGCATACCACCCCAAAGATTCCAAACCCACTGGGAAAAACAGGCATGAATGCAAATAGTTGAAGCCAAGATTTAAAGGAGAACAATGCAGGGTTAAGAACAAGTATTTATCACACTCCTGTTCCATTGAGTGGCTTAAAGCAATTCATAAAACTCTCCTTCCTAGTTTTCCTGCCTGAAATTATTCCTTGTATTTTATTAACAGAAACCAATAATAATGCATCATTACCAGCAGTTCGTCACGGGTCAGCATGACAGAGGTTACTGGTGGTCTATGGACACCCTCTCAGCTGACCCAACTTCCCACTGACTAACGCCTGGTTTTCTTAGCTAAAGAATTTCTTTGGTTGTCAGAGACAACTTTGTCTACCTGAGTGGCAACCAGAGGTGCCACAGAATCCATGCATGACTTCTCGACCAATAGCTCTCATCAATGACTGATGGTGGGTGACGAACACACACCCATTATATAGACTAGTCCCCCGTAACTCACTGTGACTGCCTTTCTTAGCCACCTCTTTTCTCACCCCACCTAGGCATTTTGCTATGGCATTAGCCCAGTGAGCTACTTGTACTTGAATCCTGTTTCCACCCTAGAGCTCTACCCAGACAGGTTCTTGTAAAAATGCTCATAGGGAACTCAGTCCTGTCTGTGAACCCCAGTGGGACTCCAGACTCATGGCCCCAGGACCTGTTCAAACTACCCAGGGTGCTTCCTGATTGACTCTGGATTACCTTTGACCTTGGTTTATTCTTCACACTTTTTGAAATATTGTAGACCGTTGAATGATGGGAGTCTATCTACCTAGAAGCTCAGAATGTGAGCTTAGTTGGGATAAAGGTTATTACTAACATAATCTAGGGAAGGATCTTGATGTAAGATTATCCTATTTTGGGGACAGGTCTCAATGGGATGAGGTGTGTGCTCCCCCAGAAGGGGGGCAGGCACAGGCATGTGAAGACAGCAAAGGGCAAAGGGACGCGCCGCGGGCCCAGTCCCTGCTAGTGCCCGTGATCACAGCCTATGTTCCAGGATATGTGCGTTGACACTTTCTCGAGCATTGTAGAGTTACACATTTAACAAATGCATAGATATATGACCTTTAACAGAGCCACTAGGAGCTAGGCCCGCTCTAAGCCTCTGTAAGGACCAGCTCATTTATCGCCATAGCAACTGTCTTCCACACTCACTGTTATTTTACTGATGAGCAGTTGAGGTCAAGAAGCATTAAGCAGCCTTCAGGAGTTGCGATCCCGTCCTCACTGGCCGACCTCAGCGTGGCACACAGGGCTTCCCTCTCCAGATCCAGTGGTGCAGGTGGCCTCGAGACCACCATGTTAGTGTCACTTGAGACATCATTACAGAAACAAATATCCAGCACGACTCAGACTTCCCGAATCAGAAGTTCCCGCTATGAGAACCAGACGCCCGAGACACACCCAGCTCCCCGGGCTGTGGGGAGACACACTGAGGCTCACAGTCCACCTGTTCATTTCCACTCAGGGAGCTGCAGGCCACACCCCACACGAGCTGCCAACTCCTCTGTGAAGGCAGTTGCCTGCTGGGGAGATATATTTCATACTTTGTCCTGCTTAGCTTAGCCTCGTCGGGGGGTTATAGAAAGATGACCCTCTGAAATCACTATGGACTGAAGTATGAAATCAACCGGGAGGAGCGTTCCGGGCACCAGGAGAGAGACGCGGAGCTTTGCTGGGAGCAGTGGGCTTGTGCGATAAGCACACGCCCAACCTTTCATCAGGCAAGACCTATTCACGTTCCCGGTCCCAAAGCTGCCAGGAGGACGCAACAGGGTCATGAGAGTGCAGGGCCTACAGATGGACAAGGAGTGGCTGGGGGAGGACCCAGCGCCTGAAGACAAACCCAGCAATGTCCTCAGAGTCCAAGGCAGGGTTAGCGTGGCACGCAGGGCTGCATCCCACTGAAATGTTCTGGCAACATCCAATAGCTGGATTTAAAAATCCAGTCTCCTTCCTGCCAACACACGCAGTCCCTGCCATTGCTAAAGCCACACAGCGTCCAGAAGCCGCGTTGGCATCTAAGTGGCAATGTTCCTGTTTCCAAGGACAAAAGTTACGTCAAAAAAAAAAATTGTAAAGTGTGAATGTGTGTTCTTGTTACCTTTCTAAGTAAATGGACCATACTCACTGTCGTCACATGACAAGTCCCTGCCTGTTGGGCTCCTTACCCGCTTTGAGGGCCTGCTTAGCACCCCCAGCCCTGACCTGCTTAGCACCCCCAGCCCTGCCTGCTTAGCACCCCCAGCCCTGGCCTGCTCAGCACCCCCAGCCCTGGCCTCAGCGGGAACGGCCCTTCAGGTGCTGTGGAGGGAACACACAGCAGCCGGCGGCCCAGTCCGCTCCCTCACTCCTCCTTGCTTCCAGAGCTCTCCGGGGGCCTCCTTACATCCTTCAGCATCCATCATGTCCGCCAGACAAGACTCTTTCTGCCCAGCCCTCCGCCCTCTGCACAGCGCCCTCCTGCTGCGTGTTACTCCAGACCACAGCCCCTTCCCAGCTGGGGCCGGAGGCCTCCAGAGCCTTCCCACCGACCATTCACGTGCCGTCCACAAACAACTGCGACCCTGTGTGCGTGCTCCCACAGCTGAGGAACCCTAAGTCCCGCCCTCCTCTGACCTTCTGCAGTGAGGTAGCTGGCGGAGCTCTTCTACCCCCGGCTCAGACACGGCCGCGCACATAGAACTGATTCCAGTCTGCGACTCCGGCGCTCAGCACGGGTCCGGGGCGAGCGCCCCTCCATGGCCGCTCACACGGGGAAGCGCGCCCTGCCTTCCACCTGTGCCCCCTTACCCTCTACCCAAATGGCAGTTTGGCTCCTTTTGCATTGAATAAATCAGAGGTAAAAGAAGCAAACAAGGGAATTTGCTGGCAGATGGCTCCGATTCCTCGGCTGTGTCATTGCTGAGCTAGGAGACTAACATTTTTGCACCACATGATAAGTATCAAATTATATGCAAATGGGACTTGGGAGCACATAAACCACAGCAGATTCTCAGACATAAAGTGAATTGTTTCCTTTCTGCCGCTCTTCCTCATGAAGGACGGCGCTGATGGTGAGCGTTCGGCATGTTTCACAGGCAATAATCTGTTGAATCAGGACATTCGCCAAAAGCAGGTAGGTCATTCAGATGAACTCCGGAGCAAAAAGTCAAGGTTTGCGCTGAGGGTGGCGCCCTGGGGAAGCACCCCCTGGGTCAGAGGAGCTAAGGGCGAGTCCCAGCCCGCCATGTCGCCATCGACCGCTGACTTGTATAAACCAACTCGCCAAGCTCCGCAGCATCTCTCCCAAGGTGGGCATCCAAGGAGGCAGCTGTGCACCGGCCCAGGCACAGGGCCCGAGGAAGAGCAGCTAGCGATGGAGGACGTGCGGGACTCTGGTTTCAACATTTCAGAGTGGCTGCAGAGAAAAAGGCCCGTGTGTCCCTCGTGCTGAGGCCCAAGGGTGGTGTCGCTCTAGCTTGTAACTTCTCAACCTGTCACTAGTGACACCTGAGACCAGGTGACTGTGGGGTGGGGCTGCCCCGCGCAGTATAGTGCCATCTCTGGCTTCTCTCTGCTAGTTGCCAGTATCCACAACAAGCCCACGGAGCTTACCAGGCAGATTCCAGTAAGCCCCCGACCCCTTAGCTAGATCCTTCTGCTCCTGCATTCCCCCGCGGACTCTGCGCACTCAAGCTCACTTTTTTTTTTTTTTAAAGATTTAATTTATTTGTGCATACAGAACTGGGGTACAGGCCAGAGGCTCAGGGGCGGTGAGAGGCTTCACCAGAGACAGAGTGGGGAGCAGAACAGGCAGATCGACGAAGTACACTGCTGAGGGGAGCAGCGGGCGGGTCAGGAGAGGTCTGGCTCGCCATGTGGTCTCCTCCGGGGCAGGCTGCAGGCGGGAATCGAACTCATGCGGAAGTGGCTTCAGATTCTCAGTACTGTGCTTTAACCCGCTGCGCCACCAGGGAGGGCCTCAAGCTCACTTTTAAGAACACACAAAGGCAGTTCCCGCCGAGGGGACTGACTTACAGCAACCAAACTTATATGGGGCAGATGGACAGCTCAGATGTCAGTTAGTACATTGAAATGGCAGCTGGCCCGCAGCGGTGCGCGTGAGGCCACTTGGAACACCGTCCCCTGCCCCCAGTCTTCACAAGAGTCCCCAGTCTCATCTGAAGGTTACTTGGCGAGGAATCTGGGTACCACACAAGGGGAGCATATTGGGTCGCCCTAACAGCCATCTTCATGGAGCCAGGAGACCGCCTGACTTGCCTACTTACTGGTCAAGAAGCAAGCCCCTGTGTGGCTTGGAAGCTACAGCGACACATTACTTTTCATTGTTTTTCTGAATTTCTCAAAAGCAGAAAAAGGGAAGCGTTCCCTCCCCCCCCCCCCATTTATCCACTGGAGGGGAGGAGAATACCACTGGCCAAGCTCCAGTGCCCTTGACCAGTTTGTTTTCCAAGCGTGGGGGCCCTCCTTGCGCCCAGGGCTATGCCTGTCACGCAGTGGGTGGTCGGTGCGTGGACGCAGTGAGGATGAGTGGTCAGTGCATGGAGATGAGTGGGAGGCACACGGCTGCTCTGGAGACTTGCACAAGGAGAGGCTGAAGGGAATGAGCTCTGGGGAGCAGCAGAGGAGACTCCGAGGCGGCGGCCATGTTCCACAGGGCGGCCTCCGCCCGAACTCACAACATTCAAACCCTGCTCCCCTCTTCAGCCACAACCACAGACCTGAACTCTGGAAACATTAAAAAGGCAACTTCCGTCCATTCCATTTAACCGCCACCCCTGGGTAACCTACTACTGTCCCCCAAGAAGCTCTCGGCCTTTTACTCCGCTCCCAAGATGTTAATAGTGACCTGGTGATACACCTGGATGATTTTCTATGGTTTGTAAACATTGTCCATCCTGCATTTGATGTGGCTCTAGGTTCCAGTCAAAGCCCATTCCCTCGGCTCCCCACTCCAAGTTCGCCCCGTCTCTGTCTCACCCCCGTTTTCTTTCTAGGTAAGAGTTCATCCAAAGAGTCACCGCTCACCCAGCTTAGCTGGAGGTCGGGGTAGGCTGGGAGCCGGCCCTCCACGCAGACGGGACACGGCTCACACGCTTCATGCCCTCACTCCTGAGAGTCTCATGTCTCCACAGGCGCCGATCGCTAGCCTGTCACGTGAACATTTTCTCTGAGTCGTCACAGCTGGCTCCTCACACTGATCTGGTTTCCTCTCAGACCAATGTTTTTCCAAATAAAGTAAAACAAAAAAATACCGCTTACAACCACTCTGCTTCAAATCCACAGGCGGCTACTTCCCAACCCCTCTCAGAGCCTCTCCCTTCCCGGCCCCAGTGCCCTCCTAGGGTAGGAGCTGTTGACCCCCGAGGGAGAGGATTGAATTTCAGCTGGTTTCTTTCCCTGGAGGTGACTCCCTAATCCAATTGAGACAACCGAATCCAATCCTCTTTCTTGAAAGTTCCCACAACTGTCTAATGCTCCCAGGAAAAGTCCCAATTCCTGAGCGGGGCACTTAAGTCTTCATGTCCCCACCAGATGAGCTTTCTGGGGTCACTCCAGCCCCACCGGCCTCCAGAGCTCTCCACGTAACTGTAGCACCTACTTGAAGCCCCCAGGATGGCCCCCCAGTGGTGTCTCCCCTGCAGTGACCCACAAGTACTGGTCCTGATGATTCTGGTCTTCCTTATGGGCAGATATCTCCCAGAAACCCACTTTTCCTAAGTGCTTCAATCTGCATAACTTTTAGGGTTCTCATAGCATCCTGTGAGAGGAAAGAGCAAGACCCCTTGGGTATGAATGTTCGTCCTGCCACGGGCCAGCTGTGAGCGTGGCTCTGGGCAGGTAGCCTTGCTTCTCGATGCCTCAGACTCCCCTACCCGAAGAGGAGAGCAATAATGATTTCTAGGGTAACGGTGAGGTGCTTGGTCTCGATGAGCCAAGTGCACGTGAGGAAGGCTCTCCCAGTGGCAACACTCTCTGTAGCACAGCCGCCTGAGGCATGTTCCTGCGGCTGGTACGTGTACACCTCACAGGACAGGTGTGCCGAGAATGCACGTGGAAGGTGCTAGAACAGTCAGAGGATACGTGTATTGCAATACACGTGACCCCCCCAGCGATAATCAAGGACAATGGAAAGTTCTGCATCTTGAAGACTTATCCTTATAATCCTCATCAAGAATGAAACTTTCTATAGCGGCCATTTAGGAAGGAAACTAGACAGGATGAGAAATAACATACTTCAAAGTCAGGAAACCAAAATGTGTCTGCTTAATTCTATGCTTAATTCTACCTTCGTGTCCTGGTGACAATCAAGTAAATGACTCGATTATATAAGGTTCGCGTGGATGGTTCATTCCAGACAATCTCGCAGAGAGAGAAGAAGAGCCAGGAGAGGGTTTGGGGTTAAAGCTGAGTTTGCAGCCCACAGACAATGGGCAGTGGTCAAGCCTGGAGGCCACTGCCCTCAGTTTCCCTACCTGCTAGCTTGGGGGTAATTTTCACCCTACACGTTCCAGCTGGCCCTTTCCAGAGTCAGACTGGAGAATGGAGGCAGCACCTGTGTGGAGGGACAAGTGCGGACTTGACGGCTGTTGTCAGAGAAAACTTGGAAGGGGGTCAGGGAGCTCCTGGAGATGCTGGCTGAGGCCAAGACTGTCAGTACTGTCAACAAACAGACCATGGGGGAAACGGGCCCTCGGGGAAGAGGAAGAGCCCCACTTTCTGCTCTCCCTGCCTTCCCCGGCTGGCCTGAAATAACACAGCACCTGCTGTCAGGAGCAGCCCCTCCCCCAGCTTGCGGGGGTTGGGGGGACCTAGGAGGCTGCAGCCCCAGGCAAGAGCATCTCACACTGTTCAGTCACTCCACCCCCTGCAGGGCAGAGGCGAAAAATAGCTCTTTCTGTTTTTCCCTCAAGGGGAGACATCATGAAATGAAGATAGAGATAGAATAACACAACTAGGAAAGTACACCCGGGAGCCAGCGACGCCCCGCCTGCCAGTCTGGTCTGGAGATGAGGTGAAAAAGGATGCCCAGCAGAGCTGGGCTGGGAAGTGGCAAAGAAGAAGGTGGCCATGAGGCGAGAAGCCCCCGCGCTGGGCCCTGGGCAGAGCTCACGTCCACACGTCCACACACAACGCCTCGCTCCGTCACCGCCCTGGGACCTCTGGCCACAGCGATCAGCAGGGCCAGAGGGGCCTGGCAGGAAACAAGGTCACTGCTAACCGAGACAGGACCGGTCGAAGTGCCGTGGCCTGAAGACCGGGGTGGACTTGGGATGTAGCTCGTGCGCTCACAAACCCTCACCCGGCCCGCCGTGCACAAGCGCAAAGCTGTGCCAGCTGCAGGACCGTAAATCAACACGACGAGGCCACCAGGACATAAAACACCCCAGTCTCTTGGGAAACAGGCTCTAACCTAGTAGACTGATGCCCTGGGCGCTGGGCAGAATGCAGAGGGGGGCAGAGTCAGGGCCAGGAGGGGGGCCGGGGTCTCCCGGGGAACTGAGTAGGAAGATGCGCCCAGACCCCTGACCCCCTGCTCTGGCCTCCACACCCGCACCTGGGGCCTGTCCCCGTCATCGAAACACTGCTGGGCCTCAGTGCAGACTGGACCACCTAGGGGGTGGGCAGGACCACCCTGGAGGAGGGAGTAGGTGAGTGGGATGGGGGGCAGTGGGGGGGAAGTGGGAGGGCCACACTGGGGGGTGGGGGTGAGCGGGACACAGCTCACTGGTCAGCGTGCCCATTGGGGTCATCCTACCAGTGTCCTTTTGGTGCCAGCTCTGGGCTCCTAACAAGTCGCTCAGTCTCCTTTGTCTCGGCTCCTGCACGTGAGAGACTTGCTGGAGAGTGGCCCCTGTCTTCCGGGGATGAGAGATGACCATGGGGACTGCAGCTCCAGACAGACGGGACGCTGGCCTTGGTCCCCACCCTCCCGGCCCTGAGAAATGCTGGCGCCAGAGCACACAGTCTGTGAAGGAGACCACCTGCCGCGGGCACGGCGGAGCGTGTGAGGCTCAAGCACTGGGTGCCGGCTGTGCGGCTGTGGGCGCCGTGAGTGGGTGGGCCCAGCCGAGAGGGTGAGGAGCGGGAGAACCGGCCGGTGTGCTCTCCGCCTCACTAGGAGCTCACGAGGGCAGCACGCCCCGGGGGCCAGGACCTCCGGGAGAGGCAGGTCCACCCTGGCCAGGGGCTTCCATTCTCTGCTTGATAACCTGTGTCATTCCTGTGCGAGATGAAACCAGGTGTGTGTGGAGGGGCAGAGAAACACATCACCTGTGCCTTCGTTCTCCTAAGAATAGTAGAGTTCTACACAGCTCACCTGTGCAGGTTAATATATGCATGAAAAGACAACGGGCCAGCGACCTCGAGACAGACTGCCAGTGGTCCTGGGCCAAGATGGGGTTCCCCTGACTGGCACAGGGCTCAATCTAGTGAGCGTCGGGCGTGGGGCTGTCTGCCAGGAAGTCAAGCCCTGCCCACCCGACGGAGCCCGCTGCGAGAACCTTCATCAGTCTTGCTGTTAATGCAGAAGCACAACTGATTCTCTCTCAGAGGACTGCTCTGCTGGTCAGTTACATCATGCTAATTTTTCAACTCATCCATCAAGGCATGGTGAGCCTCAGCCTCTGTTACTCACAGGCAGCGAGGACTTGCCAGGAGACGCTGATGGACGCAGACGCTTCCTCACCTCCGGCTCCAGGGAGCTGCGTTACATCCTGCCTGTTACAGTGACAGCTGCAAGAGCCCTTACGTTTAAGTAGCTCTTCCAAACCCGTCTTCCCCTTGATTTTCACAATTACAGAGCAGCGTGGATGACGGGGCGTCCTGGGCATCGCCCAAGCCCCGCCGCTCCCGCCCAAGCCCAGAGAAGGCGGCAGCCCTGCACGCAGCCTTTCTGGCTGGGAGCCACACGCGGCGGGGCCGGCCCGCCTCCCCAGGCCTCCGGTGACCCGCGGAGGGCGCCTCCCGCAGGGAAGGGGCAGCTGTGTCTGCCCGCGGTGGCTCTCAGCGCTCAGGCCTCCAGAGGGGAGAGACTGCCGCGCAGCTGGAGCGAGGCTGTGAGGGACTCAGCGCATCAGAGTCCGGCAGAGACCGTCCTGCATTTCAGGTTCACTTGGGGCACTTTTTTTTTTTTAAAGATTTATTTATTTGTGCATACAGAACTGGGGTACAGGCCAGAGGCTTGGGGCGGTGAGAGGCCTCACCAGAGACAGAGTGGAGAGCAGAATAGGCCGAATGTCGAAGTACACTGCTGAGGGGAGCAGCGGGCGGGTCAGGAGAGGTCTGCCACGCCATGTGGTCGCCTCCAGGGCAGGCGGGGATCGAACTCATGCGGAAGCGGTTTTAGAATCTCAGTGCTGTGCTTTAACCCGCTGCGCCCCCAGGGAGGGCCCACTCAGGGCACTTTTACCGAACGTGTCCGACAGGGCAGATTCTGAGGACACAGAGATGGAAAGCCGAATCCCTGCCTTTGCCGCACCCCGGACCTGAAGCGGCGGCCGCTGCCTCCCCACGGGGTGTCTCGGGGAGACCTGCCGCCAGGTCTGCAGGGCTCAGTCCCGCGGCATGTCCCGGCCCGGCTGGGTCTGAAGGTGACGCCAGGAGGCGGCACAGCCAAGCCGAGCCACTGGGGTCCGGAACAGCTGGTGCAGACCCCAAAGCTGAGGGCAGGGCCGGTGGGCTCAGGCGGGGAGGCTGAGCACAGGTACAGGCCGCCCGCCTCAGGGGCAAGTCTGGATTTTGCTTCCCGATCCCCTTCGGTGTCTTCCATCCTTTGCTCGAGACCCTTACAGCCTCGTGTCTTAGATCTGCAATGTAAATCCCACTATAGTATCAGTGGGGGAGGGAGACTGGAAAGGGGAAAGGGTCAGGCGGTCCCCCCAGGTCACAGCATGGACATAACCATGCAGCCACCGCCAGGACACTCCTTCCTGCCATCACCACGCCTCCCCCCCACACACACACAGTGGGTGAGTCACCCCCCGGGTTACAGATTCTCATTTCCTCTCCACCGCTCAGGTTGTGTGAGCTGCACTTGCGCTCAGGCTTGGCTTCTATTATTCTAGTCAGCTGAGAAATTATGGGGACACCGAGGCTTTCCATTTTAGTCTCTGAGCTTCCGTTTCTTTATATTAAATGATTATCACTAAAGGAAAAATGCCCAGAAATAGCAGGATGTATGTACATACACAGTGTGGAACTCAAAATAATGACAACTATTATGAAATCGGAATTCTAAAAAAATGGGGAAGCTCAATCCTATACATCTGTGGGTTACACGGTGAGAATCTGAACTAAAGGGGAAATCTGAGACACAACCCTCACTTCCGCCGGTTTCCCTCCTTGGCTCAAAACTGGCTGTCCAGTCTGTTCTCTCCAGGGAAGGTATCCTGGATGTGTGCTCCAGCTCAGTCCCTTCTTTCTCAAAACCGGCGCCCAGATTCAGAGCTGCCATCTTCATTTCACACCTCAACATTTGAAAAATGTCCACCCCTGCTTCACACAGGAAGTGTCGATGGCAACAAGACTACTGGCTCTTAGGGCTGAGCTGTGATTCACTTTCACTCTTGCAAAGCTTGACAGCAGCACGGGAAAGACGAGGAAGCGATGTTTAGGGTCTGGTAGAAACGGGTAAGGAGGTGTCTGTACTTTCCTCATAAAGACAACAGCCAACCAGACCCTGAGCCCCTTGATGGTTGTGGGGGGGGGGGATGGAGACTTGTGTCTTAGTAAACCCTTTATTTTCTGCATTCAGCTCAGAGTTTGACTGTTACGCATGTAACAGATACCTCTGGAGCAGAACACTTACATAGATTTCACCAGCTATTCAGCACAACCCACTGCCAGATGCAAACAGGGAGCACCGGAGAGGTTACAAGGTCGTCTCAGAGCTAGGGCTCACAGACCGTCTCAGCAGTTGGAGTCGTCTGAGTAGGTGACGTTTCGCTCAGCTGGGCCTACGGGACGCCCACCCACAGTTCCTGCAGTCTCGGAGGGGCTGGGGGTAAAGCTTGAAGCTGTGTGGTAGCTTGGAGCTAGTGTAGACGTCTCAAGGCCCCATCCAGCTGGCTGGTCAACATGAGCTGAACTCCTGCCCCAGCCAGGCAGCACTGGCGATTCAAGACTGAGCACGGCCAGCCCCCGCCCCCGCCACGGAGGGGCGCCTTCTTTGTTCCGGCAGACCAAAGGCTTCTGTGTATGGGTATGATCTCTAAAGAAGAGAAGAACCCTAACTTCCCGTGAGGTGTGCCGTTCCCCTTCACTTCAGGGGTTCTGGATGGATGTGGGCAAGGATCAGAGAGTTCAGCTGTGATTTCCTGTTGTTTCTAACTTTTGGGGTGGGTGTAACTGACTGGCAGAGGTAGCAGTGATGTGGAAAAGAACCCTTGTCTTCAAGTCCTGGGCTAGAGTTATTCCCTTTCACAAAATGAGGCCCCAAGTACTTCAAGATCAGATAGCTGTGGGCTTCAAGGGGGAAATTAAAGGGACTGTCAAGTGATTTCTTATTCATTGTGAACCAACCCCCCCCCCCATAAGCATCTGAGAACGGCCACTTCTCCCCATGGAGGACAGGTAAAGCAAATTCAGGGCCGTCACTGTTGACTGTCGGTGTCCCCGTGATCCAGACCCCGCGCCGGCTCCTGGTCTCTGAGGGTCTGTCCTTGTGTGTCACTGGCGTCCATGAGAATGGCGTCGTGCGAGAGAATTAGCAGAAGATGCCTCTTGGGAGGCAGCACAGGAGCAAATTGGCCGGGAAAGGTCTCAAAGCCTTTCAAAACGCCAAGAGAGCGTTTTCTCCGCAAAGGATCTAAACCATTTGAAAGTGTGTTCGGAAAAGCCAGAAATTACCAAAAAGCATTTTACATCTACGAGTTAGACATAAACTTAGAGAATTACTCAAAACGATCCTGATTCGTGGGGACCTTTAAAGCCAAATCTTGCTGTCGACCTTTGGTGGCCCACATGTTATAAGCTTAAGTCCAGACAATGTGTTTTATAAGTGAGTTCTGAGTTCTCCAGGGTTGCAACAAGTCAGCATAACTAGGGCCAGCTGTTCACCCCACTTTCCCGTCGTCATTCTCCAGGGGAGAAGGTGGAGGCAGAAACCTGGCTTGGAGAAGCACGAGGAAGAGGAGCACGAGGGAGACGCGTGTCTCTCTCGGAGCCTCGCGGGAGCGGTGAAGCCGGAAAGGCAGCCAGGCCTCACGCTCTCTCCCGAGTCACGGGGAAGCAGGTGGGCAGCTCTGGACTACGTCAGCAATGCTTTTCTTATACTTCCTAGACTTCCTTGGCTCTGGGTGCAGGCAAGCAGGTGTATTGCGATCCTGAACTCGGGTTGATGCATGTTGCTCACTTGTTCCCTGAGCACAGAGGTGGTGATGCCCGTGGTGGGGGCACGCAGGGTGGCGTGCCTC
>NW_004567110.1:3028799-3033794 GCF_000260355.1 Condylura cristata | reverse complement strand
ACCAGGCCCCTGTCTAGTTTCCAGAAGAGTGGCCAGGCAGGTCTGGTCTTGCAGCGCTTTCCTCCCCCGTCGGCCTCGTGATGTAGCCACAGTAGTGTGGGAACAGTGGCCTCACAGTGGAGACCCCTTGAGCCGCAGGGGGTCAGAGACCCCCTCTCCGGGCCCACGGCGGCTCAGGCCGAGTACTCCGGCAAGCCCTCTTCACCAGCTCAGCAGACACCCACCTGTCACCTCAGTTGAGCAGACGTCAGAGATACAGCATAGATTCGATCTGGACGCTGACCACGTGCCAGGCCGTCTCTGACAGCGCTGCTGGTGCCCCTCAGGGCATCTTCCCACACACTGTGAGGGTGAGGCTGCCCCTGCGGGTTCTGTGCTCGGGCAAGGAGGAGCCCACAGGTGCCCAGGGATGCACGGGAGGGCGAATCACAATAGGCTTGGTCACTTCGGAGATTTGAAAACACGTCTAATTCAACACAATCACGTGTGTGTTGGCGTGGACGTGCGTGGTCTGTCTGGTGGGACCCTCCTAACACAGGCTGTCCCCTTCACGCAGGTGGGCACTCGGGTTTCGCCTGGTGGCGCCCGCATCTGCATCGCTGTTCACCTGTACCAGAGGCTTTGGTCAAGCCTCATGACCCCTGGGCGAGACTGTGTACTAAAGGCTCCAGTGGGGCCCCGACGAGCACCCCACGTTCCCATGGAGGTCACAGGAAGAGCACCCCCAGTGAGACAGTTGAAAGGGGCCTCAGAGACCAAACCAGAGCTAGTCCACAGGTAACCCAACCCCGCTGCTCCAGGCTCCAGCCGCTCGGCGGGGAAGAACACAACTGGGCGCCTCAGCTGGGGGCGGGGGGCGGAGTCACCCTCCCCCTCATAGTGGACGGCTGTCCCCGCTTCTGAGGGGCCCAGAAACTGGCAAACTGTGCCAGTCACTCTCCTCCTGTGTCTCAGCTTCACCCCAGCGGTGTCCAGGGGCCTCTGCTGGACACTCAGAGGCAGGTGTGTGTGAGTGTCCATCCCGGACATCACTGACCCCAGAACAGTCACCGCCCTGTGCATCCCCCACCCCGGCCAGGTGAGCTACAAATTTGCCTCAAACTAGTCTACAAATTGACACTGGCGGCATGTTCGCAGCCCTCGCCAACATTATTAATTCATGAGTTCATCCATTTATTATAAGAATAGGTAACATTTATGGAATTTTACCATCTGCCAGACATTGCACTAAATGCCTTACATATGGTGAGTTATTTAGTCCTCACAAGAGTTGGAGGCTTTTGTTGTTGTCGTCTGTGGTGACGAAAGGAGGTGAAGGTCTTCCCTGAGGCTGGGGTGCAGGGGAGGAACCCGGGGGCAGAACCAGCAGTCGGCTTCCACACCCCCAGGACGCAGGCCAGAAAGGCTCCCCGGAGGCTGGGATGTGACTCGGCCTCCTGCCCGAGCTTTGCCGAGAGTCTCACACATCAGCACAAGGCAGCCAGATCCAGGGCAACCTGGCTCAGAATACGTGACCTTCATGTTGTTATTAACAAATGGAAAAGGGCCCCCTGTGGCGCGGGGGTCAGGGCGCAGCACTGCAGGCCGGCCGCAGATGCTCCAGCACGAGCTCGATCCCCGGCCAGGCAGTGACCCACAGGGTGCGGCAGACCTCGCCTGACCTGCCCGCTGCTCCCCTCAGCAGTGGACTTCGTCATCTGCCTGTCCTGCTCCCCGCTCTGTCTCTCCTCTCACTGCCCCGCACCTCTGGCCTGTACCCCAGCTCTGTATGCACAAATAAATCTTTAAAAACATTTTTAAAAATAAAAATAAAACGCCCTGGTATCTGGTGTTTCCTGCTCCCAGAGGTAGCAGGAAGCAGCCCCGGGGTGCAGAGGCCGGCCCCCCACAGCGCCCCAAGAGCAGGAGCCAGCCGAGACGCCTGGGAGAGGACGCGATGCTGCCCGGGAGGAAGGGCAGCCGTGGGCACAGCAGACAGAGGGCGACTGCAGCTGCGCCGTGCCAGAGGCGAAGCCCAGGAGGAGGCAGCAGGGCACGAGGCTTGGAGCGAAGAAAGGACATTGCGCCGTGGCCATCACCTCTAAGCGACCTGTCATTTCTCTCATTTAATTCACGGCCACACTTTGAGACAAGAGCTAGCATCGCCCGTCATGAACGGGGCGACTGTTTAATGAACAATGGCTACCGCGCACCGCCACTTTGGGGTGCACCTCTGCATGGCGGCGTGCAGCCCCGGGCTCGCCTGTGACTCAGGGAGCCCATCCGGGCACTTTGGATGGAGGGTGACCGATGACCGAGGTAGCCACTTGGAGCTGATCTTAAGATTTTCACAGGGGATGGGGCTTCCCTGGTGGCCCAGGCTATCACCACTGCGGCACAAGTTCGATTCCCGGCCAGGGAGTGACCCACCGGGTGCAGCAGACCTCTCCTGTCTCCCCGCTGCTCCCCTCGGCAGTGGACTTCAGCAGATCTACCTGTCCCACTCCCCCCTTTGCCCGGGCTGAATCCTCTCATCCCCGCACCTCTGGCCTACACCCCAGGTCTTCTATGCAAAGATAAATAAAATCTTAAAAAAAAAATAGATTCTCACAGGCAGCATTGGGGGTTGTAGCAACTGGCGGGAGCGTGCAGGAAGCCGGGTCTAGGGAACCAGGTCCCCGGGGGAAAAGGGGGCTGAGTCTGGCAGGGGACCACAGGCCCCGTGCAGACCCCACCCGGGTGGCCCACCTTGGCGTCTCGGCTCCGTGTCCTGACGTGAAGCCATGCAGGTGTCCCCACAGAGCGAGAGTGCTCACTGCCCTGCACACTACATGCCCCAGTAGTGAGGACTCCCAGCTTGCTCACGCTGCGCGGCACACGGGACTCAGTGCAGAAGAGCGACAGCGGCCCCCTTCAAGGCCCGGCTACGGCGTGCGGAACATGGAAGCCAGTTTTCCAGTTGCAAGGAAAAAGATTCTGTTAGTTGAGTGCGAAGAGGCAGAGCCTGAGGTTTGCACGGGCACGCTGCGGGTCGTCTTCCAGCGTGGCGGATGGGTCGGGCCTGGGCGCCAGGCCCACGAGAACATCGCCCAGCAGCTGAGCAAGTGTTGTTCGAAGAGAAGATTATCTTGGGCACTTACACTTCCTTTGGGGAATCGTTTCCCTCATCTTTGAAGGAGAGGCAATGGCCGCCGACTCTCAGATAGAGAACAGTACACAGGACCACGCCGTGGGTACTGACACGCCGCGCTGACGTCTGCCAGTCTGTGTGAGTCCCTGACCGCTGTCTTTCTGCCTTTCCTCCCCAGAGTTTTTCCATAGAATCCTTTGTTTGAGTCTAAATTAGAGCCATTTAGATTTTCTGCCCCGAGTTTTCTACCTGGCCCAAGGCATCAGTATTAATAGCAGTGGCCCCTGGCAGGACCAAGAATGGACTCTGGTGACCCTGGGTTTTAATTAGAGAAGCCAAAGTTACAGTCATCACGCCTGTGGGTAATTGCCATCCCTAAGTGCACTTAGACTCCTCGGAGTGGAAAGGCCAGTAGTGCTTTGTTCCAGGGACAGCAGCTCAATCGCAGCCCTGTGCAAACAAGCCTTCCGCCTTGAAGGGCCAGCATGGTCCACCCCACCCTTTGCTGGAGGGCAGCTCCCCTGCAGGTGGGCGCTGGGACTTCGCCGTCCCGGTGGCCAATTCCTGGGACCCGGTTAAGAAGCAGACATGGCAGGAACAGGGAGTGGGGAAGGCGAGTAGCCCTAGGGTCCCACCCAGGAGGAAGAGCTGGAGTCTAAGGAACAGGAAACTAAGACTCAATGAGACTAAACATCTCCTAGCTGGTGCCATGGGGAGAGAGGGAGTGGCTGGAAGGGAAGTGGTTGCTGGGGGCATCTCCTGGCCACATGCCCTGAGGGTCAGCCCACAGCCAGCAGCTCTGCTCAGACCTCCACTGCTGAACCAACAACGGTGAAAACACCCAGTGTCAGGCAATCGGAGCTGCATCTTGGGGGACCCAGGAGTGTGGGGGACCCAGAGTCTGTCACAGGAAATTAGAGCTGCCTTCTTGCTCATGATGTGAAGGAGGAAGATCTCATGAGGTTATTTTATTTACAGGGGAAGAAAATGAGCTTCAGGACAGGCGAAGTAGGTAACCCACAGTCTCCACGGCCACATGTACACATCTGGGTGCTTTGCTCGCAGGAGGGGCTCACAGAATAACTACTCAAGTAACTGACAGCCAGCCCCCTCAGATGCATACATTTGCGTTTCTCTGAGTACTTTTCTCTGCTTCTAATATGCTCAAACAGCCAGAGTATTTTGAGGGCATTTTAAGAGATTTTGAAAACATCACACAGAATCGAATGGATACAATGTCAGCATCCATTGCTGATGACCTGGACTGCAGTCGGGGGTCAGGTATTATTTCCTCAGCTCGTCACCACTGAATTGAATTAAAGCTAAGTGTGTATTTATGCTGTGTAATTAGGGATTACAGGGAAGAGACAGGAACTTTCTCATTATTGACCATCTGTTTATAAAGAAGTAGCCGAAGCGAAGTTCCCAGAATGAACACTGAGATGCTCTCTCACTGACAGGACCACCTCTCCCCGGGCGGGTGAGGAAACGGTGACCCCCAGATTAAAGCTTAACAGAGCTGGTCAGGAGTGGGCCTAACACTACCCCGTCTTCTCAGTTACCCATTTGAAGAGTACTCTCCTTTCTAGAACCTTCCTTCATCAGAGATTTATTTCAACCCAGCGGTCGCCTGTGCCCTGGGCATGTTCAGGCAGTGACAGGTGAGTGTGGAGCCAGCCACAGGCTGCAGCAAGGCTGGGAGAAGGCTGGCTGCCAGTCTTCCAAGGAACCACGTCCCTGCCCTGCTCTGAGGAAAACAGCCCTCCTCTGACAAACACGTAGCACAGTTTCTCTCCCTCTTATTTTCCTCCCTTGATTGTCGGAGACCAGCTCCAACTTTTGAGGTGTCTGGAGGCAGCACAGGCAGGACCCTAAGGTGGGAAGGC
>NW_004567110.1:3020059-3027894 GCF_000260355.1 Condylura cristata | reverse complement strand
GTGCACCATCTTCAGGTAAGCTGAGGGGTGATGCCGACCTTTCATCCAAAGTCCCAGACGAGGCAGCTGGTGTGACCACAGTAGTAACAGACCCAGATCCCCCTTGCAAGGGCCACCCCCTTGCCCGCAAGATCAAGTTGCCTAGGCAGGGCCAGCATCGCTGAGAGGCAGGATGACCGGTGGGAGCCAGAGCCTAGAGAGGCACACATGGGGGCTGCCAGACGCAATGAGTGGAGACTAGGGGTGCAGATGGGGGTGCAGATGGGGTGGGGAAAGCGCGGCGAGGTGCTGACAAATTGACGAGGCTGATTGGAGCAGGTGATGCAGCTGAAAGGGGTGACTTAGGTCTGGAGTGAGGGGCAGATCAAGGCAACCCCAAAAGGAACTGGAGCAGGTCGAGCACCTCAAAAGGAACTGGGAACCCCAAAAGAGCTGGAAGGACAAAGCCATATTCCGGGCCTTCGGGGCGGCACAGAGTGGCTCCCACGCTCGCTACCACCGCCACCCCTCCTTGCCCACACAGCAGCTGGCTGGAGGTAAATTGTGTTCGCGGTCCATGTCTCGTTCTTGTGATTTATTAGTTGAGTCTTTCAGCGGCTGAGGATGGAGCGTGAGCTGGGTGGCGCGTGCTGGGGATTTATGTTGCATAGCTAAACATCGTGTCTGTCTATCTCTTCCCAGTAATCTCCGATAATACCCAAATGGGCCTTTTATTTTAAACATCTGGACAGCCTTATGGTGGCTGAGGATTAAGGTGCTGAGTGAAGGAAACTGCGCTGTCATGGAGTCTGTGGGGGTAAACAAAGCCTTCCCGGGACATTGACTGCTTCACCCAGCCATCTTCCGTTCCTCCAAACGCACTTAGTGACTTTACATCTTCATCTCCAGGTACTACTTTTTGCTGGCAAATCCTCTCAGGGCGTTTAATAGGGCCATTAAGGTAGCAAACTGTAGGGCATTTGCATAAAAAGAACATTGCCTGAGAGCAGAGGCAGTGAGTGGGTTCTCTCCTGCACATTCTTTCTTCTCCCTGCTATGGCGTTTGCTTTTGCTTTATGACAGCAGAGCTCCCCACTGTGGGAGGGGTAATTTTAGCCAGGTAATAACTCTGCCGACGCCATCATAAATTGGCAAAAGGTGAGTAACTCAGGGAGCATCTGAGAGAATAATCAAGCAATTCTATTTGCTTTTAATAGGCACCATCTTCCAATAAATAGAGGCCGTGTTTTCTCCATCTTCTCAGGGCTCTCTAGGGCTCTTTCTCGCCCTAAAATGGGCTGGACTTTGGCAACTCTGAGCCCTCGCAAAGGCCGTGTCCTCCCTGACCTGCAGTTTCTGCCAAACAGCGATTTCTTACCGTCCGACCTCAGCTCACGTTGCTCTACAGCGTGAACTGGGTTGAACTCCACAAAGCAGAGTTGCGGGTTCCCTTCTCTGAGTTACCATCAAGCCAGACACTTCCTGGCCCACTGGCCAGGCCACCCACAGGCCCCGGGTCCCAGGCGGAGAGCAAGGAGCAGTCTCCGGGCGGTCTGACGGGCAGGCCCAGCAGAGCTCCGCCCTCAACTTCTCTCCGTGCATTTGCGTTCAGTTGCCAACAGCCAGTTAGCGTAAACTTTTCAAAATCACAGGCGTTACCTCGCAGGTCCCACGGTCAGGGCCCAGGCAGGGTTCGCTGGGGGGACCTGGGGGCTCTGCATTGGGCCTCCCAGGCGTGACTGGAAGGCCGAGCTCTGAGCTCTCCTCAGAGGCTCACCGCTTGCCTGTCGCTGTAGGGCTCTGAAAGCTTTCTTCACAGAAGTGGACAAGAAGACAGAGGTGTGAACAGTTGCCCTCACGTGACAGGAGCCCGGTGTAGCCACGGCTGCTGTGTTAGCATGCAACCCTTCGGCGAGTTCTGGTGGCTGGAAGCAAGTCACCAGTCTCGCTTCTTGGAAGAGATTATACAAAGGGGCGGGGCCCCGTCATGTAGACTCGGGGCCCCGTTAATAGCTGCCCGCCATGCAATTTGTGTAATGAATCTCTGAGTCGGACGCCGCTTCCCTGCGGGTGATGACTTCCTTAAACCCGCCGCCGCCGCGGTGTCTTTGCGGCTTTGGAGGCCTCTGCTCGTTGTCAGCCGTCTGACAGGGCGGCGCTCAAGTCAGCACACGGCACAGGAATCTCGTGTCTGCAAGGGCTTCCCGGCCCGGCACTCGGAAGGGCCTCGGGTGCAGGGAGCGCGGCCCCAGGGGCTCCGAGCGGGAGGACCGCAGACTCCCCAGACGCTGTCCTGTGCTGAGTCCCTGGCGGCTGGGGTGTGGAAAACACACGCCAGCGACGAGTCTCCTTATCCTGCAGCATTCGTCTTCAAAGCACCTTCGCATTGACGAGTCCCAAAATAGCGGGTCTCGCTTTGGGCCAGCAGGCCTCGAGTCATTCCAAACTCAAACTCAGCCGAAGTAGAGAGAGGCGGTGTCCTCTGCGCTCCCCACCGTCTCCCTCTGGGCGCTGGCCTGTCCCCGGCTGCCTTCTGCTACCCCTGTACCTCCAACCTCCTGGAGTGCGCGCCTGAACTTCCCCTTCTTTCCTTTGACGCCTCCCCCACCCCACGCAGCCGCAGAACCCTGTCTCTCCGACGTCAGACCATTTGCTTCATTTTCACCCTTGGGAATTTCCATAGGTGGACAGTGCCCTGCCCCAGGTCCGGCAGTGTCCACTCTGCTGCTTCCCTCCAGAAACCCCCTGCACACCATCGCCTCCTGCAGTTCTTTGTAGTAAAGGCAGCCTTGACCCAAGCCACGGGACAGAAAGCAACGCATGCACCGAGAGCACAAGGCTGAAGCCGGCTATTGCTATCTGGACAAATGAGCTTTCAAAGCCAGAACACGGAGCGACGAAGAAGAGAAAGCCCAGAGGAGCCACCTGCCCAAAGTGCCGCCACAACACCACGTCCACAGAGGCTTTGACGGTCGTGGAAGCTGCTGTTGCTAGGAGCTCAGAGTAGGAAAATCTAGTTGAGGCTTCAGCAAGCAGCAGCCAGAGGTGGATAGAGAGAATAATCAAGCCACGAGTCGGCTGTGGACGTCCCGTGGTCAGAAACAGTGGGGCAGACAAGGCCGTCAGAGCTTAGGGGCTACCTTACCGGACCCCGGGCAATGCACCCCACAAAAGGTCAAGTCCTGCCAAGGGAAGAGTCCCCCAGAGGGCAAGGCCTGCTCACAACAGGCGACTGCCTGTTGCACCCCTGAGAGGCCCTTTCCCTTCCTCACTCCCCTTCTCTTTCAGCTGGCCACGTGCCACGTTTAGGAGCCCTGTGAGCCCATTCTCAGAGGGGCCCAAGGGGCCCATTCATTGAACCCCCATTGCTGTCAGCCCAGGCGACCCGGCCCGGCTCTATGATTTACCACGGGGGTTTAGCACGGGGCTTTGGTTTTTCTTTTCTTTGTAATTTTTAAGCTAAAACTGAGCAACAGTCATTAATCAGGTGTCTAAAGCTGTAATGTGGAAAACTCAAGTACTTTTTATGGCCATGATGGTCTAAAACTGATTTGACACTTGGAGGAGCTCTTCAGGAGGGAGACAACAGACTCCACGCAGAGAGGGAAAGAGCAGGGGAAGGAGGCTGTGGAGCAGGGGAAGGAGGCTGTCTGCAGGGCTCAAAGCCCCAGCTCCAGCTGCTCCATAACTCACTGCATCGCTGTGAACCGACCCGAAACCCTGAATCCCTCCCAAGCGAGCCTCTTGGACGGAAGCGGGCTCATGGCGTGCTCTGTGCTACCATAAAAGATAAATATACTCATTTATCCCTTAGAGTTATTTCAAAGCACGGTACCATTCTCATGCATAATCTTTTGCAAAAGGCAAAATTGAAATAGTAGAAGAAAAACATGGCTCGCTGCAGCAGTGAGCTGATCTCAGAAGTATTTGGGGAGAAGGGAAAGGAGCTCCGGGTCTCTGAGATTTCCCCTTGCTCAGCCCGCAGGCAGGCTCAGGGCGGGACTTGGCCTCCGATTCGCCCCTCACCCGGGAGCCCACTTCCAGTGGCACCGTCTGCCCTTCCACCAGCCCTCCCGCAGCGCTGGGCACAGTGCTGACCTTGCCTTCTGGAGGGTCCCCCCTGCGGGGCACGCCCCTGCGGGGCACACCCTTCTCAGTCTCCTCCGCAGCTCGTCCCGGTGAACGCTGTGCGTCGGCCCAAACAGGCGTTTAGAAACAGTCTCAATCGGCGCTGTCCACCTTGGCCACGATCCACTGAGCCCGGAGGCGCGAGGGCGCATCACCACAGCAAAAGGACCGGCTCCCTCACAGGGCTGCCGCCCCTGCGCGTCGCGGTGCGTCAGGCCTCCCAGCGCACGCGGACACTCGCTCGCACACCCCGCACGCCTGCACCTGCACGCGCACCCCACAGCCGGTGCCACACCCCGCAGCAGACACACGCGGTGTCTACGTGGCTGCGCACGCCGGCTGGCGCTGGCCAGACAGGCTGTGCGGCTGCGAGGGAGGGGAAGCGCGGCAGCCGCCTTCAGGGGGTGGTACGGTGACCTGGCAGGGACAGGTTGCGGGAGCAGCGCCCCGAGACTAGGGAGAAGGTGCGCGGAGCGTGCCGAGAACCGACGCAGCCCCGCTGCTCCCCAGAGGCGGGCTCGGAGCTACATCAGCAATTCAGACAGAGGTCGTGGTCTTACATCAAGAGTGTTAAACAGGTGGTCACAGAGTCTCTGGGCAAGGGCAAAGTTGGGGTTCAAGGGCCACAAGGCCCGGGGTGGGGGCGGGAGCCATGAGCCCAGGCTGCCCCCGTGCAGCCCAGCCAGACACCAGCCGGGACCTGCGTGCGTGGCCTCTGTCCCCACAGCCCCGCCGGCGCAGTCCTGTGGCCCGTGACCCCAGGTACCGCAGAGGCCCGGGATGAGGAGGCAGACAGGAGGGGAGCAGGCCGGCGCGGCCTCTGAGGTAGCCTCCGCCGGCTCCGCCCGGCCCAGCGGCGCCAGAGAGGCAGCAGCAGCTCTGAGGACCAGAGTGGCCGCCCGGCCTGGCCCGCGGTCAGCCCCCCCAGGACCCCAGGCACGCGGGGCGGGGCCCGCCTGGAGGCGCAGCGGCTGGCAGGCTGGTGCTCAGTGCCCAGCCTGGAAGGAATGTCCATGGGCGAGAACAATAACAGTTTGAGCTGTGCCTCACGCCAAGGCGCGGAGGTGGCAGGCGTCGGGGGAGCCCGAGGGAACGAGCAGAGCAAAGCCGTCTGCAGGCCCGGGCAGCGCCTGCCGGCTCCGCGGTGCCGCTGGGGCGCAGGACAGGGCAGGGCGGGATGGCAGCAACCATTCAAACTGAGAAAATGCAGTATGAAAGGCCCTCGCTGGTCGTTTCCGAACTGAAGACAAAGAGGAGCGTCGCTCAGGACTCGCGGGGGCCAGGACTTCAGGATGCCCCACCGTGGGGGTCCAGGCAACCGAGGGAAATGAGTCAATGCAGCCGTCTGAAGGAGGGGCCCAGGGGCGACAGCCAGCCGGTGCAGGAGGGGTGCTGCCTGGCAGACCAGCAGGGCCTGGGGGAGGGGTGCTGTGGCCCTGGGCCCGCTGTCCACCCCGGGCAGGCGGCCCAAGGGCCCGTGTGTGCGCAGGCCTGACCCAGCTGAGGGTAGGTGCAGGCTCGGGGTGAATGCATGGGCGCTCCCAGGGCTAAGTCTGGGTGAGGATCAGGAGCCGGAGCGGGAAGCAGAGCCCCTTCTCCCTCAGGGTGCCCCTTGCGCTCTCGGGGGTCTCGGGTGGCTGGGGCGAGCAGGATGAGCAGGGCGGGGCAAACCCTGAGCGAGCAGGCACAGAGCCCCTCTGTTAGAGAACCCCAGCTCATGGCCCGCGGCTCTGTGAGGGCGGGGCTGCGGGCTGCCGGGGGAGCAGGCGGGCACAGGAAGGGCACTGGCTGGACGCAGCTTCTTGGGCAACAGCAGCTGGCCTGCCAGGGCAAAGTGGAGCTTTGGGCGGTGGCCGGTGCATTGGCTCCCCCCGAAGGGTGGGAGAGGAGCTGTGGCGCCCAGGGAGCTGCGAACTGCCACTTCTCGTCACCCTGGAGCCTGAGAGCAGCAGGGACTGGGCACCAGAGCACGGGCTGTCCCGAGGAAGCTCTAGTTATTGCCCCTGAGGCGTGGGCTTTGCGACTTTTCCAGCGCAGAGTAGCATGCTCCTTCTGACTCTTTTCCACTCATTTTAAAATGTGAAGGCGGCTCAGAGCAGCCGGGGCCTCCCCCAGGAGCCCCTGGATCTCTCTGGGGTTTCGTTTGCCGGCTCCGAGTCTCAACACCCCACACCCTGAAGGTAAGGAAGCTGCTCGCCTCAAAGTGTGTGAGGTGGAAAATGTGAACAACTGTCGGGATGTGTGAAAGCTCCGTGTAAGAGCAGGACCCCCCAAGGCCACGGAGAAACTGCTCGCGAGACGCTGCGCTGGCTCAGAAACCGGGCCAGGAGCACCCCAGGCTCCACCTGCAAAGCAGGCAGAGCCAGGCTTCACGCCGCCCGCACCGTCAGGGCTGCTGCCTGGCTCTCCTCCATCAGCTGCCCAAACGGCAGGCTGAAACCATCGTCTTCCTAGAGTTCCAAATCTCACCTGTCTCTTTGGACACGGCAGAATCCGACATGACAGAAAGGAAATGCCCAGACGCTCATGGACAAACACGCTCGCCTCCGCCTGAGCGATTCACAAGGCGCACCGGGAGGGCTTTCCGGGACGTGGACAGGAGAGGCGCTGCCCTTCTGCAGTGGCCCTCGCTGCCCCTCCTGCCCTGAAGGCGCACCTGGTGCGCCCAGGTGTTACCTGTATGCCAGAGAGAACTGTGAGGACCTGTGTGTGTGTGGGGGGGGGGGGACCATAAGAATACCTGGTGTCCAAGAGAAGAGCAGAGATGAAATAGCACAACCAGAAGGCGCAGTAGAGTGGAGGTGGTGTCTACACGACTAGCGGTGTGGGCACCTGCCCAGGTGGGACACCTGCCAGGTGGGACACCTGTGGAGCGGGACACCTGCCGAGCGGGACACCTGCCCAGCCACGCCGCCTGCGATGGCAACACTGCTGAGAGCATCGACACCTGTTCACATGGACCGAAGCTGGGCTCCAGCACCTCCTTGGAGCCGCTGGCCTCTGACGTCATCGCAGCCCTGAGACCGGAGCCTCTGGCGGGGTCTCAAACGTGTGCGCGCAGGCGTGGTGTGAAATGCTGCCTCCTCACCGAGCTGCCAGTCTCCGCCGGAATATATTCGTTTGTATATTTTAATATATTCCCGGCGGGCTCCTTAACCCCAACCCTGTGTGTGTTCTGCTCATTGTGTAGATAAAGGAGCGGAAGCCCAGGGAGGTGACAGAAATTTTCCAAAGACACACGGGAGCAGTAAAAGCTCGGGGCCCCACAACCAGGAGTCCCTTTGTGGCCTGGGCAGGCCAGCCTGGGCTATTGAGGACTCGCGGCCTCCTGGCTTGATTGTTAAAGGGCGGTGCCGGGCCGACTGGGAGCAGGGCAGAACCGGGTGTGGGGCCCCCCAGGCCCCAGTGAATCTCGCATGTGCTGGGCTCTCTCTGGCACGTCTTCCCCTGGTCTCACCTGTTGTGCGCCGCTGTCTGCCTGAGCCGTCCGCGGTCTCCGAGGGGCGCCGCCTTCCGCGCGACCTGCAGGCACAGGTGCGCACGCTCGCCCTGCACCTGCGCTCAGCAGGCCCGCGTGCCCGCGCCCGTGCTCCCAAGCTCCTTCTGCTCTGACACGATCGAGGCCGCGGGTGACAGCCCAGAGGCCAGAGGTGCAGAGCCAACTGGTCCACTTAGCGGCGGTTGCTTCAGCGGGAAGGCCACGCGCCGGGCACCTCGCGATCAGCGCC
>NW_004567110.1:3013982-3019904 GCF_000260355.1 Condylura cristata | reverse complement strand
GGCACCTCGCGATCAGGGCTTACAGCCTCCTAATCGGGGCTGGTGAGTCAGAGGCAGCTGATAACCATTGGCGACCGTTTCCGGAAGATGGAGCACAGTTAGGCACTTCCTTGTGAGTTTGAAAATTGAAATTCTAGTGGAGGAGGTGATCTCTTTAACGTGGAGATAGAATTTGGAAATAAAATAGGGAACGACTCTGCCACAGAAAAGAATTTAATATGGCAAAGCAAAGACAGATGATTCCAAGGAAGTTATTGGAAAAAATAATTAGCTATTTAGAGGAATATAATTACTCTGGGTTCTCACTTTCCCACATGCATCTAAATAAATCCCTCAACAATCAGGTAAAATGCTAAACCGTATTCATAGAAAAATAAAGAAAATAGAATTGAAAATTCTCCAGATCTATCTCTGGAGGAAGAACGGGCTTTATAATTCCTAGAAGAGAAAAAAAAATCATAAAAGAAGAATGGGAAGATTTGAATATATAAACGTGAAAAGTGTTTTCTACAGAAAAGAAAGTAACCTAAGTTTAAAAGGCAGACATTGCCTGGTATTTGCAGGACATAATCTCCCAAAGGTTATGAGTTTTATTAGACAAAAACATTAATGAACAAAATAATACCAAGCCCCCAGTGAATGAGTGAGGAAGGGCATGGGCGGTAAATGTAAAAGTCAAACAATATGTATTTGTCAAATGTTTTGAATATCTGCTTTAATAACAACAGAAATCAATATAGTGATATACCAAAAATGATTTCTCTTGCCTTTAAAGTGGAAAGCTTGACCCTACCTACCTCGACACACCTGCTGCACCAACAAAGCCAAGCGCTGTCCACCCCAGCGGGCTCCCCACACCGCAGGAAGCGCCCTCTGCCTCCTGGGGCCCCGGGGCCCCGTGTGGCCACCGCCTCCTGGAGAGTCATTTGATCCACGCCTCAGTGGCTCAGGACAGTCAAATTCGACATTAGCAATCAGGATATATGTTGTCCACGGGAAGGTTGAAACCCCCTTCAGTAGCATGATTGAAGAAGCAATACAAACACACCATAACCCAGCAGAAGACAGTGATCACTGAGCCCCGCCCACGCAAGCCCCGGGGACGCTGGCCAGGGGCCGCCGGGTGGACAGCCATCCTAGCACGTGGTACGAAGAAGACAGCATCCTCGATCTTCAGTGGCTAAAATCTGCAGGCTTCGGTATGCTAGAAAGTAGCATGATGCAGAATCGTGATCATCCATAAAAAGTAAAACATTCCCGTGTTAAAAAAATAGGCATCGTGACTGGTGGCGTGCGAGTTGTTTTGATAACAGATGCATGTATGGAAATTTTGATCATAAATACACAACTATCGATAAGTAAGTGGCACACGAAGGCCACGTTGCCCACGCCTCTCCCACGCTGCACAGCTGGAAAGGAGGTCTCTCTGGCATTTCACGCGAGGGTAAGAGGGGTCGAATAGGCTGAGGAACACTCCCAGCCGAGGGCTGGAAACAGCACGCAGGAACGTGGGCCTGAAAGAGGAAAGCCCCGGGGAGAGCGCCTCTCGGGGAGCAGAGCCCCACCCCGTGGACGGGGAGCAGTCAGAGCAGCAGTCCTGAAACCCTCATCTCCCCAAGGCTTCTCTGACGCTACGAGCGAAAGTAGATTGCCTTTCCGTTGACTTGGACTAGTTTCTCATGGGGGCAGCCGCTGTGGGGAGGAGGTGATCTTTCAGGGAAGGGACCTGCTGAACCCCAGGGGCCAGGCGCCCGGGAGTGACCAGCAGCGTGGCCTCACGGAGCCAACTCCGTGGCCTCCTCACCCCTAGAAATCTGGGCCTTCCGTGTAGGCTCAGTGACCTCCGCACCCCCCCACCCCCCAAAGCAGTGCAGCTTGTAGCTCTCGAGTTCTTGTCGTCGTCATGGACTGGGGCTTTCCTTCGTGTGTTTCTGTTCCTTTGCACTTTCTGACTGGCTCCACTCGCCTACGGGACTGGGCGTGGGTCAATTCCATCTTCAGCAGCCTCATTAAGTTCTGCTGTTGGTTATTAATGTAATCGTTTCTGGATTATTTCTACTCTCCCTAAAACAACTGCTTATCCTTCAGATAGTTTCTGATCTCCTTTTTAATTTCTTAAAAAATAATTTTCTTGTTTCTCTGGTCTTGTCAACAGAAGTTCACTCTGCCTCGGTGACTCCTCTCACCCCTGCACGTCTGGCCCGTACCCCAGTTCTGTAGGCATGAATAAATAAATCTTAAAACAAAATAACTCTTTAATATACAGGTGTCCTCGGAGGTCTGCAGTGTGTTCCAGACATGACACTGATCAGGGAGGCTGACTGGGGGGGGCCCGGCCCGCAGTGGGGCCCACAGTGCTTCCCTGGCCCCGCGGGTCCCACCAAGTCTGCTGTAGACCCCGACAGAGCTGGGAAGCGAGAACCTGGCGGGGTCTGTGGCTCATTCACCTCAGCAGAGAGCCCGACAATGCAAGACACCGTACAGTTCATTTCCAAAGCAGCCCCCCGGGCAAGCACCCCTGCACCACCCGTGTGACCCCCAGTGCAAGCCACGGGCCAAATAATGACATGAGCCCCAGAGAGCCCCTGGGAGACCCCACTCTAACCCTCCTAAGGCAACAGGAGTGGGAAGAGGGGGCAGGTGGGGTTCACAGAACACCAGTCACACCTTGAGCCGTTAGAGACAGGTGCTCCCCAATGTGTCTGCGTGGAGGTTTCCTGCCCTCAGAGACGCCCCCACCTTTCAGGGAATAAAGAGGACACGGACTCGGAACCCTGCAGAATGAGCTGCCAGTGTTGAGTCCCAGGCTCCTGGCTCAAGTCCCCTTGCTCACACGGGATGAGTGAACTGAGCCCCGTGCATAAAGTGAACCCCCTCATTCACTATTCTCAAGCCCACACTGAGTCCCTGCAAACACGGCCCAAGCCCCACGTGTCTGAGGTTCTGAGTTCACAGGGAGGCCGTCCTTCCACTTAATTCGACTCAATCAATATTTACCGAAGGTCAGCCCGATTAATGCAGTTAGCAGGGGCCCCAGGGAGAGCACTGGGGTGAAGGCTGCGCTCTCTGGCTTCGGGTAGTTTATAATCTAATTGGAGCCAAGAAGCGGAGGCGAAGCAGGGCTCCGTCTCTGAGCAGGACGTGCAGACTGCCTTCAGGGGTCAAAGTAGCACCGCGCTGGGGTCTACCCATGGGGAAGCTCCTAGGACATCCAGCGTGGTGGGGTGTTACCACCGGCTTCTGGACAGATGACAGGGGGGCGGGGCCCTCGGTGGCCTGAGTCAGGCACCCTGGGGGGGGGACGAAAGCTGGAGTGTGACTGCTTGGTCCTTCTGAGGGCAGCCGTGCCACGTGTCTCCCAGGGGCCTCCCAGACTTCAGTTCCCCACTGGTGCCTGCTGGACTTCTCATGCGAACCAGAGGGGGCACTGTGACCTGCAGAGCTGAGCCAAGGGACGCCCCAACTCTCCTGTATTTGAGCCCCATCATTTCCTATAGTTTAGAGGGAAATGTCTCCCTTTGAGCTCAATAAGGCAAAAGGGCCTTGGTGGTCATTTCTCCGCATGCCGCCATCCCCATCCTCAGCTGAGATGGCCGGTGGAGCTATCGAGTGGTAGCTTGGTCTATGTTAAGAATAATGAACCGAGGGCCCTCCTTGGTGGTGCAGCTTGTTGGGGCACAGCACTAAGAAGCTAAAACCACTCAGCATGAGTTGAATCCCCACCCTGGAGGTGACCACATGGCGTGGCAGACCTCTCCTGACCACCCGCTGCTCCCCTCAGCAGTGGACTTCGACCGTCGGCCTGTCCTGCTCCCCACTCTGTCTCTGGTGAAGCCTTCCATCAACCCCACACCTGTGGGCTGTACCCCAGCTCTGTGTGCATAAATAAATGAATAGATAAATAAAATAAATTAAAATAAAGAATAATGAACGCTGGGCACACCCAGAAAGAGAGCCTCCTTAGCTTCACTGGGCGGACTGGCCAGCGCCGGGGGAATCCGAGCAGGCAGGCACTGCTGGGCTCAGCCGGAAACTAGGGAGGACAGGCCACGGACACAGTCCGCCTGGCCCCAGGCCCCGCTCGCGCCTGCAGCCGGGCTGGTGGGCAGCCGAGAGGTGGGCCCACCCGCAGCGGGCTCGGCTAAGAGCCAGGCGACAGTCCCCGGCGCAGGGCCCCCGTGTGGAGCGGACAGCCTCGCCCGTCCCGCGGGTGACGGTCAGCGTCAGACATGCCGGCGCTGCTGCCCCGTCGGCACCGGTGGCCATCACGTGGCCAGCACCCAGTGGCCCTCCCCGGAGCCCGGGCTGGGGCAGAAGAGCAGCCTCAGATCTGAGGGTCGCAGGGCAGACCTGAGGCTCCTGTGCAGGCTGAGGCAGCCAGAGCTCCGCCTTCCCCAGGAGCCCTCGGCTGGCCCCTTAGGGAACAGACCGCAGCCCCTGCTGGCTCCGCGGCCAGGCTGGAAGTGTCACTGACACACTGGGTGGAAATACAGAACCGGGAAGCGCCCGGCGGCCGGTGTCCGAAGCAGCCTTCTCGCCGGCCCTTTTTGACTTTACTCTGATATCAGAAAAGGATACGTGGTGAAGCGCCCCGCTGCTGAGATGCCGCCGCTGAGGCTCTGGGACCCGAGGACCCCCCAAAACGGGCTGGCTCAGGACGCCGCCCGCCCCTTGACCCCATCCCCGCGCCCGCTGGCGGTGGATCCACAGCGCCATCTCCTGGGCGCCTGAGCGCATTCCCTCCCCAGACGAGAAATGAGCACCAAGACACCTCCTCCTGCAGAACAGGTACAAAGACCCGAAACACCCTCCCAGACTTCAACAGGTGACGCCCCTCCTGGAGGTGTCCACACCCAACTCACAGAGGGGGCACCCACCAAGCCTGCCGAGCGCGGATCCAGGAGATTTCCCAGGGCGTTTGCGGTGCACCAGGGGCCAGCCGGGGAAGGGGATGGCGGCAAGGGCGGCCTGGAAGGCTTCCTGGAGGCAGAGGCTAATCGCGCACTAAGCGATGCACATAGCGTTCTGCCCGGGCCTCTATTCCTCTAAATACTCATGTGCATCAACTCAGTAATCGCCACAAAATAATGGGAGCCCACGGGAGAGCTTGGGGCCCCGATGCAGACAGCGCAATTCAGAGCAGAAGTCGGCGTCTGCAGACCTCAGGGGAAGAGTGCCTCTTCGCTCACTGAGGCCTGCGACTGGGCATGGCACGTGCATACCTGGGCCAGCAGCGCTCACCTGGGCCAGGACAAGAGGTGATGAGCCCTAGGGCCAGCAGCCAGGGGCACGAGTGAGGAAGGAGCCGAGCCAGTGTGGGGTCGGGGGGCCAGAGCAGGCAGGCACCTGTGCACCCGCATGTAAGGGGGAGAGAAACCCACCAGGACTCTGGACTCTGGGGGCCAGGGGTTTGTTTCAAGAGCCGCACAGATCCCAGCTTCGCAGCCCACCAGCCCGGGGAAGGGGGGCGGTGAGCAGGCAGAAGAACGGCGCTGGGTTGGGGTTGCACTTCTGCAAGGTGAGCCCGTGGGCAGTGCCAGACGCAGGGGCAGCCAGAGGGGCATGCAGTCAGTCAGGGAGAGGAGCAAAGGGTCACGGAAAGGGTCAGCCTATGGGCCAGCGGCGAGGACAGGCGCTGCGTGGTGGGTGTTTTCCCTCCGCAGGCGAGTGAGTTGCATCCTAAGAGTCCTTCCCGTGTGAGATTCTAGGGAAAAAAAAAAAACAAAACTGCTTCTCCGTGAAGCGCCGGACTGCCAGCACGCTGTCCACGGTCTTAGGCGAGGTGGCCATGTCCACGGCGGGGCTGCCAGGGAGCTGCGCCCCAGCCAGCTGTGTTCCCCTGGGAGTTCAGCAAGTGTCCTGTTGAAGCTGGAGCCGGGGGCTCTAGTCCCCCGCCCACGCGCCGCGCCCCGCCCACGCGCC
>NW_004567110.1:3000966-3013686 GCF_000260355.1 Condylura cristata | reverse complement strand
GCGGCCCGCACTCGCTTCCGCAGCCGGCCTGGACGCAGCGCCCCTCCCACCCGCGCACCAGGCCGGCCCTGAAGCAGCCCTGGCGAGGCATAAGAGGCCAGCCACTGAACATTCCTGGGCTTTAGCATGGCCGGCAGAGAGGATCAAGACAGGCACGCATGTGTCGACGTCAGGAATAGGGGTTCCTTATGTTGGGTGTGGAAAAAACACTGAATGTGATTTAAACAAGAAAGTGGGTCACCACGAAGCTGCAAATTCCAAGGCCAGGGCCGGCCACGGGAACACCCTGCCTTGAGCCCTCCCTGGGGCTAGCTCTGGGCTCCTCAGAAGCCCGTTTTTAATGCCGCATCCACTACTCCCCCCACCCGCCCCCGGGCCGGCTGGTCCAGGGCGCTTCCCCGCAGGGTACACTGCGCCTTGTCCTCCGCACACCAGGGCTGGGTCCGAGGCAGCCCCGGCCAGCCGGACGGGAGACGTGCCTCCCCCAGGGCAGGGCGAAGCTGCGTGAGAGGGAAACCGCCCTGCGCAGGCCGCCCGGGGAGAGCACTCGCTCGCTCGCTCGCTCACTGGGCACAGCCACGCGGAGGTGACTTCAGTCCCCCGCGGCCGCACTCAGCCCCTGCACGCGCTCTCGCTCCCGACACGAAACCACAGAAAAACTCCCAGTAAGCATCTGCGTCTTGCTTTTCCTGAACACCCGGGGTCGCACCCAGGAGGCCACCGCAGCAAGCCACGTCCCACGGGCGTGGCACTCGCACGCCGCTGTGCTGATGGTGCAAACTTAGAAAAGGAAAAGGTCTTACACAGCCCGAAAGAGACGCTGCACTCTCACCCCACAGCTGGTCTCCTGGAGTCTTCTTATGCGGGCCTATGGCCACGGCCACGGCCACTTGGCGCCAACCAGTTGGCCAGGAGAGCCACGTGGGGCTTTGGATTCAGCCTCCCCGCGTGCTGCTCAGCCCCCTGAGCTCCCGCGTGCCAGTCCCAGATGAAGCCCTCCGCCTCAACAGCCCTTCGGCCGGGAGTCTCCGCCCCAGTGTCCTGCAGGAGCGTCTGTTCATGAAATCGCCAGTGGCTGCGGCCTCGTTGTTCCTTTTCTTCTCCCTCTGAGCCCTGGAGTTTTACCCTGAACCACAGCTTCCCGGGATGGCCACGGCCCGCCACTGGGCGCTGTTCATCCTGTCTGGCGGGGGCAGCTCGCCCTCCCGCGACCCCTGCCCAGCCCTCTTCCTCCTGGGCCAGGCTGTTTGTGCCGGGCTTGCTGCGTTGCCTCTCGGGCACCCTCTGAGCCCCTCACCTGGAGGGGTCCCCGCTGTCTGGCCACAGCCCAGGGCCTCCTCTAGCTCATCCACGCTGCAGAGGGGCCATTTCCGGGCCTCCCACCCAGAACCCGGCCCGGCACGACTGTCTGGTCTCCTTCGAGGGATGGCATCTGCACCTGGAGGACGCCGCAGCCAGGAGTCAGGATGCTCAGGGCAACGCCACTGGGACGCCTCCTCCAGGCCGGGCATTTCTGGGCCACACCCGTGGCTCCATTCAGCCTCCGCAGGGACCCTGAAATCGTGGCCCTGTGCCATGTTTTAAAGATAAGGAAACTGGGGTTTCCGGAGTCTGCTAAGAGGTGTCCATGGTATGGTGAACGCAGCTGATTCCCAAAGTCTGATAAAATTGCCAAAATCTCGAACCAGTAAGTGGCAAATGGTAGGTCCAAACCCAGGTCAGCTCAGAGACACCCACCTGCCACTTGGTGTCACACAGCCCCTCAAAGAGATGTTCTAGAAAGTTACTGAGGACTGAAGTGTTGGGCCAGTTCCACCTTTCATGATTCTTATCAATAATCCAGGGAGAAGGAAGGGACCTGCGTAAAGAATTAGGCTCCCTTTAGAAAATTCAGCTGGTCGACTTTGAGTCTCCCGGGACCTGGGTGTTTGTACTGGGAATCGCAACCGCAGGTCCCGTGCGTCTGTATCACCAATGCCACCCGGGCTGATGGCCCCAGGCTGAGCTGTCCCCCGGCTTCCGGTGCCTCACACACAGCAGGGGTCCCGTTTCATGTACCGGACAGCAGACAGCAGCTGAAAAAAGTCCCTTGAGCCACCAAGAACCAGGGTTAGCTTTTATGTTGAACTCTGAAGACTCTTTGTTTCCACACGCAACACAGATCCAAGCACTTGTCAGCCCTCCCGGCGCCCTGCCTGTGCCCACTCAGCAGAGCCAGCCTGTCTGTGGGGAGAAGTCTGCTCTTCCCCGTCAGCGGCATCAGGTCTGTGCAGTGACGTCACCTGCAAAGCTCCCGCACAGGCAGGTGTCAGGGAAGAGCTTCCTTCCGGCTAATCCAAGGCGCACAGAAGTTTCCATTTGGAGGTAATGAACTCCAGCTTTTGCTCATGTGAGTTCAAAAATGTCTGCATTAATTATCGCATCTTCAGATATCTGTTCTTCCCCAAATGCAGTAACATTCGACAGCTTGTTCTGACCAGGGCCCCTGAAAGGAAGGCGAGGCAGAATCCACACCTGACCGTGGGCAGACACAGGGGCAGCGCTCTGTCGGAAGAGGGCCGCTCACCGGAGTGGGCGGCGCGGTGGATTCACTCGTGTCACACTCACTACACGCGAGGGGAGCACCCGCCCCCCCAAAAGTCTAACCCTGAGTATCGCAAGGCACCGTTACGGCCAGGGCCCACCGCATGTACTATTCACTCTACGTGTAGATGAGTTTTGCAGAGCAACACTAACATTCTAAAGACGGGGTTTACCCTTGGTCCTGCGTGGTGAATACTCCAAACCTCCTGGTTTGCGGAAAGACCTGGAGAGGGTAGAGAATTAGCCACATTCTGTGGCAGATTCCCCTGAGGGATGGGGCCACGTGGACAGTAACTAAAAACTGCAATGAGAGGAGTTTCCTCACAGCGAGTTTCCTCTGGGTGCCATCAGCCTGGGTTCTCCACGAGAGCCTTTGCCTGCTTTCACATTCAGAAAACAAGCAATCGCTCGCCCCTCCCCGCCTCTCCGCTCTCCGCGTCTGTCCCGCAGGGGCCAGGGAACGCCAGCGGCGCCGGGGTCGCTCGCCCCTGAGCCACCCCCCAAGCTCGCAGTCAAGTCTCTCCGCTGGCGTGCAGAGACGAGGCCTTTGACCCATCCTGCATCGCCTCCGGTGGTGGGAGCCGCCGGTGTCCCAGACCCCTGACCGGAACCTGGGTGGTCAGCAGACGCTCCGGTCCCCGCGTCCTGCCCACTGTGCTCCGCCCACTGCCCGGGCCAGACTAGCTGCCTTCACGAGCGCGCTCTCCTTCTGAGCGTGGGGACAGGGGCCTGTTCCCTGGCTCATCTTGAGGACTGAAGGAAATGGAGTCGTCACTTGCTCTTCCACCTCTTCACATGTGGACCCCAGACCCAGCCTCAGCCCCTTCCAGCCACCCCCAGGCTCTGGGGTGCCCCTACAAGCCCGCGTCAGCTCACACACCAGGGCTGTCCCTTCCTTCCAGGGGGCCCAGCAGAATGAAACACGCTGTCCAGGCTGAGCCCCGCTCTTCTTAGAATGGACCTTACCAGAGTCCAGCGTTCCCAGCCCAGGGTGGGTCCCCTGGGTAACTGCCACGTGAGGGCGCTGCTGGGCGTCCGGACTGAGAGGCTGGCCCCTCGCGTGACAGGACAACCTCACCCCAGTGGCAGGGGTGCAGGGGGAAGGGCCACCCCGCCTGCAGTCTGAGACCTAATTCGAGCCCTGCTGCGGCCTCCCGTCACCAGGGTGACTTCCCCGACTGTCCCCCAAGCATGGCTAGTGGGTCCCAGTGGGTCCCCAGGGCAGGGGCACCAAGGTCATGCGTCCTCTCACCCCGAGGCTGCCTGCAGGGCCTGACACAGTGACCTGTATGCAGGAAGCACCGAGTGCTGATCCACTGAGCTGGGCTCCGTCGGCCCCTGTCCGTGTCCAGCACGCTGCCCCCAACTCAGCCCCCGTCCTGTCCAGTGAGCTCAGGAAGGGAAGGCAGTGACCCCGGAGAGCAGGCCACCCCGGCCGCCCTCCCCCACCCGGACAGGGCCTGCGGGCAGCTGCGCGGACTTCGTGCTGGGTCACGGACTTTCCGAGGGGCTGGCACTGTGGTGACCCCCAGGCCCGGCTCTGACGGACCGGCTGGCGGCACACACGCCCCTCCCGTGGCTCACGTCCTGTCCGCAGCCCCTGCTGCCTCGACCCCAGCCCCCGTCCAAGGACCAAGCAAGGGGCCAGGGTGCCAGGTCTGCCCCTTCCCCTCCCCAGCCCACAAGAACATCAGCTCCTCGGAACCTCGTGGACGAGCCAGCTGACGCGGGCATCCACGTTCATTATCACCCACAGCTTTGTATGACACCGCCGCCCTCGCAGGGAGCTGCTGACATAGGCGAGGGTCTTTGTTCTAGAGCGGCGTGAGGCAGCGAAGCCCAGGGTCACCTGCTGGCCCAGGGTCACCTGCTGGACCAGGGTCACCTGCAGGCCCAGGGTCACCTGCGGGCCCAGGGTCACCTGCCGGCCCAGGGTCACCTGCCGGCCCAGGGTCATCTGCAGGCCCAAGGACACCTGCTGACCCAGAGTCACCTGCTGGACCAGGGTCACCTTCTGGACCAGGGTCACCTGCCGGCCCATGATCACCTGCCGGCCCAGGGTCACCTGCCGGCCCAGGGTCACCTGCCGACCCAGGGTCATCTGCTGGTCAGGGTCTCCAGCGGGCCTTAGGAGCTGCCTGTCTGACCAGAGCACTTTATTAAAAGATTTGTTTTATTTATTCACACACACAAGAGCTGGGGTACAGGCCAGAGGTGCAGGGGTGAGAGGATTCCCCAGAGACAGAGCAGGGAGCAGGACAGTCCGACCCACTGAAACACCTTGCTAAGGGGAGCAGCAGGGAGACGGGGTCTGCTGCAACTGGGGTCACTCCCTGGCGGGGGCTGGCGGGGGATGGAACGCACCTGTTGCGATGGCTGCAGACGCTTCAGAGTGCTGAGATGTAACCGCTGCGCCACCAGGGGGCGCCCCGAGCACCTGAGATGGATGGAAGATGATGGGTGGGTGGGTGAGGGTGGGGTGGGTCAGTGACTGAGTGAGGGGTGTCAGTAAAGTGCCGGTCAGACTGAGAATCAAGTCAGTGTGAGACACAGGGGCCCCCACGGCCTCCCCCCACTCATCTGCCCCCCGCCCCCCACCTACTGCGATAGTTACGGGTAATTTGGAACATATATTACTTAGGCTCCACCCACAGATTCTAGCTCAATAGTGTGAGGAGCAGGCAGGCTTTTTTTGTTTTTTGTTTTTTTTTTTTTAAAGTTTTTTTATTTGTGTGTACAGAACTGGGGTACAGGCCAGAGGCTCAGGGGCGGTGAGAGGCTTCACCAGAGACAGAGTGGGGAGCAGAACAGGCAGATCCACGAAGTCCGCTGCTGAGGGGAGCAGCGGGCGGGTCAGGAGAGGTCTGCCGCGCCCTGTGGTCACCTCCGGGGCAGGCGGGAATCGAACTCATGCGGAGGCGGCTTTGGATTCTCAGTGCTGTGCTTTAACCCGCTGCGCCACCAGGGAGGGCCTGTTTTTGTTTTTTTTTTTAACCTCCCAGATGGTCCGGATGTGCACTTGGGCTTGAGAGCTCCTTAGTTAGGGAAGAAGACAGTTGTCACCGAGCCCTGGTGCGTGTGGAGACCAAGCCTGGCTTATGTGGGATATGGAGGAAGGCAAGAAGCGCCTGAGCTTAATAGTCACAGCAGCTGATTCTTATCTTCCAGCAAATTGGGGCTCCACTGAGCTACAGGACAAGCCGCTAATTAGGTAGCCCCGGGTAGCATGGGGAGGGTGATTGGGCTGCTCGCAGGGGTGGGGCGGTGAGGGGGTGAGCTCAGGCTCCACCTAGCAGCCAGCGGGGCTGCCCTGGGGCTCTTCCAACAGTCTTTAACTATTTGCTTCACCTTTATTTACTGAGGGCTGGGGAGATTGATTTGCTATTAATGCAAAATGTGGGAACAACATTGTGTTTATTATGTTTGAATATTTTACTGCTGTGAAAGCATTTTGTAAGAAAAAAGTCATTAGAAAATGTTAGTTTGGGGTCGTCATCGCTTGCTTTAAATCGGCTTCATTTCCAGCTCTGGCAGGCACGACGCCCTATGACTTTAGACAAGGGGCCTGGGGACTCTGAAGGTGCCTGTCGCCCTTCGCAGACAGGGCCACTTGCAGCCTGAGCCGGGCTGGCGCCTTGGAGGCCAGGTGCGGCCAGCGGCCTGCTCTGCCCCCTGGCGGACGAAGGAGGAGTTGCAGAGACTCTCGTACTTCACAGAAATCAGACAGTGCAGGGTCCCTTTGGCTGAGATTCAGGAGTGAGGGGGCTTCGTCTCCCTTGGGGTCTCTAGCGGACTCTTTCGGGGGGGGACTCGATACTGTGTGCTCCCTAAATGTCTCAGCTAAGATGCACAATACAGACAAGATCCCAGTGATTATACAGTTTGTATTCTGATTGGGGCAGATAGTGAAGACATTTTTAAAATCCCTGATAAGAAGGACAAAGGTCAAAGGGAGCCCTTTCTTGCTGAGAATGTAAATGGCTGCAGCAACTAGCTGGAGGTTGCTCAAGATTTAAAGCCAGAACTTCTCTGCGGCCCTGCAGCGGGCTGCGTCTGTCCCCGAGATGCCACCCCCAGCTGGCTCCCCACAGCCACTGCCGCTGCCAGGTCGGGCTCCACCCCTGGCGGGGGCAAGGGAAAGGGGGAGCGTGTGCTCACAGAGGCTATCGCTCAGCCTGAAGAGTAGGAAACCCCACCATCTGCAACAGCGTGGTGAGCCCGAAGGTGATGCTTCCAGATGGCATGTTTTAGCCACTCAGATGGCTAACTGGGAAGCAGGGAGCCTTTGCTATGTGCGGGACAGGCCTTGCATTGACAAGATTGCAGTGAGGGCCCCCCTGTGTGCAGGGGTTCAGTCTCAGCACTCAGAAGCTGTCTGCAGCCAAGCAGGAGTTTGACCCCCAGCCAGGGAGTGACACAGGGCTCTACAGACCCCTCCTGGCTACCTGATGCCCCTCAGCAGGGTGTCTCAGAACATTTGCCTACTCTGCTCCCCACTCTGTCTCTGGTGAACCCACACCTTGGCCTGCACCCCAGCTCTTATATGCATAAATTAAAAAAAAAAAAAGATTGCACAGTGTGACTGGAACTTGCTAAGAAAACAGAAATTGAATGCCGATGCTCAACAATCGGGGTACACACACGAGGTGCCAGGGTGATGAGTAACCCCCAGGGCAGTCTGCTTGGTGGTCTGTTTGCTTAGGGACATGACCAACTCCTATCTTGCAGATTCCTCTGTCGTGCAAAACCTTTGAAGGTCCAGTTCATACTTTCCTTTTTTGCCTTTCCTCTGGGGTCACCCTGGCCAGTAGACAGTGCCACTTAGGGGTCAGAGCTGTGCTGCGGCCTTCAGTCGGAGCCGTGGCTGCGGGTCAGGGAGTTCACGGGGACTGCCCGGCACAGAGCGCGGCTGGAGAATGAGGACGCCCTCTCCGGACGGCTGGGGAGTGAGCCAGCCCCGCTGCCAGCCCCACCACCCTCCACCCCAGCCTCGGGGCCCAGGGTGCTCACCTGCACACACACCCACACTCAGGCACCCAGGGGCAGGCCTGGGGGTGGCCTCAGAGGCCAGTGGTGCAGAAAGCCTGAGGCTTCATTTATGCTGCAGGGAGGGCAATAACGCCAGGCGGGGTCTCGTACCCCGCAGCCAGAGGACACGGGGGTCTCCTTCAGGCCCGGGCCCCCAGGCTGGCTGTACCGTACATAGTAAGAGCGTCCTGCCCCTGCACAGCGGCCAGGCCCACGCTGGGGACCCCTGGACAGGTCTCGGCTTCGGGACCCATTGAGGGGGCTGAAGGGGGACCCCACCAGGCGTGTGGTTTGACGCGTAACTGGGGCACCAGCAGACCCGGGCAGGTGCCCTGTGGACTCGGGAGATGGGTGACGGGAGCCCTGGAGTCCCTGGTCCTCTTCAGGCGTTCAGTGCCCTTTCTGCACCACTTGGAGTGCCGGCGACCGGGGGCGGGGCAGGAAGGGGGCGGGGCTGGCAGGCCTCAGGGACCCCACATATCTCTGCTCTGGGCTCTCTCAGGCCTGCACGTGCTCCCTTTCTCTGCCTTAGCCACCCTGTGTGGGCCCAGGCCCAGGGGCACCCACGTGTGCCCGCCCACACCCCAGTTCCCCTCAGGCCCCGCCCGGCGCCCACGCTCCAAGTGCCTCCTGCACCCGAGGCCGCAGGTGACAGCCCAGACGCCCGGCAGAGGCCTGGCCATCTCGCTTTCCCTACGAGGCCTGGGGCTGCCCCGGCAGCGACCTGCTCCCCATGGCGGCCCCCAGGCGCTCTGCTGTGTTTCCGTGGGTGTCGCTCCCTCTGCTGGGTCATAAATCCGCAGGGCCTGTCTGAGGGTGTCCGCAGGGCCTGTGCTCACACAGCACCCGGCCGGCTAAATAAGCTGAGGGGCCGCGTTCAGTGGTGAGGGAGACCGTGAATGGGGCAGCCCTCGGGCTCCCCTGCTCACAGGGCAGCGGCCGGCGGGGCCGGAGACGGCCCAGAGACGCCAGAGGCCGCGGCCACCGGCCTTTGCCCAGCCGGAAGGAGAAAGCCGGCGACCTTGCCGAGTCTGACCTTGCTCCATGATAGTTTGTGAAGACATTGCAGCTGTCTATAAGATTCGGGGTGACATTTACAGGTTCTAAGCTTGCAATACCTTTCATGAACACCGCCCTCAGCGGCCTCAAGCGTCACGCCGCCCACGTCTCTATCTAACAACCACTTGCAGCGAACCCTGCACAAGAAATAGTCTCATTACTTAGCTGAACTGAGCTCTGAAACTGCGGGTTGGAGCCCCCGGGAATGTTCTGGCCGGGAGAAAACCAAGCCTGCTGTTTCAAACCCGGTCGCTTCTCTCAGGTCTCCACAGAGGAGTCAGGAGGTGGTGGAGCAGAGCATGGGTCTGTTACAGAGAAGTTACCCTGGGCTCGCCTTTACTGCAGAACACCCTGGGCCAAGCCCCCCAGTTTCTAAATGCCGGCCCTACTCAGCCCGTCCCCTGCCCTCCCACAGAACACGCCCCACCTGCCGTGTGGATGGAGCGGCTGGCCCTAGCCCAGCCTTGGAACCCCGCAAGCCCATGTCGTCCACGGTGCCAGTGGGACAGCCCCTTGCAGCCCCCCACTGAGGCCGCTCGAGTCTCCCCTGAGCCCTAACACTTCCCAGTGCCAGGGCTCCACATTGGTTGACTGGGGTGTCCCTCACTCACTGCGAGCAACCGAACCCCCAGGGCGTCCCTAGTGCTCACCTGGGGCAGGGGGTGGGTGGAGACAGATGGGTGGTGGGCGGCGGATGGAGGGGGCATGGGAGATGGGGGGGGGGGGGGATGGGTGGATGGTTGGGTGCGTGGTGACGACAGACATACGTGGCAAATCTCTCCATTTGCCAGCCTCACTGCCCAGACCCCCTCCCCAGCCGCCACCGCTGCACCACCCTGCGGCAAGGCGGGGTCCCATGCTCTTTGAGGGTGCGCGCTGTGCACCCGCTGCCTGGGCTTCCTCTGGACACAGATTTCTGTGGGCTCCAGAACACCTGCCCTCTCCGGCTGGCCCCAGAGCCGCAGGCTCCCACGGGGACACGGACACCGGGAAGGCATTTCGCTCCAGGGTAACTCTAGGTTTGGGCTGCGTCTCTGGATGCATCTGGCCTGTGACCTGCTCGCTCCAGTTCATCGCAAGTAGGACCTGTTATTTCTAGTCAGTTCGGCAAAGCTTAATAAATCTGAAAAACAAAAATCGCAAGCTGCGCGGACAATGAAGACATCCGAGACCGTTATCTTGGCAGACGTTGCATTTATCGTTTTTGTGTCAATACAGAATGTCCCTGCTCAGCATTATATATTCTATATGTACTTTTGCGTATCTCTGTATATATATATGTATATATATATATATATATTAGATATCTGTACTTCGATAGAAAGAGACATAGAAAAGCCTTTTCAAAGGAGGCTGACACGCAACACTGGACACTCTTATTTACAAGAGAGAGATACTCTTTCTACACACCATGATGCTCGGAGACCAGAGAGGGTTTACAGAGACAGCTGAGCACCCCTGCAAAAGAGGGGTGCACGTGCAGCTGGACGTTTATTGCCATTGGTTCTATGTCCAGACAGCAGATTGAAGTCAGAAATGGCATGTATGTGGTTTTTGGAAAGGACACGGTGGCTGGATTCTCCCAGACCCCGCAGCCTGGCTACAAGGTCTTAAAAATGAGCAGCGGGCAACCAACTTCCCGATGGGACCCCGAGACACACAGTGAAATGGGCTCCTCGGCGAGGCCAGCCTCATGCTTTGGCAAAACAGAGACTCTGGCACAAATGCCCCGCCCAGCGCGGGCCGGGGCCGGTCCAGGCAGGGCTGCGACCTCACGCCGGCAGGAGCCAGTCCTCCCGGGCAGTAGATCCGTGTCCAAGGGCGCATGGAAAACAGCAAGGGGAGCTAAGCGGAGGACTCCCTGATCCCAAACAGTTGAAGACAAGGACACAGTGCAAGCTCGGAAAAGACCCCTGTGCGCCAGTCTGCCTCCGCAGAACACTCAGCCCTTCCCTGCGGAGCCGGGATGCGCACGCCTTCGCCCCCGCGGCGCTGGCTGCCTGCACTTCCACCTCCGGCTGGGGTCGTGCATGCCTGGGAAGCATCTGTGTTCCAAAGTCACGTTAATGGAGAAGGAAATACAGTTCTCGGCTGAGCTGTGGGTCTGCTGGGCTTCACCGCGCGGTCACGGCACAGCAGCCGGGGCCTGCAGCCGAGCGCTGCCCTTCCGAGAGGTGTGTGCAAACGGGCTTTCACCGCAGGAGACGACTCTCCCGAGGGAGTCACCCCTGCCGACCGGCGCATCAACTCCCCAGCACAAGTGCACGCGTCTCTCCGCTTCCTTCCGCCCAGAGAGCACGCTCTGGGCCGTGTCACGCATCCTAGTCATTTTCAGAACTCCCCCTTAAGTCGCTTACCAACAACTGGAGCTGAGTCGCCAACCAGCTGCTCTCTCCGATCTCACCTCTGTCCCTGCTGTGGGTTCTGAACATGGGTGACCGTCCCTAGCCCTTTATTTTCCTAAGGCAAGAAGACATTTCTATTGCGAGATGGCCAGCACCCGTCTTAGAGCTCCCCTGAGGCTTTTACCCAGCACCCTCCATGTAGATGCCTTTCTCCCTCCTCAGAGAGGAGCAGCAGCTGACCACGCTGATGGTGCTAGTTTTTCGCAATTGCATCAATGCCAACATAGCATTTCTTTGGAAGGGTATCAGCAGGGGCATCCACACATGTGCATTCATCTCCATGCCCTCCCCCCACTTTTTCTTTCTTTCTTTCTTTTTTTTTTTTGCTAGGCTTAGTCTAAGTCAAGTTTCGCTACTATAGACATATTGAAGCAATCACAAAAATCATCTAGGGACCAGGGCTGTGCATAGAAAAGTGTGGAGAAGCCGGTGGAAGAGGAGCCCACAGGTCCCTTAGAGTCACTCTTCCTTGTGACAGACTTGCGTGGGCCACAACATCACCGCACCCCTGACGTCAATACCCCGCCTACGGCTCTTGTGAAGCGAAGCTGGAGTTCAGAAAGCATTCCTTGGCCCCCCGTGGAGCGAACATGAGGACAGATGAGGAAATGGACATCACAGGGTCTCCAGTGGCACATTAGAATCTCTAAGGGTCCTATTTACACAGTTATGTCCCACTTCTGCACAGAGATTAACCTGAGTTCTGAAATGCTTGTGTGCACTTAATTGGATCAAAAATGATAAAGCTATGAGCTAGTAACAGACTGAGCAAACCTAGTTAAACTGGAACACACCCGTGAGCCGAAGGTGGGTCAAAGTGGGCTCACCCCTGCAAGGGTCCGCTTACTTTTCCCTAGAAAGCGTCTTGAGTGGGACTCCAGGTGGCCAGACGGGATGCACCAAATCTTTGTCTTTCACACTATTGGTTCAGCGTCCCCAGATTCCCAAAATAAAAGCACCTGGAATGTCCAGCCCCACCGCCCTCCCTCCCTTCCTCTTGGAGGTCCACTCTGGAAGGGCAGACGTCTACTCAAGAATGCCCCAGCTAACGCCTCCTTGGGTCGTAGGCATTTCTGGCAAGCTACCTGCTCCCTGAGAGCCGCTACTTGAAGTAGTTGAGTCCTGCCACCAGGAAGAACTTCTCCAGGAACAGTTCTGAATCCAGCACGGCGATGTGGGCGGCGCGCCCAATCAGGGTGTTGGCCGTGCTGGGCAAGGAGTGGAACACGTTGTGTCGGACCAACGTGCAGCCCTTGGCCTCCACCAGCGGGCGGAGAAGGTTGTTGATCATTTCCGCATAAACTGGCCCTGCCGAGGGGAAGAACACGAGGTCAGGCAGATCCCCCAAACCGAACCCAGACACAGACGCCGGGTGTGGCCGGCTCCCGGGGAGACCCTTGGGTGCGAGTCTTCACCCTGCCCTCCATGTTTGTGAAACAAACCGAAAAAAAGAGTTCTCTTGTCTAGTCAAGTAGGAAATGATCATTTCCCTTGTCGATGATGGGGATGTGGCAGTAGAGTGGTGACAGTGATGGTGACAATGGTGACAGAGATGATGGTAGTGGCAGTGGTGATGGAGATGGTGGTGATGATGATGGTGATGATGGTGATGATGGTGGTGATGAGGATGGTGATGGAGATGGTG
>NW_004567110.1:2996381-2998391 GCF_000260355.1 Condylura cristata | reverse complement strand
GGCCCTGTGGGTGGCGTTCGACAGGGGGCAAAGGCTACAGCTTCTGGGTGCAGAGACCCTCCCGCTCATACCTAGTCTCTCACCTGTGATGCTCTACCCTGGGGTTCTGGGGGAGAGACTCCCGCGTGGCCTTGGGTAGCCGCTGGCCCCCAGCCCACCTCTGCGGGCCTGGCCGTGAAGCCCATCAGCAGCTGTGCCCAGCCCGTGCCCAGGCCCCTGTGGCGAGGGCTGCGTGGCGCTCACCTGTCTTCTGGCTGAGCTGGTAGAGGAAGCACTTGCGCAGGTCAGCGTGGTCCCTGAAGGCCAGCTGCAGCAGGGACCCCGACTTCTTCAGCTTCTGCATGAGCCACAAGCCTGACGGCAAGTGCCGCGGGCCCCGAGTGCGCGAGCAAAGGGAAAGAGGCGGAGGTGAGAGGAGCTCAGCGAGCAGTACATGATGCATGTTTAAAAGATTCATTTGTGTGTGCGTACAAAGCTGGGGTGCAGGCCAGAGGTGCAGGGGCGAGGATTCCCCAGAGACAGAGCGGGGAGCAGAACAAGCTGACTGAGAAAGTCCACTGCTGAGGGGAGCAGTGGGCAGTCAGGAGGGGTCTGCCTGCAGCACCTCCGGGGCAGGCGGGTATCGAACTCGTGCTGCAGTGGCTTCAGCTTCTCAGTGCTGCGCTCAGACCCGCTGCACCCAGCGAGGGCCCACGTGATGCATTTTAAGGATAAAGGCCTTGTGGGCATGTGAGCAAATGCTCGAGAGTTAGAGGCACGCCTGTCCACTTGTGTGCTGGCCGCAGCGCCTGGGTCAGACTGCAGATGACGGGGCCAGTGTGGGCCAGTGCCCCCAGGTGCAGCCAGGGGAGCAGCCCAAACTCGGGCCCATGTCCAAGGCCGAGAGGCTCGTGTCGGGGCCAGAGCCGGGGCGGCGCCTGCATGCTTGCGGGGAGGGAGCCTGCGCTCCCCTCCCTCAGCACCTCCAAGGCCAGGGGCCTTCCCGTGCGCCGTGAGCCCCTCCCTCGTCCGACTGTGGGACTGGACCGTGGGACCGGACCGGCGACCTCACCTGTGCTGACCAGGGCGCTGTTGTTGTACAGGGTCCCGAGGTGAGGCCCGGACAGCGACAGGAACGTGTGCAGCTTGCTGAGGTAATAGCGGAAGCGGGGCCTGGTCAGGACCGAGCGGATGATGATGTTGCCCAGCGAGTGGCCGATGAAGCTGAGGGACAGACGGCGGGTGAGCGCCGGCCCGGCGGGAAGGGCTGCGTGCGAGCCCGGGGTCAGCCGCCCCCCACCTCCAGCGGCCCGAGGGGTGGCTGGGCAGAGAGCAGGGCGGGGCGCTGGGTCACCCTGGCTGGTGGACCCCGGCACGCCGAGCTGGATGTCCAGAGGACAGTTCAGTGCCAGGGCAGTCAGGAGGGACGGGGCAGCTCGGCCAGGGCTGTGCTATATAACAGCAGCCCCCGCGGACTCCAGGGCCCTGGGTGCCCCCGGGGGCCTTTCTGAAACAAAAATGCGCCACTGCATCCTCCTGTCACTCAGGGATCTTGTCCCTGCTCCCAGCTGGCCCTCGTGACCTCGCTGCTGACTGTGACGCTCCTGCTCTGCGCCTCGCTCTCACCCACGGGCAGCCTCGGGCCTCCTGGCGGCCCTCACTGCTGCCCCCCACCCCCCGCCTGGCCCATCCAGCGCAGCTCAACGCCCAGTGAAACACCTCGTGATTCTCAACACCCGCTCGGCCCAGGGAAGCATCAGGCGGGCAAGGGCAGGGGGCCAGTGACCGTCGGAGGTGCTGCCTGGCCTGGTCTGGGTCCTCTGGCCGAAGCCCCGCAGCCGCGAGGCCCCGCCCGTGACATGGACAAGGGCACTTCACCCTGGGAGCTCAGGGGGTCGCGGCGCCGGCCCCAGGGGCCCGCACCCCGCAAGTGCCTCTGCCGCCCGCAGGGCTCACACCCGTGGGCACGATCTGCTGCCGCAGTGAGAAGACAGACCAGCACCGGTCTAGACCTGCGGCCCGGCAGGCGCC
>NW_004567110.1:2994327-2995491 GCF_000260355.1 Condylura cristata | reverse complement strand
GAAGACACAGCCGGGGAGCTTGCAGCACACAGAGGGGCTCGCAGTGTCCGGCAGCACTGGGCGCCCGTACCCCGCTCTCCAAGGCCCGGCCCCCGCGATGAGCAGGCCGGGCACCAGCTGCCTGGGGCCCGCTCTCCCTCGGCCCTGCCCCACCCGCTCACGGGGTCTCTAAATTCTCATCGACTTTCTCCTCGTTAGGGCCCCGGGCTCCAGCTCCCTGAAGGACGCCCACAGGCAGGCCTCCTCTGAGGGCGAAGGGGGCGCGGCTCTGCACAGAGGCTGGTGACTCCCGCCCCAGCGGGGTGCCCACCCCACGCCCGCTCGAGGGCCGCGCCCTCACCCCGTCCCGCCGACTTTTGCTCGCCGTCCCAAAGGCACCCAGGAGGCCGCGCTCTGCCGCCCGCCAAGTGCAGGCCAGGCCGGCCGGGTGCGGCGGTCACGGCGCTGGGACTGGACGTGGTGCCGCCATACCTGGTTCTTCTCGGACATCAGGAAGTCCAGTTTCCCTCCAGGGAGCCCCAGCTCTATGAAAGTCTTCACCAGCCGGAGGTCCGCGCTGTTCCCTGAAACCAACAGACAGCGCCACGCAGCCCTCACTCACGGGCCTCGCTGGGCGCAGCGTCCTCTCAGCGCGAAGCCGTCCGCGGCCCCTGCAGCCGGCGTCCATCCCCAGCAGGGAGGGACCCCAGGCGCAGCAGACCCCTCCTGTCTCCCGCTGCCCCCTCAGCAGTGGGTTTCACTGGACCCGCCTGTTCTGCTCCCCGCTCTCTCTGTGAACCTGCTCTTATATGCATAAATAAATAAATCTGAAAAAAAAATTAAAGCCAACTTGAGGGATCGACGTCTCCTGGTCCGGCCCCATTTCTCGTGTCTTCGCTAGCCCATAGTCAAAAGCACCAAGACAGCCCCGCAGTCCCCCGCAGGGCCCTGCCCTGTGGAGTCAGCTGCCCTGAGGCTGCCTGCGGCTGAAAGCTGCCACACCGCCCCTCGTCCCGGACAGCTGACTCGGGATTTTGCAACCGGCACCGCTGACGGGCTGAAGTGGGGCCATGTGGCGCCCATACCAAAGCCACCCTGTCCTGCCCTGAGGGCCGGCGGCAGCCCCCACAGGCCAGCGAGGGAGGCCACCACGCACCCGGCCGCGCAGGGCAGGCGGGCGCGAGA
>NW_004567110.1:2988050-2994227 GCF_000260355.1 Condylura cristata | reverse complement strand
GCCCACCCGTGGCCCGGGAAGCGCAGCTGAAGGGGAGAAGGAGGGCGGCGGCCAGGCCTGGTCTCCGTCTGGGGGACGCATCCCGACTCTGCGGAGACGGCGCGGGGCAGGCGCCAGGCCAGCAGGGGTGTTCCCCGCGGCCACGGGCTCCCCGCCTGGCCCGGAGCTCCCGGCCTCCTCAGATGGCTCCCAGGAGCGGGAGTCAGAGCTGCTGATTTCATATGTAGGTGACCTACTTTGCTTCGCAGCAGTGTACACCTCCAGCGACAGTTTGCAACCAGCTCTGCTTTTCCTGCAGCTGCCAAGTGCATCCAGGAACGGGCGAGGCTCTCGGGCCCGGCCCACGCAGGCCCCCGAGGACCCCGGTGCCATGGCTGACCCACTGGGCCGAGGCCGCCCGCCGGGGCCCTGCTCACGCAGGCGGGCCCCAGGGAGAAGGCCTGTTCTCGGAGGAGATGCTGCTACGCTGTGACACTAAATTTTAGTCTTTCTTTCACTGCTGACCATACAATGAGGCTTTTGTTCTTGTTCTTTCAAGCGACCTTAGGACAGTCCAGGCCCTGGCTTAAAAGAAAGCAGCTGCTTTCTCCCGGGGGGCGCAGCGGGTTGGAGCGCAGCACTGAGAAGCTAAAGCCACTGCAGAAGTTCAATCTCCGCCCCGGAGGTGACCACGTGGCACGGCAGACCTCTCCTGACCGCTCGCTGCTCCCCTCTGCAGTGTACAGATCTGCCTGTTCTACCCCCCACTCTTTCTGGTGAATCCTCTCACTGCCCCTGAACCTCTGGCATGTACCCCAGTTCTGTGTGCATCAATAAATACATCTTTAAAAAAAGAATGAAGACACAAAGCATGAAAATTCTAGAAGAAAATCAAAGTTTCGGGCCCTCCCTGGTGGCACTGTGGGTTAAAGCACAGCACAAAGGAGTTTAAGCCACTTCAGCATGAGTCTGACCTGGCCTGCCCCGGAGATCCACAGGGCACGGCAGACCTCTCCTGACCCGCCCGCTGCTCCCCTCAGCAGTGTGCTTCATCAGTCAGCCTGTTCTGCTCCCCACTCTGTCTCTGGTGAAGTCTCTCACCGCCCCTGCACCTCCGGCCTGTACCCCAACTTTGTGTGCATAAATAAATCTTAAAAAATAATAATAAAATAAAAGAAGAAAGCAGCTGCTGCCAAAGTTTCTGTAACGTTCAGCATCGAGCATAAGGAAGGAGACGAGACAGTGGCCGCTCCCTCAGCCACCGAGGGAGCGAGAACTTTCTGCAACCTGAAACTGTCTCAGAACCATGGGTTTCGGGGTGCTGGGCGAGGAATAAACACCGGTGCTGATGAAGGGGGTGTGGGGCCCTCTGATTGGAAAACCCAGTGAAAACAACTGTGTCTACAGTAGGTTGTTGCTTTTTAGGAAAGAGGGCAAATCTCAAGCTGAGTCTCCTCACAAAGGGACACCCCCAATTCTGGTAACATCATGTTCTTCCCATTGTCACTACAGTTGGGATCATTCTCTAGCTGTAGCCGAGATCCCAGCATGTCACTCATGGAAAGGATCTGAAATTTTCTTTTTTTAGCCCAATGTATTCAAAGATTGTGCCAATTTCAAGGAACGGATCGGAAATGACAGCCCATGGCACAGCGATGTAGAACGGGACGGGCCATGTCAACGTGCTGATTTAGGGGGCGCTGAGTTTGGGGGGGGGTCACCGGGGGGCCCAGCAGGACACACTGAGAGGGATAAATGACCCTGCCCAGCTGGATTCACAGTCGTGATTAAATTCATAGAAAACAGAATGTGGAGGATACCGCGAGGCTCACCGTCCAGGCCGTGGACACACACAACCAGGTGAATCCCATCCTCCAAATTCTCCTCCTCTTCCTCTGGCGGGAAGTACGGCACATCAGAGGCCAGGACAGGCAAGTCGCTGTACAGGAATCCGTCGATCTTCAGCTCTTTTTTAAATTTTTCTTTGGCTTGATAAAAACTGGAGAAGGCATGAATGAATCACAAGCCAAGCTGTGCACACGCGGAGGTGAACGGGAGGTGAGCTGAGCAGGAGGCAGGGGTGGTGAAGGCCCGGACGCCTGCGAGCGCCATGGGGGGCGGGGGGCTGGGGAGCTGACGGGGAGGAAGCTCTGTGCCGACCAGGGGCGGGAGCGGCAGCGAACCACAGGCGTGCGGCTTGGATGCTGCAGGTTTCCACGTGGCGCCTGCTGTTCAGATTCTGTGCACTCCAGAGAGCCACTCAGGCTTTATCAAGCGGCCCCCAGGGTGAGACCCTCTTCACCCGCCACAGCCAGCCGGCCAGGCCTCCTCCCCCTGCTCCCCCGCCCCCGGCCTCCTCAACTCCTCTCTTTCTCACAGCCCCCGCGAGAGTTACTGCGCCCCCCCCCCCACGTGTCTGCGTGCAGTCAGTCTGTGCATGGGAACCACCTTCCCACCGGGCCTGAGAGCCCCGGGGCTGGTCCCCTGACGGGGTGGTGGTGAGGGGCAGGGACTCGGGTCCTGACTGCCAGCCCGGGCCTGCACACTCACGAGCCACGGGCCCACCCGGAGTCTCCCCCGTGTGCTTTCTTCATCTGTAAAGGAGGGATGACCCCAGTATCCGGTTTGCCAGGCTGCTTTGTATATTAAGTGATGTCACCTCTGCAAAATGCTTAGGCCCGCACTTGAAAAGTACTCAGAAGTCATGCTGCAGGCTGCAGCACCACCATCCTCACCATCGCCGCCGTCCTCATTGCCATCATAACCATCACCACCTTCACCACCGTCACCATCATATCACTCACAGTTACCCCTCTCTGAACTGTCGCACTAAAATCTCCTACTGGCCACCCACTGTATTCACCCCTCCTCCTGCCCCTCTGACCCCCGATCTGTCCTTCTGCACACTCACAGTTCCCACTAGCTGCTGGCCTCTCTCGGTCTCCCTGTGAGACCCTGACCACCCTAACAGCTGGGACACCGGGCGCTGGACAGACCCGCCCACGTGCCTGTTAAATGCTGACAAGCACAGGGACATTTAACATTCCTCATAGAACACGGGGTCCCAAATCACCCCCCAAATTTCCATAGGGGGTATCGCTCATAGGAAATTCTGTAGCACTCTGCAAAGAGCAAAGAAGGCGGGAGCGTCAGTGAAGCGATTCTGCGTTCCATTTAGATCTCGGCCACGAGCTCGAGAACCACACGGCCCTACGGCCAGCGCAGGGCACTGCAAAGCGAGACCGAGCACAGGAACCCCGGGCTTGGAGGCAGCTGCTGAGCGGCCCCGTTCCCGCAAAACTTGTCATCAGACGCTGTCTGTGGCGGCGTGTGGGTGAGGGCTGCCCAGGTGACGAGCATGGGGCGCGCCCCGTCTCCCACGGAGGGCTAAGTGTCGAGCCAGCTGGACAGCAGGCGCATAAACGGACGTTGCCGATATCCCCGTGGGAAACAGAGTTTAGACGAAACGATACGGCGGCTGCAGGAAAGAGCGCGCAGCCGTAAACGCAGGAAGGAAACCGGGCGGGACCTCACGCGGCGGCTGTGCGGTGACGGCCGATCCCCCGACTCTGCTGGGCTACGTGTCGGACGTGTGTGGCTGCGTCGTGTGGGTGAAGGCGGGGTGACTGACAGCTCCGTTCTGGAGCAGTGTGGGAGGCGGGGGCGCCGGGCACGGCCGGCGGGGCTCGGGCTTACCTGAACATCCTTTCGCTGACCGCCTCCCCCAGCTTGCTGGCCGGGGAAGAAACAGCTGCAAAGGAGCCCACGGGCTGGTGCGTGATGGGACACTGGGCCTGCCTGGCGGAGAACCCCGCCCGGGCGGGGGGCTCCTGGGGCACCGACGAGAAGGGGAGACACGTGGCAGTGCAGGACACGGACAAGTTGACGCCCTCCACCGCCTTCAGGCTGTCCAGGCTGAGGGTCTCTGCGGGGGCCAGGGGCGGCGCCGGGCCGGAGGTGCGCGCCCTGGGCTCTTGGTTTCCCACGAGCCGGGGGCGCAAAGGGGGACTCACAGTGGGACTCACAGTGGAGCACAACGTGCCTGCTTCACGTCCAGGCCCCAGGGAGCTGTGGGCTCCTGGGCCAAAGGCTGCAGCACCGGCGGGGCCCGGGGAGGCGCTGGCCCTGCCCACTGACTCCAGGCGGGTGGCGCCAGCTGGGGACCCACAGCCCCACTCGGGCACCCGGGGGTGACCAGCGCAGTCCACCTCTGAGACGCTGCTGCGGGGCAGGGGCCCTCCCCCCGCATTTAAGACAGGGGCCGTGTCCCTGGGGGGCCCCATCGGGCTCCTGGGCGAAGCGCCGGCCCCGGGCTGTTCCGCTGCTCTGGCGCGTGGCCTCCTGTCGGGTCCCTGCGTCTCCGCGTCCGGAGGGCTCCCTGTCCTGCGCTCACGCTGACGGGGTCCTGGAGGCGCCGGCGGCCTCTCTGACCTCTGGGGGATGTCTATGTAGCTGGGGCCCTGCTGGCTGTCGGCATCTAGAATCACCTCCACGAAGGGACTGTCCTCGCCCCCACAAGGCGGAGAGCAGCGGCCTGGGGCGCCCGCGTCTTCAGCAGACTCCTCCGGGCTACTGATCTGGGGTGCGGAGGCCGACTTGGTCAGCTTGGTGAGGGCCAGCTCCCGCTGCTCCTCCTCCTCGAAAGGCAGAGAGCTGATGGAGGTGAGCGACGCCTGGATGCCGCTGGGCAGGCTGGTGCTGCTCTCGGTGCGGCCGCCCTCCAGGGAGCCCCTGTGCAGCCCGTGCCTCCGGGCCAGCTGGCGCAGGGCCTCCCGGTCGCCGGGCAGCTCCAGGGCCCTGCTGCGGGCCTCGGACCAGGCGACCGAGCTCTGCTCGCTCTCGATGCCGGAGTCGGAGATGACGGAGGCGGACCTCTTGACGACGCCCGAGAGCACGGACGCGTCCTCCTGGCCCTCCAGGGCCAGGTCCTTTGGGGAAGCCCTCGGGTCCGCGGGATCCCGCACAAGGAAGTCCGGGGCGTCGCAAGACTCCATGGGGACGGGCTTCGGACCGAGGGCTGCCGTCCGGCCCTCCAGGCCGGCCCCGCGTCCTGCGGACCCGGGGCCTGCCGCTTTCTCGGCAGAGAGGGCGTTGTGACGCCTCCCGCCAGCCCGCCCGGGGCCCGGCGCCGCGGGGTCTGGGTCAAGGTCCCCCACAAAGCGCCTGCTGTCCTGCGGGGCGCTGATCTCCACGGGGGGCTCGCCCCCGCAGACGCGCTCCCTGCTGGCTTTCACCTCTATGTAGCTCAGTGGCAGCGCCTGGCTGTCCTCGGCGCCGGGGGTGTCCACTCCCACGTGAGGCGGCTGGCCAGGCCAAGGGTCAGCGTCAGGAAGATCCACTCCGCTCTGGAATCCCCCGATGGTCAGATACACCTGCGACTCGGAACACGGGTCAGCGGACCGTGGCGCGGGCTCAGGGCCTCTGGTCTCCTCTTCGTCAGAGTCCGGCTGGGGTGGCTTCGTGGGGGGCGAGGCGGGGCCTTCCCTGAGAGGTGACTTTCTGTTTACAAGGCGGCCATCTTCTTTGTCTCTGAGGCCCACGGTGGCAGGAACTGTGGCGGGATCATCGGAGTCAGGGTACACATTCAGAGGGTGCCCTAAGGAAGAAAAGAAGTCATAGGACAGTTGAGGATTCACAAGGGGTCCGATGTGCCTGTGCTCCTGGCCCCAGGGAGAGAACCCCAACGCCCTCAGGGTCGCCACAGGGTGAAGGCTGTTTGTCACTGAGTTCAGACAAGATCAGAGCCCCGAGAACAATGGGTTGGCCAGAGGGCAACGTTTCAGCTTTACCCCGGGAACTCTGGAAAAACGGGAGTGGAGAGAGTCCCACTGGGATTCTCCAGACTGAAGGGGGTGGCAGCTGCACTCACGACGTCACCCCTAAGTGTCCCGTCCGAGGACCCACTGCTCACAGGGGAGCTGCGAACGGAACCACGACCCTCCCGCCACTTCACAGCAGCTAACAGCTCGCATCCAGAGAGCGTCCACAGCTGGGCCTTCACCCCGGGGCGGGGAAGGCCTCAGACAGGAGGGGCAGGAGTGCTGGGCCCGGGCTGGCCCGTCCTGCACGTGGGCCTAGAGCGCTTCCTCTCACCACAGCAGGGTGTGGCCTGGCAGCGGCCCCAAGCTAAGGGAAGCCCCCAGCCCTGGAGAAAGGAGGCACACTTAGGTGCTGATGCCTCTGCCCAGGGAGTACGGA
>NW_004567110.1:2984368-2986460 GCF_000260355.1 Condylura cristata | reverse complement strand
GACTGGGAAAACACTTCCCTCCCCTGCTGGGGTCGCACGGCCCGCGTCCCTCCGAGACCAGGGACAAACCTGTCTCGGGGCAGTCCACGTATCGGTCCTCGAAGATCACAGGCAGGGTGCTCCAGTCGCCGTCGATGTCCAGGCACTCGGCGGGCAGCGGGGGCATGCTGGCCAGGTACTCCGAGTTGCGGACCTCCAGGGACAGCTGGCTGTGGGACTGCACCCTGGGACACACGGGCAGGAGAGCGCTGCAGGGGCTGAGCCAGAGCCAGGGGCCCGCGCGGAGCCCGGGCCTGGCGGCCCCGCTGACGTCAAGGCCGCGCGTCCCCGGCCCCGGGGCCGGCCTCCAGCCTCCGCAGAGGCTGTACGTTCCCACGTCTATTTTATCTATTCTGGTGCAGTGGTTAGGGTCGCGCCTGGACACTGTAAAGGAAACGCGCCAAGGCGGCCGGGAGTGCGCGTGTTCCCGGAACCCCGCCAAGTCCACGCGGCGTCCCATCTCGCTGTGTGATCTCAGAGAGGTCACTCAGCTCCTCTGAGCCCCGCTTCCCCAGCTCCTTCCTCTGCAAATGGGGTCCGGTAACAGCACGACCTAGGGGCGAGGTGGATGTGAGTGAGCGGGGGTGGGGGGTGGGGGGGCCTGAACCGGCCTCCCAGGGGGCCTCACGGGCTAAGCGCGAGGCTGCAGAATACACGGCGGCACAGGCTCGTGCAGCCTCTGCCCAGCGCCAGTGCAGCGCTAACTGCTGCTGGAGGCCAGCACGAGGAGCCAGAGGGGTGTGGGCAGGCCTGAGCCCACCAGGAGCCCCCAGGAGTCCCCAAACACCGAGTGCCAGAGCGAGTCAGGTCTCTGCTTTCCTGAGCACATGCACAGGCCTGGCCATGCTTCTTCTCTCGTTTTCTCCGTCCACCCTTGGACTGTTTCCCTTTACTGGTCACTACTGAAGCGAGCTCACCTCTCGCCTCTTCCCCCAGCATGAGCAGCACCTGGGGACAGCGTCTATATCCGCCTCGCACCCCATCCCAAGGGCCACCCGGACGACGGGCCCAGACCCAGCGCCCACCCCGGGCTCCCGAGCACGGGACGGCTCTCCCGGAGCCCAGCACAGGCGGCCCTGGGGCTCTCATCAGGCCGCAAAGCAGCCTCCGGCCACTTTAGGGAAGGCAGCCTAAACGAGGCTAAAAAGAATAAAAACAGCAACTGAAAAGTAATCCAGGACCCACCCACCGCCAGCCAGCAGCTAGAGCGACAGGACCCTGGCGGGGCGCCCCCTGCCCTGGCCGGCCTGATGTCCGCGTGAGGACCCAGGCCGCCCTGGGGGGCCCGCCTCCCTGGCACAGCGGACTGCCGGGCCGGGCCGGCCTACCGGGGCCCGGGAGCGGGTCTCCGAGGCCAGGTTCTCCTGCGAGGCTGTCACGTTATATCTAAATTTGTCTGATGAGCGCCTCGGAGTTTAGTTTTAGAAACTAAATGGGTTATTCTGAGCTGGGGCTGGGGGAGCCTCGGGGGTAGAGACTGGCGTTTCTGGACAAGCTCGCTCACAGCGGATGTCCTGTGGCCCCCACTTGCAGACCCGCCGGGAAGCCGCATTTCGGGGCGCTTTCCCAGCACGTGTGTGGGGGGCCGCTTCCTGGCCTGCCGGGGGCGGTGGGGGGGCTCGGGATTCCGGAGACAGCGGGGCCTCCCATGCGCCATCACCCACCCACCTCGCCCCTGGGGGGTGGATCCTCTGGCCAGTCCCTGGCTGTGGGAGGAGCTGACTGTGTCCGGGAGGAAGGGGGGCCTGGAGGCCGACTCCTCCCCCAGTGCGGGCTTGTTCTTTTGCGGACGCTTCACAGCCCCTGCCGAGGCTCAGGGAGGCTGTTTCCTGGGGAGCTGGTGCCCACACCACCTGCTCCTACTCCATGCTGCAAAGGGGTCCCGGAGACGTCTGCAGGGCCAGGGGAGCCTGGGGGCGCCCAGCATGAGGGAGCCCTGCCACGCCTCGGACTTGCGCCCGCACAAGGGGAGACCTCTCTTCTCCAACGTCGGGGACGGGAAGTGTCCCTGGACAGGGCCTGGGGTGGGACCCCGAGGGCGGGGGGTGGCCTG
>NW_004567110.1:2978426-2982973 GCF_000260355.1 Condylura cristata | reverse complement strand
CTTCTTCTTCTTCTTTTTTTTTTTAAGATTTATTTATTTATTTGTGCACACAGAACTGGGGTACGGGCCAGAGGTGTGGTTGGTGAGAGGACTCACCAGAGACAGCGTGGGGAGAAGAACAGGCAATCGACTGAAACGCACCGCTGAGGGGAGCAGCAGGTGGGTCAGGAGAGGGCTGCCGCGCCCTGTGCGTCAGCTCCCCTGCCGGGAGTCGAACTCGTGATGCATTGGTTTCAGAGAGCTCTATAATGCTGTTTTAACCTGTTGCGCCACCAGGGAGAGCCCTCATACTTCTTAAGGAGCATCCCCGGTTGCCATAACTACAACCTGAAGATGCCAGCCTAGAGAGGATGTGGCTGGGTGGGAGCTTCCTGAGCTTCAGCTCAGCATGAGCGAGCCCAGGCTGACTGGTTCTGCAGAGGGAGGGGAGGCCGCTTCCTGGCGGGCAGGGGACGCTGCCAAGCCCTGGCCTGGGCCTCCAGGAGTCAGCTACTCGGCAAGCAGCCCGCGTTGTGCCTAGAGGGACCCCAGCCAGCGGACGGGACAGGAGATGGGTTATCAGTCATCGTGGGGGGGCCCCGCCAGGAACGAGGGGCAGCGGGATTCTGCGGTCAGCACGGCAGCCCCATCTCTGTACATCCTCTTTGCCCTGAACCTCGGTTTCTTCAACTGTGAAAGGCGGGTGCAAAACAAACAGCCGCTCGTGGAATACAATGCCCTGTCAGGAGACGAGCGCAATGTTTTGCTTGAGACACTGGAAGCTGGGCCGATGCTGATGCCAGACAGGACACTTTGGCCGGCGTGAGACATGGAGAGTTAGAAAAGGGGGTGGGGGGTGAGGAAGCCTGCCCCGGGGTGCCGTTCATTATCGGGTGTCAGTGCTCAGCCGCGGCCAGGCCAGGCATCGTTCTCCAGAGCAGCCCCTAACCTCTTTTTCCAAGAGGAGAGGTCAGCTTTTGATGAGGATGCCGCTGCAGAGCCCCGAGCTAAGAGGGGGACCCTCATTCTCTCCCCAGTACTGAGCCTTGGGGGCAGGTCAAACAGGAGCTGCCCAGCTGGCCATGCCACCAAGGGTGATGAGACAGAAGAGCAGGTCAGCCACAGGACCACCCCCAGCGGGAAAGGCAGGCTCTGGGGTGACCGGGAGCCGGTGGTCTGGAGACCCCACCCTGTCCCCTACTAGCCAGCGCCAGACTCCTGCATCGGCGCTCAGTGCCATCCCGCTCCCGCCGAGGGCCCCCGAACGCCCTGGCCGGGGTCCAGCCAGGGCCCCGGGCTCCTCTGGCTCCCCGTGGCTCAGGCTGGCTGTTCCCATGGGCTCCACGGGGCTCCCGCTCACCCACAGCCTCTTCCTTCCTCTCCAGCATTGAGCACGTTAGACAGTCTTCACCACGTAACGGCGCTGTCCCCTTGTTTCGGAAGAGTCTGGAAACTTCTACTATGTTTCACATGAGACACTGGTAAGGCCCCTTCCCTCCGAAGCCCACTTGACCGTGCAGGCCTGCTCTGCCCACAGGGCCCCTCTGGCCTCTGGTGCTGGCCGACTCCCTACAGAGCCCCTGCGTGCATGCTGAGAAAGCCCCGGGGCTCAGCGACTCTCGGGCAGCTCTGTGGAGGCCTGGCGGCGGGGAGGCTGCAGCCCTGGCGCAGCCTCAGAAACGGCACTTCTCCGGCTGGGCTGGGCTCCTTCTCCTTTCCCCCAGCGTCCCCTCCACTGCATGCACCATGTGCATTCTGCGCTCTGCCACTGATGACGAGGAGCAAAAGGAAAGGTCTTCGTTACATGGTCTTTGGGAGAATGTTTTTTCTTGGTAGTTGATTACAGAAATGGCTGCAGAGAAGGTTAAGCAAGCTGCCAGTGAAGCCACAAGAGGACATTTCTAGTATCAGGATGCCAGGCTGGGTGTGAAGCGGTTTCTCAGCTGGGCCTCCAAGAGGCCCGTCACACAGGCAGGCGGCGAGGGCCAGGGCGATCGGGCGGAGAAGCCTGCCCCCCGCTGCTCTCCCGGAGCTGGGCTCGCTCCTCTGGTCCTTCTGTGCTGGCGGCTTGTTTCACTTCCATCGTTCCTTCCACAGTCTTCTCTGTGGTTTAAGATGTTAAGATTTCCTTAAGGCTGAAATGGTGGCGGTGGTATGGTAATAATGATGGTGGTGGTGAGGGTGATATGGTGACAGTGGTGATGGTCACGATGGGGGTAATGGTGGAAGTGGTGATGATGACGACGGTCGTGATGATGATGGTGGTAGTGGTGAAGTGGTGGTGATGGTGGTGTTGTGATGATGATGATGGTGGTAGTGGTGATGGTGATGGTAGTGATGATGATGATGATGATGGTATTGACGGTGATGATGGTGATGGTGTCATCACCATTACATTTGATTTATTCACCCCCTGGTGTCAGGTGATCTCCATGTCTTCGCTATGTTAAGCAACGCTGCAATGACTTTAGGGACACAACAATACCTACCCTAAAAGGTATGCGTTGAGATTGTGATTTGATTCATTGGGGGGTTCTCAAGAAAGACAAATAAATGCCTGAGCTCCACTCGCAGATGTCCTGTGTCAACCACTTTGGGCTGGGGACAAAGGTGCACCTCTCAAGGTCCAACGTGCTCCCTGTGAAGCAGGCTGAGCAGCACTGTTCGGAGACAGCCCCCGAGTCCCGCTTCCTGCAATGAGCAGTGGTCTCCTCCCTCAGTGAACACAGTCCCTCCATCTTGACTTGTCTCCCTGGTGGGAGGAAATCGGCACCTAGCCTGACCCGATGCACTGAAATGTGTTCCAGCTAGTGTCCCTAACAGCATGCATTTGACAAGTCTTCATTGAACACACAGTCTTCATCCATGCTTGACAATTTTTGGGAAATACACCTACTATTTTCCTTACTTTTACCAGCACCATCGTCCCCATCACCATCACCTCCATCGAAGCCAGCTCTGTATGTGTGAGACCAGCCGAGCACAGGGCCAGGCCTCTCTCAGCCTCCACAAGAAGCACGTGCCAGTAGTCAGCCAGGCCCCTTAACACAGGTGAGAAGGGTCTAACCGAAGCAGAGGTAGTGTGAGCTGCAGGAAAGCCGAGACGTAGTGGCCTATTTTGTTGCTAACAGATACCTGGTACAGAACAAGGCCCATGCTAGAGTCTAACAGACACTCAGTGACTTCAGGCCATGATGTCGTACGTCCTCGTGGGAAGAGCTAGAGAGCAAAAGGCCTCTGATCTCATCTCTGATTTCCGGGAGAATTCTGTTTACCTGGAAACCACTGCCGTGGGGCCCCAGGAGCCGGTCTCTCCTTACCTGTAGCTCTGAGCACAGCTGAGAAAGTGTTTCTTCGATGGCCAGGGACTCTAGGAAGAAACAGCACACACAGTTAGCAGCACGCATGGCATGCAGGAGTCACACGGTATGGGCTTCGCGGTAGCGCTAACGCACACGTCCTGCGGCCGCCCGTCTAACCCAGTGCCGCAGTGTCGTGCACAGACCATGCACCTCGCAGCGGGAAAGCGCCAGGCTGTCACGGGTGCACCCCGAGAACAGACGGCCCCGAGTTCTTGTGCTGCATCGGGGAGTGTCCGCTCACACACACACACACCTGTGGGGTACATGGGGCCACGCATCTATGCTGTGTGGCAATGTTGAGACAAGCGCTGGCGAGTCCAGAGACGTGGGGAGCAGAGAGAGCCCCTAGACCCAGCTGTGCCACCTCTGATATTGCCCGGCAGCACAGCCCTCCACGCGACCCGCAGGGGCCGGGTCTCGCCATCTGATCAGCAAGACCACTTGGCCTCTGGCTTTGCGACTTCGCGTTCACGGCTCTGTCTGCGTCAGCGCCTAGCCCCGGGCTGCGCTCGAGGACGTGCACGGGCTCCCGCGGAACGGGGTGGGGCGCCCTTGGCACCTGGGGATCCTCACTGGCGAGTGGGGAGCACACACCCTCCCTGGACCTCTGCCCCGCGTGCGACCCCCACCAGCCCCCAGGGATTTCTGTCGCGCCGAACATGCCACACGGCTGTGCCCTCGGGTCTGACGCCGTGTCCGGCCCAGAGTAGGTGGCTGCATGAACAGATGGTTAGAACAAAAGTCCAGTGCTCTGGCACCACCTGCCCCTTCTCTTGGAGCTGAGAACGGCTCACTCCAGGGCGTCTGTACAGTGCCTGACTCGTGAGTCGGAAAAGGGCTCAAGTGTGCTCTTGCACCCAGGGTGCGGAGAGACAGCGCCAGAGGGCAGGTGTGCCAACTTCGCCTCCCCACCAGCACTGCTTCTCCACCTCCATCCTGCACGGCAGACAGGGCGCAGGGGCGGGCTGAGGGCCCTCTGTTCCCAGGGCCCCAAGTCTGACGGGGAAGACCAACCTGCAGAGGAGCAGCACGGTGTGGCACGCTCGGGGCGACCCTGCAAGGCGCCAGGCCTCGAGCCCCACACAAGCGTGGCGCCATCATTCGGCGAGGCCCAGGGCTGCGGGGTCCCTGGGCACCAGCAGAACAGTGACCCGCCGGGTGCCAGCGGCCGGGGCCCTCCTGGGAGGACTCTGTCGGCCGTGCGTG
>NW_004567110.1:2976093-2977211 GCF_000260355.1 Condylura cristata | reverse complement strand
CACGGGGACACGGGGACAGGCAGGCGGCCCCGCTGCCCACGGAGTCGGGCATCGAGAAGGGCCCGCGCAGGCTGTGACGCCCTCAGCTGCGAGAGCCAGGCACGGGCGCCCTGCGGGAGGGCGGCAAAGCCACAGCGTTCTTGGCCTTCCCGACGTGGTGGGTCCTGCTGGTCACTCGAGGGGTGGGCTTCAGGACCGGCAGGCAGCCGCTGGCAGGGTCTGAGAGCAGCAAGGGCTGGGCCTGGCCAGCCCCAGGGACCCGGGCCCTGCCACGACCCCTCGGTGGCCTGAGGAGAGGGAGCAGAGGGCCTACACCGGCCCTGCTCCCCGCCCGTCCTGCCAGGGGAGGCCACTGGGGTGCTGGTAGAAGCCCACCCCTCGGGTTGACTTGCGTAGCCAGCGATGTGGCAGCTGACCCCTCTCGGCCTGTCCCCCGGTGCACTGGAGATGGACGGGCCTGACAGGCCACAACCGTCGCGCCTGGTCTGTGCCCCGGGGTGCCAGGGGCGGCCGGCCACGGTGAGCGCAGCCACTCGTCTCGAAGCCCGGCCGCGGGGTCCTGAGAGGCCGCCGCGGCCGGCCTGGGTGGGCGGTCAGCCTCGCTGTCCCCTAGCTCTGGCTAGGGCCCTCGTCAGTCCCCCAGGGAAGACTCCCTGGGCAGGTGCATGGCGCAAGGCCCTGGGAGGCCCAATCTCAGGTAACAGCAGCGTAGGGGGTGGGGGCGGGGGGAAGCAGCCTGCCAAGCAGACGGGCCACGGAGGCCTCGGTGGACTCTGCGGGTGTGGAGTCAGCACGTTTCTATCTCCGGCCTAAGCAGCAAACTGCCAGCGCATGACCACGCTGTCACCAGGCTCCAGGGAAACCCCGCTGCCCCGTCTCTCACGGCCCTCCTACGGCCCTCTCACGCGTGGGCTGGAGGAAGGTCAGGGCCCCCACCGAGGCGGGGGCCGCCCATGGCAGGCAGCGCTGGGGGCCCGGCCGACGGCCACGGTGGAACCCGCTCGCGAGGCGTCTGCAGGTCGCCGTGACGGTTCGCGCCGCAGCGTCTTCAGGAACGCCACGCAAGGGGGGCGCTGACCGTGCTTGCTCAAGTGACAACCAGACACGGCCGAAATACG
>NW_004567110.1:2971891-2974426 GCF_000260355.1 Condylura cristata | reverse complement strand
GGAGGGGGCTCAGTCATCAGATCTGGGGGTTCGTTACGCTGTGCGTGCAAGCTAAGCGGGTCTCGGCTCGCTCCGTCCGTCCCCAGGAGCCTGCTTCCGGCGGCCTGCCTCCAGGCTCGCCACCACGGTTTCCATTTTGGAGCCAGAGAGGTGCGCACGGGCGTCTCCGAGGCCTCGTGACGTGCTTTAGGAAAGGCCTTTCCTTCCTTCAACCGGCACCGCGCCAGTGTCCTGTCTGGCCGTCTGTCTCCCCAGAACGTTGGGGGGGGGTGACTTTCTCTTTGGTTTATTCCATAAGGACCCGGGAAGTTGGCCAGGGAAATCACCTTGGGCCAGGCTGTACATTCTGAGAGCACGTGTGTGACCTCCCACAGGCTCTGTGTGATCCCCCTCACCTGACACGCACAGCACCCCTCGGTCAAGGCCAAGTGCCGGGAGAACCTGCGGTGGGGGGGGGTGCGGCCGCCAGAGGGGTCAGGCACCGCTCGAGGGGCGCCTGAGGCGGGGCCCACGCCCCAACCACGCCAGTGTCTGTCCCCTAGAAAAGATGCTCTGTGAACACGGGCTCGCTCTGGGCCCAAAAGACAAAGGTCAGGTGGATCCGAGTGTCAGCAGGGCCAGCGGGGCCTCTCCCCACATGGCCGTCAGGCCATTCCCATGAGGGCAGCCCAGGGCAGCTTAGCAGCAGCAGGCGCGAGAGCAGCCGTATCGGGCATCAGAGTGTCATGTCCTCAGAGTCTGCAATCAGCTCAGCAATGGACCTCACTGGCTCCATTTTGCAGATGCAAAGACGGACAGCGTATCAGGAAGAGACTCCTGCGGAAAGTATCCAGGTTAATTGAAAACAGGGTCAGCTGCTGCCGCCACCCCCTCTCAGGCCGGCAGGTTCAGCGATCCACCGGCCACAGGGCTCAAGCTCAAGCCGTTCGTGTGCGCACAGGTGTGAGGCAGCGCAGACGCACATCCAGGTGGCCACGCAACACTTCCTCGCTGGGCTGCACATTTGGCTGGCCCCCGCCGGGGCTCCGCTGGGCCTGGAGGGCCCCTCACCTGGCGCGTCGCCCCGCGTGCGTCTGCGACTGTCCGTTGCCTTCCCGGTCACACCGGACACGGAGGCGCGGCAAGGAGGCTCACGGAGCAGGTACTGCAAGAGGCTCTGGCAAAGGCGGAGCGTGTGGCAGGCAGACCTGCAGTGTGGCGTGCAGAGGAGGGTGGAAGGCGTGGGCTGGCAGGTGTGCCAGCGGGCGAGCCAGCTCTAAGGCGCAAGAGGACAGGCTGAGCGCCTGGCAGGGAGGAGGACACCTGGGCACCCGCTGGCAAGCACACTCTGCGGACACCAGGTCCCTCCCTGGCCAGCGGAGTAACCCAGAACAGAAGAAGGGGGGCAGGACCCCACTTCCCCGCCACGTCCAAGCCCCCGGCAGCCCCTCGTCCCTCTGCACTGCAGACGGAGCCCGCGCCCAGGCTCGAAGGCCAGGACAGCAGACACGGCGTGTGCCAGGGCGCCCCCACGGTGACTCCCGTCGACCCACCTCCGCATGCAGGAAACGCTGGACTCCACTTCCGACAACGCAGAATCTGCCTCTTAGAGCATTTATAGCTGTGGCATTTCGCTTTCTAGTATTTCACTTGCATTTGTTCTTCATTAAAAGCAATTACCCAAGCTGTGTGCAATGCTCAGCGATTTTTTTTTTCTTTAGCAGTCGGCAAATTGGACTCTCAACGCTTCCTCTAATCGAGAACATTTACACAACTCAGACCCAACAAGCAATTTACCTGTCATGTCGTCATTAAGCCCCAACACCTTTCTGACAAACGTCTTTATTTCAGTCTAGCTGGAAGGAAGGTGTTGATTTCAAGAAAAACACCACCAGTAGTCTCCAGGTCCTTACAGGTCACTGTGTGGTATTTTGAAACCGTGAGAAGCTGCGGCGTGAGGGGAGCTGGGACCCCACCGTCAAGGTCGACCAGGAGGCCCGGGAACAGGCAGGGAATGCAGCTCCTCGGGGGGACTCGGCCGCGTGGGAGAACCCCGGGCCTACCCACTCAGGGCGAAGCTGGCAGGCGCTGCTGCCACAATGCCAGGACTGACACAGTTCAAGTGCACAGTGCAGAAAGTCGCCACGAGGCGGTCAGAGCCCCGGGCTGGCCCCAGACACACGGGGCAGTGCGTGACTGCTAACTGCCCTCGCCCTTCTCTCAGCTGCCCTCGCCGCCCTCCCGCCCGGTCTGGTGCAGGGCTGGCTCGGTTCCCTCCCGCTGACCGTGTGCCCGGGCCAGGCCTGCTGCAGCGGAGGGGTGCGGGCACCCTGTGTGCCGCCTCCGGTGGGCACGATTCTCCCTTCCTGGCGGCTTTCGGATCGCGCGTGGCTTGGCTCTCTGGCCTGACCAGAATATCTGGATTTTAACTGTCGAGCATCAGATTTTGAGGATGTTCATGCCCCGTGCACATCCGTGTTTGAGGGTGTATGCGAGGGTGGGCGCAGGCGACGGAATGAAGGGGAGCAGGGAGGGGGCTGTGCAGTCAGGGCCCCC
>NW_004567110.1:2967685-2971601 GCF_000260355.1 Condylura cristata | reverse complement strand
GAAACCCAGGCGGCTACGGCCAGTGACACCCGCCACGCGGTTCCGGGGCTGCCTGAGGCGCTTTTCCTGAGCACGGCCCTGCCGGTCCTGACGCAGAGGCTGGAGCTACCCGTCCGCCACGGCGAGAGAAACTGCTCTCGAGAAGCCGCGTCCCAGCCCCTGACGGTGGCAGTTAAGAACAGCCACAGCGCAGGGCAGAAGCCGCACCCATCCCAGGCTCCACACCAATTCTCTGGGCTAACAATCACATTCTGGGCTAGACACCAAGCAGAGCTCTGGGAGGGTTTTTTTTGTTTTTTTTTTTAACTATGGGGACCTGGTTTCTGGAGCCCACTTCTCGTCACCTAGCGTATGAGGCAGCACAGAAACAGCCAGCTTGGGCACAGCTCACTGAGGGCTGTGGTGAGCTGACACACGATGCAGTTGACACACAGGAAGGCGAGCGCATCAGTCCAGGGCAGGTCAAAAAAATACCTTTAAGCCATGACCCTATGATTTACAAACAAACAAACAAACAAAAAAAAAACAGGAAGAACGTGCAGGTGCACACGGGGAGGCACGCGGAAGCGTAAAGGAGCACTTTGGAGGCGTAACCGTGAGCAAGCAGGCAGTAGACAGACTGGGAGCAGGCTCGGTGGGAGGTGCAGGCAGGAGGCAGTTCCGGAGGCCGATCTCGGGGAGCACGGCGGGGTGGCTGGGGGAGCGCTGAGCCTGCCCCCGGGGGCGCAGACAGAGGCAGAGAGCGGGCCTCTGGTGCAGGAAGAGGCTGCCCAGGGGTGCTGAGGTTCCTGGGGACTCACTCAAAGTAGGGACACGGAGGAGAGGGGTGGGCCCCAGGGCGGTGGCCCCGCGGGAAAGCTGAGCTGCGTCAGCTGAAACCTCTCAAGACCCGCTGCGCAGGTGCAAGCTGCACGCCGTCGCCCCCAAGCGCCAGCCGGGTCACGCAGTTTCCTTGTCTGTGACTAAATGAGGTAGCCCCTGTGTCCTTATCTGTGAAGCGAGGTGACCCCTAACAGTCTCTCCCAGGGCAGGTGCTAGATCATTCGGGTACAAGCGTAGGCTGGGACTCCGTCCACTTCGCATCACGACTGTCCTTCTAGTTGGGTAAACGTGTGGATTCTGGTCTGCGGCCTGCACACTCCCCGTGGCCCGCGGGTCCCCCCAGGAACCGCAGACCCAGCTGCCGTCCCCAGCCCAACTGGCCTGGATGCGGCGTCCACCACGCACAGCACCAAGGCCCAGCGGTGGCCTGCCCTTGGCAAGCCAGCCCCGGGCTCCTTGGGGCTGCGGTCAGCACACCGCGAGGGTGTCGTAAATATTAAATAAGCCGACGGGCGAAAGGGCTTTGGGGTGGAGAAGCCTCCAGCAGACAGTCTGGCAGCCGGGAGCGACCATTTCTTTGAACGTTCTCTTGGGAAAGACAATGAGATCGATACAGTACAGGATTCTCTGCATGACTTATGTCCTCCAAGAGGTCAAAAGACAGGGACGAGCGAGGCCCACTGCAACCACGAACGCCGGGCATTTGTGCTAACGTGAACGGTTCGGCCTGCGCGACCTGGGCCCTGAGCAGGCCTCCCGGAAGCTGCACCCAGGAGCGGAGCCCGGGGGAGTGGCGGCTGGGGGCCAACGAGAATGGCCACGACAGACTGTCCACGGAGCCCCCGCCAGCGTGACTTACAATTCTGGGGCGCAAGTACGAGGATGCACTAATACTTCAGGGTAGGGTGTTCTGGGATGACCTTGATGCCCATCCACATGAGGCGCACTGAGAGCCAGGGGCTCCCCCAGCGCAGGGGCGTGAGCAGGAAGGCAGACACAGCTGTGGTCAGGGGGCCTGAAGTCTGGAGGGGACTCGGCCGCCTCATGAGGAGGTGGGGGCAGGTGGGGGGCCGCAGTGGGGGCGCATGACCGCTCCGGGTGTCAGCAAGGCCCCCTCGGGCCAGTAGCGTCCCTGCTGGATCTGAGAGAGGGAAACAAAGAAAAACTTCTCTCCAGGGCACGTGCATGCCCACCTCGATCTACGATATGTCTGCACCTACCCACATCTAGGTCTGCGTCTCCCGCTATTTATATTTCTGCCCACACCCAGCGCCCGCTCTGAAAAGCATAGCTGTTGCTACATACTAAGATAAACTTTTCCGTTTAGGAGTTCTCATTTCTATTATGAAAACTCCCTCTCTCTGGCCAATCAGGGAGGTTAATGAAAATCACATCTGGCCTCTCTCCCTTTATCCTGGGCAGAACTGAGAGCCCCGGGGCGCAGACCTCGCGTGTCTGGAGACAGGAGCTCGGAAGCCTCCGGACAGGCGAGCGGCGAGGCTTGGGGATACGAGCGGGAGCCGCGCCAGCTCGACCTGGCCGAGCCCAAACCCTCCTGTGCGCGTGAGCAAGAAAGACTGCAGCCCCACTGCTGCGACTTCGAAATGTAGCCGCGCTGAGAATAATGAGAACAATGGAGGCAGGAAAGAGAAAGCAGACCCCGCGGGCCAGCACCGGCCAGGGTCCTCCTGGGCCCCACTCTGGGCGCATCAGCCACGAGCACCGCCGTGGGCCTCAGTGCGTGCGTGTTAGGAGACTCAGAGATCGGGGCTGCAAAAACTGCACTGCTCGGCCCCGCACAAAGCGGCTGCTCACCCAAAACCCTCTTGTCCTTTGCTCCGAGGACGCCGAGTACACCCCAGAGATCCCAGAGATCCAGTTCAGCGCCCCGAACAATGCGTAGCTACAGGACGCACAGTGCAAGGCTAACATGTTCACAGGAGCACACAGCGCACGTGTGTGTGTCCACGCACACACAAGCATACAGTGTGTGAACACACGTCACCAGGCCCACACACACGACAGGCCCCTCCCGGGCCATGCGCATCGGCACACGCGTGAGCACCCCGTGTGCACATGAGCACACACACAGAGTGGCGCCCTGGGCTAAGCGGCTCCACCCAGCCCCGCTCCCCTGCCTGGCCATGAGCCTCTGGGGAGGAGAAATGGAACCAACCAGGTGACAACACCCCTTCTGAAGTCAGCAGCGAGTGTGCACAGGATGAGCCCCGGGGCACGTGGCGGGCAGCAGGTGCGGCCGCTCAACACGCGCCGACGGACAGTGCCGTTACCAGCCACGTGGTGGACACCTGCGATGTGGTGTGCATGGAACAGGTGGCGTCTCACCACCGCTCTGCAATGGCCCTTTCACTGCCTCAGTATTTGCAAAGTCATTTTGCAAGATGACGGAAATGACCAAATACATCCACGTGGCATCGCCTGCAGAAAGGGCGGCTGCGGAAGAGCCCTCGCGCCACTCACTTTCAGGGACGACGCCGAGGGGGAGGTCAGGCTGCTGTTCCTGGCAAGCCCACCGGTCCGGTTTTCCTGGACCCACGAACACTGACACAAGCTATGCTACGTCTATTGTCTGACAGATTCCGGGTAGCTCGAAAAAGCTCTGAAAAATCAGACTTTCCTCGCTAACTTATGCTGTGACCTCCTTTTTTTTGTATAATCGTAATATCAAACTATTCTGAGCAACTTTCAGCTTACAATTGGATTGCCTCAGCCGCAGAAGGCCTGTCTGCCCTGCCGAGCAAGACTGCACCAGGGTGAGAAATTCCTCCGAAGTCAAAAGTGACTTGACAACTGGCTGATCAATAAAGGCAAAAGGGCTGTTTCTGCAAAGTCTCTCTCACTGCCGGAGGGAGGAAACCCAAATCTCATCACTCTACTATCTCACGTGGCCTTCTATTCAGCTTCTACAGAATTACTCAAACTTCCTACTGTCTGGCTTTAGATGTGGGAATCCATCCAGGTTGCCTGTTTTAGAGCTAGTCAAGTTTTTTACCTGCTACACTTCAAAGCAATCCACAAAAGTCTTTCTAGCTAGTCTTTCAGGATTCTACTACCTAGTCTTTAGATAAGGAAA
>NW_004567110.1:2964260-2966705 GCF_000260355.1 Condylura cristata | reverse complement strand
CTAAAGTGCAGGATGGGCCAGGCACGGTCTCTGCTGACAGCAGGCACAGTCAGGAGAGCGCAGGTCTCCAGCCACAAGGAGCCTCCAGGTCTTCCACAGAAGGCTCGAGAGCCACAGGGCAGGAGAGGATATGCGAAGTCAATGGTGCTTTCCAAGCAAGGGTGGGGCGCAACGAAGCCAAAAACAGGCAGCCAAAGGGTTACGGGAAGAGCACGTCTGGGAAGGGGCTCTGCTGGCCGGTCTCGCCCTGTGCCTCAGTTTCCCCCCTCACCCTACCAGCCAGAGACAGGCTCCTCCCTGTAGGGAGGGGGGCTGCCGTGGGCCAGGGTGAGCACATCCCCGCCCAGGCGGGGGCTGCCCTGCAGCTGTCCGCAAGCCCAAGGGGCATCACCCTCTGACGCCCCCAACTGGGGCCCACCTGCAAGGGCCAGCCAAGGACACAGGGCTGCCCTTGGCGGCCACCCCGTTCATCTGGGACGCTGCTGTGCCCTGGCGGTGTGGCCCACAGCGGGCCCCGCGATCGCCAGGCCAGCAGAGGGCTCTCCACAGACAGAGAAATGCCTGTGCCTGGCCGTCTCGTGGCGGGGTGAGTCCCCCGCGTTGAGGTATCCTGGGACTGCCCAGCGCATGGCACGTTCATCCGACACAGGCCCCCCGAGTCCTGCCCTGACCGCACATGCGGGCGTCTCACCCCGGGGCGGGAAGGCCGGGGTCCGCACCAGAGCGCTGGCCTGCAGGGCAGGACACCACAGCACACTGTCCACGTCTTCCCCACCCATGCGCTGCTGATGCAGTGCCGACCCTCTGTCTCAGTTCTTCCTGGGAAGGCCGCAGAACTTTCCAGGAAAGCGCCGAGTGGGCACCACCGGGGCCATCCCTGCCTCCAGTGCGCCTGGCACAGAGCAGACGTCCACGGGGCCTTGCCGGCCTCATGCTGGTCATGCTGCAGACGCCGCAGGGAGTGGCCCCCTCCCCCTGGCCAGCCCCAGGAGGCACCGGGCAGGGGCTGCGTCTTACTCCTCATCGTACACAGATGCCCACATAGTAGGGCCTCATTAAGCATCTGGCAGGTGAGCAGGTGGACAGACACAATGACCCCCCCACCCCAGGAGCGGAGCTCTGCACCTCAGGAGACATCAGACGTCAGCTGCCCCTCGCAGCTTGAGGCGCCTCCCAGGGTAGAGGGCCCCCACTCCTGTTGAGGAGAAGGCAAGGGGCGTGAGGCTCCCTGGAGGGGAAAGACCCTCCCTGGGGTGAGGCTGGGCCTTGGTGAGTACGCAGTTCACTACATGCGCCACGTGACAGAAATCTGGTGAGCCGTCGGTCTAGCCGTCGGTCTGTGAGGGAACATTTTCAATCGGGTTAACACTAACACGTTAGCTGTGCGTAAAGCAGATCGCCTGCCTGGTAGGGTGGGTCTCTAATAATCAGTGGAGGGTCTTAATTTTCTCCCCTGAAGAAAAGAATTTGGTCGGGAGACGGCTTTTAAAAAAGTTTGCTCAGAGCAAACTTTTTCTGGGCCTCCAGTCTGGTGGTCTGGCCTGTAGGCTTTGGGCTTGTGGAGCTTCATAGTTCCATGTGCTGATTCCCCAAAACAGCTCGGATGGATGGGTGGCTGGTGGCTGTTGGGTCAATGACGGATGATAGATGAATGGTGGATGGTGGGTATTGGATGGATGATAGATGGATGGACAGTGAATTGGTGGTGGGTCAATGATGGATGATAGATGAATGATGGGTGAACGATGAATGGTGGATGGATGGGTGGGTGGATGGTGGATGGACTTGGGACGGCCTACTGATCCCCTGAAAGCTCTGGGCTAGTCCAGCAAGCATGAAGCGGCACAGGCAGCGTGGGGACATCACAAGAAACCAGCCCAGAAATGGGCCAGAGAGGCATCCAGGGTGGTCCCCTTCAATCCCTTTCATGAGAGGGAGGCCAGGACCCTGAGGAGGCGGTGGCTGGCTCGAGGTCCCCTGTGGGCTGCACTTCGGCCTGAACCATAACAACCCGCCCCTCGCTCATCCATTGTCCGAGCTACACAGGTCCCGAGCAGCGTTCAATTCAATTATGTGGAAAATGAAGAGAAAAATAATACCCACTGTGGGCTTTATTGAGCACTTGTGTGCTGGACTCTAAGCTCAGGCTTTCCTATGCTGATAACGTCTCATCCTCCCCATCCCTGGGGCCGCCTCAGTGCGGACAGGTAAGTCCTGGAGCAGAGGCTGAATCACTCCCTGAGGCCACGCTGCCCCTGGCGACGGGGTGCCAGCCCCCACTCCCACTCTCGCTCTGGGGCTGCAGCGACCCAAGGTGCATGGGCAAAGGGGGACCAGGGCGAAAGGGGCTGGGAGGTCAGGCTTCCGCCACTCGTCACCACCAGCTCACCTTGCCGTGACACCAGCGGCTGCAAAAGTCCCGTGCAGAAAGGCTTCCCGGGAGGG
>NW_004567110.1:2952031-2963095 GCF_000260355.1 Condylura cristata | reverse complement strand
CCTCACAGCACACACAAACCCAGAACGCCGTCTGTCTTCCTCCCGGCCTCTCAGCTACCTGCTCGCTCTCACGCACAGCTGGTCCTTGCACGGGCGGGCTCGGGCATGGCTGAAAGCCCGGCTCGCAGGTGTGCGAGGCAGGGCTTGAGCAGTGAGCACGGGGGAGCCGGCTTCTGCAACCTGCTGATTCACCCGCTTTCAGGGTGACGACATGTTCCCTCACAGCCTGTCTCCAGACCCCCCGAGAACCCCACTCCCCAAAGGACCACGCAGGAGAGGCTCCCTGTCCCCTGCCCCAGGCCTGCCACGAAGAGGGAGTCGGTGAATGGAGAAGCGAACACCAGGCAGGGACAGACAGGTGAGAGCGAGGGGCCGGCAGGGCCCTTCTGAAGCGGCACCTGAGTGGGAACGCCCGAAACACCGCCCCCCGCGTCCCCCCGCCCCGCCCAGGGGCCGCGGACACTACCTCCGAGGAGGGCGGCTTGCAGTACCCAGCTCCGAAGAGCAGGTTCTCCAGGGTCAGGCTGGACGGCTCCGCTCCCACGTCCGGGCCTCCTTTGCCGAGCCAGGAGCCTCTTCCCGGGCGAGTGAAGCTGCAAAGCGGATAGAAGAGGGCGGACAGAGGCCAGTGTGCCCGGGGGCCGCCGCACGCCACCGGGAAGGAACCACGCTACTCCAGTCAGAGATGTTAGGGCGCAAAGAGGTGCCCCGGGCGCTGGCGGGAGCCTCGGAGCTGGGTCACTTGGGACGAGCCCATACGAGGGTGTGGACAGGTGTTTCTGGGTGGTGTGGGCGAGGACATCAGGGTCGCCCACGCCCTGCCAAGCGGGGCTCGGCACTGCCCTGCGGAGCGCACCGAGGTACAGCCCCAGGGAGAGAGGGGAGGGGAGGCCTGACGGGGTGGGGACCCAGCCGGAGCCCCGCCCCTCCCTGGGCCTGCAGCGTCCTGCCTGAGGGTGTGAAGCACCGCCCTCCGAGGCCCACATGAGGGCCCCAGGTCCGCGGGCCTGGGTGTCCCATGCTGTCAGGCTCCACGGGGCACGCGCCCCCACCGCCCGGGAATGTGGTCATCCGGTCGCCGCGCCCACGGGCCCCAGCCCCGGGGAGACAGGTGGGGCCCGGCCGACAGGTGTGGCGGCAGCCACTGGTCTCAGGGCCGGAGGTTAGGGGAGTCTGTCACTCGACTTCTCACTGGATGCACCTTCTCATCTGTGTCACCTGGCAAGTCAGTAGCATCCTCTCACCCGCCTTCCCCTCCTCCACGCCTTCCCGTTAATTCCCCCCCCTCCCGGAGGGCCTGGGGAGTGGGAGCACCGTGCCCAGGTCCCCGCTCCCCAGGGAGGGCCAGTCTCTCAGGCTGGGTGATAGCCGCCAATACCACCCTCTCCACGCCGGTGCTCCAGCAGTCCTTCCGGAAGCTTCATGCAGGGGACAGGGTCCTGCCGCAGATGCTGGCTGAGGCTCAGCATTGTTCATTTGCTCAAATATGTCTCAGGCTCCTGCCTCCGCCAGGCAGCGAGTCGGGCACCGGAGTGGCGAGCGAATAAGGCTGGCCCTCGTCCTGGAGACGACTCCGTCTGGAGACGGAGGCAGGTGTGGCCGGTGGTCGGTGAGCAGTTTCTCCGTCAAACTGCAGAAGCGGTGACATCTGTGACGATACTCAAGGGGCACAGGGGGCCGAGGGTAACGGGCCCCAGCCTAGCGCCTGCATGCTGCGATGTGGGGGTTCAGACTCCAGGGGCCCTGCCGGAGGATGACACAGCGCTCTGTGGAGGGGTGTGCGGACTCCCTGAAGTCAGCCAAGGACGGCGGCAAGTACAGCGTCTGGCAGACGGCGGCGACTCAGTAACACAGCGGCTATTGTCAATATGCTGCAAACACAATAAGGGCTCATGCAGCCGCTTCCATATCCACAGAGCTGTTGCTGTGACGCCCCAAACCGACTGTCATCCCGGGTAACGGGATCGTCGCTCTGATTGGTGTGGAGCAGAGAACTGAAGTGACGGAGAGCTGAGCTGGAGCACTGAGGCACTCTGCAGCGTCAGCACGGAAAGTGCCGGGCGGTCACTCAGGCCACGCTGGGGGACGAGCCCTGAGGAGTGACTGAGGAGGCTCATTCCCGGGCAGAGCGCGGCCTTGATGAGCTTTCCCGGCAGGTGCAAATCCCGCCAGGGCCTCCGGCTACACGCAACCAGGGTTAAAGACTGAGTTCGTCGGTCCGTTCAGGGAGAGTGAGGGGCCTTTCGGGTTGAAATCAGTGCTTGTCCTTGATTGCCTTTAACTGACACTGCAAAGAAACTGACTTCTTCCAGCAAAACGAGCTTCCATCTGACAGCCTGCATCTGCTGACTGTGAAGGGCCCCTGTGTTCCCAGCCCTCGTGCTCTCTGCTAGAAACACCCCCTGCAAAACCAAGGAGAGAAGACAGGCCTATATTTACCACCGCCCCTGGGGGGCCGTGCCCTGACCGTGACCCTCCCTCGGGGCCTCTCTCTCAGCGGTGCTGCTGCTGGCGAGCTTGCAATAGACTGTTCCTGCCAGGAGGTCACCTGCGCCCACAGCCCAGCCCTCATCAGAAGAGCTTGCAATTCCAGCCCTGGGAGCACGGCCCATGGCTCAGCTGGACAGCCCTGCTCAGCTGGACAGCCCTGGACAATAACTGGCCCCTTAGCTAGTCCTTCTAACTAGCCCTCCCAACTAGTCCCCTTAACTAGCCTCATGACTAGCCCTCTTGACCAGCTACCCCATAACTAGTCCTCTTGACTAGTTTCCTAACTAGCTCCTGTAACTAGCCCTCCTGACTAGTCTCTTCTGCTTTCTGCGTCCTATTCCTGGCGCTTCCCAAGTTCGAGGCTGCTCTCCTGTGTCCCTAGATCTATGGCTCTGGTTGGTTACAAACCTGGAAGAGCGCACGCAGGTGAAAAGCTGACATCACAGTGACATCTGATGCACAAACGGCTCGTCACGGCCCATTTGATGAGAAAGTTTCTATGTCGGTTTTTGCGCCAGAAGCCTTGAAGAGTTCGCAGTTGATCTTATTTTCCCATCCTCGGGCCTTTGTCCAGAAGCCTCCGTCCACGTGCCAGTGTCTGCTGGTTTCCGTGAGTATTTTACTTTCCAAAATAATCTAGTAAGTAAATGCCCCAATGGCACTCTGCCTTGCTCGGCCACACTCGGGCCCCCCGACGCACCCCACGCTGCTAGTCGGCGGTGTTCTGTCCTTGCCGAGGCTGAATGTCGCGTGTGCGGGCAGCCACACCTGTCCTCCGGCCGGCGCCGGGGCACGAGGCTGCCCGCGTCTCGGCCGCTGGAACGCGCAGTGGGCTGGATCGGTATCAGCTGCGCAAGCGGCTGCCCGCACTCCCGGCTCGCCCCCAGGGCTGGGCTGGGCGGGCCGCGCAGTATTTCCACGTCCAGGTTTCTGAAAGTGAATCCAGGCCGCCGTCCGTGATGGCCGCCCGGAGCCCACGCCACCTCCGACGTCTGGCTCCTCTTCCCGCGTCCTCTCCTGCTCTCGCTGCGGGGCCCCCTCAGGGCCCTTGTCGGGGTGTGCAGTGGGGTCCCGCTGTGGCTGGGACCTGCCGCTCTCTGCTCAGAAGTGAGGGTGATTCTTTTCCTCCCTGTCGGCTTCCCGGACACCCATGGATCTGTGCGTGTGCCCAACCACAGGTCCACAGCCCTGGCGTGCTGCAGGTGGGCCGGCCCTGCGGGCCTGGGTGCCGGGTGGGGCTCTACTCCGCCTCTCTCCGTCCTCCCAGGGGTCACGCCTGGAGCCCAGCAGCCCGCATAAGACACTGAGTGCCGGGGCCACGGTGGACACTGCTCCCCAACAGCGCCCCTTGATTTCAGGCCCTGCGGCTCCATCAGCCAGCGTGACCAGCCCGCTGCAGCCCCTGGCCCCGGCCCTCTCCACCTCACCCCCGGGGCCCTTCCGGTTGCTTGAGTCAACTCCCCAGCGGGGCTTCCTCTGGAAACCTGGCACCCCGCCCCTCCCTCGGCCGGCCCCCTCCCCCGCAGCCATCTCAGCTGGCCCTTCCCTGCCACGGGGGCCTAACTCCCGGTGACACAGCTGGGCTTCTGGTTTATGCTGCCGGGTTTTAGTTGTATTTGTATGTAGTAACATTGGTTTAAACACTGTACCTAATTCAGGGGTACAGACTCACATCTCCTCAGATGCGTGTCACCCCCCAGGCCCCCACCAGAGGAGCCCAAATCCCCACCCCAGACTGATGCCTCTCCTCACCCCCTGCCTCTCCCACGGCCCTCGGGGAGGCCGGGGCCTGGCCCTGCCCGGGCTCCTCTGTCCGGGCGGGGCTGGCTGAGCCGCAGGCACCAAGGCGCAAGCAGAACTGGAAGCGCGGGCTCGGCCCTACCTGACCAGGGGCTGCTGCAGGGCCACCAGGGCCGCGTGCACGGTCACCGAGATGACGGACAGGTGGAAGTAGTCGAACATGACCGGGACCTGGTGGTGCAGGCCTCTCCGCGGGTGCAAGTGCAGGCCGAGCGTGCGGCTGCTGACCATGGGCGCCCCGGCCACGTCCCTGAGCCTGCGGGGCAAGGAGGGGTGCCCTGGTCAGCACTGGCCCTGGTCAGTGCTCACTCTGGCCGTGCACACCCTGGTCAGTGCTGGCCTTTCACCCTTGCACGTGCCCTGCCTGTAGAGACAGTTGTCCTCACAGTCTCCAGTGAAGGAACCAGGGCTGAGCGTGGGAAGGGGCTCGGGGCGCCACGTGGCTCGGCCCGGCCAGCCTGGCCTCCGCTCAGGGATGGCCTGTGAGCCAGACTCTTGCCGGGGCCCGTCCTGAATGGCAAGACGAGCAAGGACAGACGCGGGGTTCAGGGAGGCAGGGCTTCTCCGCCTCCAGACCACGGCGTTGGGGGCTGGCTAGTGCTGTCAGGGGAGGGGTCCATCTGTAAAGGGTGGAGTTTAGAAGCACCCGGACAGGCAGCACCTCCTGTGTGACAGTCACATGTCCCCAGACGTGGCCCAGGGTCCCTGGAGGACAGAGCTGCCCACTCTCTGAGAAGCGGGTGTGAGAGGGCTGCCGAGCGCTGTCCAGCCCTGGCACGGATGCCCAGCTGCTCTGTCCTGTTCCCGCTCCGTCCTACTTGGTTCTACAGGCCCGGCGCTGAGGTTACACCTCAAAGCCCAAGGTCCATCCCCTGGATGTCCAAGCATCCTTAGATCCAATTTGCGTAAATGAAAAAAGATGGCATTTTCAGTTATCCGCGTTTCCTGTTCTCTGAACTAATCCAATACTCCAGGAGAACTCCCTGCTCTGATTGTTATTAAGTGCTTTGCATTATAGAAAGAAATTAGCACAGGAAGCCTGGCCCCAATGCACCTGGGAAGCTATAAAGAGGAAGGAAAATGACTCAGGAGGCCACGCACAGCCTGCTGCGGAAAGCATCCCTCTTCATTCTCAAAGCCGACTGGGGCCCGTCGCCGATAATCACCGCTCCTCTCTAGAAGAGGATAAGAGACTCGGAAAGCACCCGGCTGCCGTGCCGCACGCCAGCACTCCCGGGGGCCAGCCCTGGACACTGGCCCCCATCACAAGTGGTGGCTGCCAAGCTGGACTCATCCGCGAGTCGGCTACTGAGGCTGCGAGCTGGGCCGGGTGGAGAATCAGGACCAGCTGAAGTGAGGGTTCTGCGATCAACTGGCAGAGTCTACCAGGGAACTCTGGCTGGATGTCCCTGAAGGGCATGGTCATGGGGAGATGGCCAGCGAGAAACCGAGTGGTAGAAAGCCCAGCGATTGAGGGGGGTTTGAGCTCTACAGAAGGGCGTGCCTTGTGCGTCCACAGGTCGGGAGAAGGCCGGTCTCCTGCAGGGCCTTTGAGCCACGAGCATGCTCAGTAGCATCCTGGGGCTGGGGAGAGGCGGGCGAGGTTTTCCAAACACCCACCAGGGGAGAACAGAAGTGACAGAGAAGCAGGCGCCACAGGGTTGGGGTCCAGATGAAGGCCAGAGTGAGGAAAGCGTGATGTTGAGCCCCTATGGCACGGCAGGACCATGGACAGAGATTGGGTGTGGCCCTGCTCCTCGCAGGGGTGCTTTCTCAATGTGCACCCCACGCCAGGTCTCCGGGTCGCACCGTGGTCCCTCTGCATTTCGGTCCCCTCTGATCCAGCTCCACAGAGCATGGAGACTCCCAGACAATCAGACATACACTGGGTGGAACGATCTTTGAGAAGGAGGTTCTGAAGGGGGGTTGGGAACCCCACTTCCAGCAGTGGCCCAGACCTCTGACCTCTCTCTCCGTGGGAAAGGCCAAGCTCTGCATGAAGGGGCTGCAGAGGCCAGAGGGGAGGGAGGATTCATCTGCAGAGCGGCCGGAGAATATCAAGATGTTAGCAATAGGATCGGGAAAGGGGAGCCCCGACTTCGACTTCTACCGGTGAGGGGCATCTTCAAGTGAGCCTGCTCTGTGTCCCCTAGAGTTGGGGACACAGGTGTGGGCACCTAACTCATCCTGGGAATGTGCTCAGGAGACAGGCAGAGGGAGGCTGGATTGGCCCAAGGTTAGGGAGCAGCACTAGGGGAGGCCCCCTAAGCACAGCACTGCAGCTGGGGCAGAGGGAGCTACTCGATGGAGAATGCACCCCAAAAGCTGAGATGGGGTGCCTCACACCTGCCCCTGGAGAGGCCTTTTGCCACAGGGCCTGAGGCTAGCACCCCCCTCCCACGTCTGCCGGCTCCTCCTGGAGCCCGACCCCCCAGACCCAGTGCGGGAAGGTGGCGCCAGCTGCCCCTCACCACCCCACGGGGCTGTGCAGCCGAAGGGGCTGGGCAGCGACGGCGGCAGTGGCAACAGAAATAACTTAGAAATTGGAGAGTCAGGGGCTTCGGTATGTGCTCACCTGGGCTTCCGATTACCCGACAGGGACCTTATTGCCTAGAGCACCTGGGGTGTGATACGAGAGAGCGGGGAGCCCCCGGGACACGCCCAAGGCAGCCCGTGTGCAAATCCCAGCTTCCAGAGGGGCGGGGCAGGAGAGCAGATCTGAGGACAGAGAGGCAGGCCCACGGGCCTGGGGGCGGCCTCTAAGGTCCCCAGTCTAAAGACTTAATAGCGGGGCACGGGGGGCGGGGTGTGGGCGCGTCGGGAGCCGGCCCGCTGCCGGCCCACAGCCAGGCGGGTCGAAACGCGCGTCCTTGGTCTGGGCAACGCTCCAGGGGGAGCTGTGGCGGACACCGAGGCGCGTGTGGGGGCGTGACCCCGGGGCAGGCAGGGGTGGCCGCGCCAGCCTGAGCACACTCACTGCTGCTCGCTGTCCGTGAAGTGCAGGTCCACCTTGAGCTGGAAATCGACCTCACTCAGGGCCTCTTCCACCTAGGAGAGACGCAGCCATTAAGACGGGTCCCGTCAGAAGTTCGGCTGACGGTTTCCTGAAATCTAGCAAAAGACTCAGCGCGAGGTCGATGCTGTTGCTGCTTCCAGCAGTACCGCGTGGCTGCGCCGGAGCCCCAGGCGATCTGTGGGTGTCCCGTGGAAGGGCTCCAGTTGGGGGAAAAGCGACTTTGCCAACGCATCAAGAAGGTGTCTGCAGTGCGGGGCTCTGGAGAACCCCGTTTCCCAGACAGACTTGAGCCTGTCTCCTCCGCGGGAGCCTCCCCTGCCCGCTGTGGGAGCGGACGGTGGCCTGCCACGTGGGTGAGGCCACAGCCCCCCCCCCCAGCCTGGCGCGGCCGCCTTCTGGTGGACAGAGCAGGGCAGATGCTCTGGACCGCGGCGCCTGCACCGGGGCCCAGCGTCGGCGAAGGCAGCCTCGCTTCCGCTCTGAAATCCGCCCCGGGGGACCCCCGGGCGCCCACGCCCCCCTCTGCACACTCAGCGGCGGGGGAGGCTGCTTCTGTGGGCGAGCAGGGCACACTCGCTCCTGCCAGCTTCCCGCCCACGCGAAGACCAGCAAGCACCGACAGACCCCTCCAACACGAGGGAGCTGCTGGCCGACGACGGATCTCACACCCGGCCGGGCGGTGTCTGCAGCCGGGGCGCCTCTCGGGCACCCACGGAGCCTGTGGCCGGTCTTTGCTGCCCGCTGACCTCTTGGCTAACGCTCCCCAGAGGCACCGCGTCAGGTTGGCAACCTGGAAGCCCGGAGCCACATTTTCTCTGCAGACACATTTTGTTTAGTTCTGGGGTATTTTTAGTGTGTTTTGAACACGTTGCGCACATTTAGAAATCCAGTATTTCACCACAGATTTCCAGTTTCTGAAAAAAACCTGAGCGTGGTCACGAGAGCTGCTCTCGGCTCCCTTGGGGCAGACAGCCGCTCTCCGCGCGGCCAGCCCGGCTGGCCTGTCCGACTGTCCCGGCCGCCTCCCGCCCGGTGACCTGGTGTCTGGAGGTGGAGGCGGTGTCGGGAGGCCGCCCGGAGTCCCGCTGCGGCACCTCCCACCCGCCCACTCTGGTGTTGACTGGGGGAGCCAGGCCTCCTCCCCCAGGGCCTCCTGGGGACGCGTTTCTCCTTCAGCATAACTCGGGCAGAGGCATATGGGTGGGATTTATCTTTAGGTCTGTAGGGTTTTAAAATTTGTTGTTAAAAAAGAAACATTTCAGGGCCCTCCCTGGTGGCACAGCGGGTTAGAGCTGAGAAGCTAAAGCCGCTTCCGCATGAGTTCGATCCCCGCCTGCCCTGGAAGTGACCACAGGGCGCGGCAGACCTCTCCTGACCCGCCCGCTGCTCCCCTCAGCAGTGTGCTTCGTCCATCTGCCTGTTCTGCTTCCCACTCTGTCCCTGGTGAAGCCTCTCACCCCCCCTGTATCTCTGGCCTGTACCCCAGTTCTGTACGAATAAATAAATAAATCTTAAAAAAAAAAAAAAAAAGAGAGGAAGAAGGCAGAGCAGGATGGAGAGCCAGAAGGAGCCTTGAGGAAACCACATGGAGCAGGGAGCCTGTGAGGGAGAAACCGGGCTTGTGTCCTGGCCCTGGACTGGCTAAGGCAGATGCGGGTGAGAGACCTGCAGGGAGGTGACTCTGGCCGTGTTTATATTGATTTGATTTTGCTCTTTTCCTCGCAGCCTTGTCTGGCCATTTCTGACCCTTTTCCATGAGAAGGTGCTTTAGTCTCGTGACGGCTTTCAGGCCTTGCTCTGGGCCGATCCCTTTTGGGTGGACTTTTGCCCACGAGGGGATGGGTCACTTCGGGTGTTTGATGTAGAAGTTCTATTCCTTGTGTTCCGTATTGTATACTCACTGTATTAAAGTCCCTTTTCATTCAAAAACCAAAACAAAACGTTTCAAAGCTAACGTTTCGCTCAAGCCCAGGGTATGAGACAAGCCTGGGTCTGCTGGGCCGGCCCACCCCGGCCCCGCACACCCAGCTCACTGCCACTGCCCGACCCGGGAAGGGGGGGCCCAGTGGCCCCCAGCCCTGCGGCCTCAGGGGCCGCCCCGTCAGCGCTGTAACCTGCGGCACTTCGCTGCTACTCCCGGGAGAGAGCGATGCCCGGGCCAGGGTGCACTGTGGTTGGGGGCTCTATAAATGTTGAATCGCGAGGGGTGCAGAACTGGCTGTGACCCCTTCACTGCCTCCCCCCGGACAAGCGTGTGGACACGTGGCGTGAGCACGCACCAGCGTCCACACACATGCAGGTGTCCGCCTTTGCCGGCCCATCCCGGCCAAAGCAGCGCCATGGACAGGGGGCGCCTCCCGGCAGGGCGTCCCGGCCACAGCTGAGGAAATGGCGCATCGCTGACGTTGGCGGGGGAGCGACTGTGTAGCGGGCACTGCGGCCGCCGACTAATTTAACACGAATACAAGAGAACCAAGGAACGTCGTCTCCACCCATGTGGGCCCGTGGGAACTCGGGGTGCGGAGGCAGCCCCCCAGCTCAGCTGAAGTCTGCACAAGCTGTCAGCTTCCCGCACAGCCCCTGCTCCAGGGCAGGACAGAGGCCGTGCAGCTTTGCTGGGGGGCTCCAGCTCCCCTGAAGAGCGTCTGTTGACTGCCCCCAAGAGTGCCTGCATCCTCCCCTCTCTTCAGGGGTCTCTTGAGGTCCACCACGGGCTGGCAGTGGTGGGCATGCCCTGTCCACCCGTGCCCACACGGCCCCCGCCCGATGCCTCTAGCTCTCTGATGGACACGGCAGCCTCTGCCCTTGGTCCTTGGGCCCATCACCCATCCGTCCTCCAGGCTGGCCTTTTACATCCCAGGTCCCTCGACTCCTGGAGTGTCGCCGCCTTCGGCGTGGCAAGGCCTCTGGCGCCCGTGTCCAGCCTTGTGTCCTCCGCCTGCCTTCCCCCTGGCTCCGTGCCGCGTCCCACCCGCCAGGCGCAGCCTTTCCGCCCCCACCCTGGCTCTGCCCCAGCCTCTGCCTCGAGAGCGCCCGACTGCCCTAACGCAGCCTGCTGTCCACCCCGTCTAAGCTCAGGTGGGCCCCCAGCCCAGCCCCGACGGAGCCCTTCTGCTGACGGCACCAGAGGCGGGCGCCACGCCCGTGTCTGGGCGAAACTGCCAGGGCCTGGGTGTGGGTCCGCCGGGAGTCGGCTCCGGGACACGCTTCTCTTGCTCCGCCTCTGAACAGGCAGCCTGGTCCACACAGACGCCCGGTGCCTCTGCTCCCGCTCCCGAGGACCCGGCGCTGCGCTGGCACCGACCCCCTTTGCCTCGGCTGCCGGATGCGGCGGCTGCCCAGACGTCCGCTCACCCGGGCGGCCGCAGGGCCCGTCCCCGCGGGCCGGTCTGCGGCTGCGTTTCCTTCTCACGACTGCGTGGCACCGTGGGAACCTTCCCCACCTTGGGAACCGCACAGGATGCCCCCGGGAAACACCTGTCCTGCCTCTGCACCTGCGCACTGCTGGCGCCTGGCTGGCCGCCCGAGGGAGCCGTCCCCTGGGCACCGGCACGAGGTCCTCGCGCAGGCCTGTGCCCTCGGCGTGTGCACGACGCCCCTGGTCTGACACAGGTGCCCGGGCGCCGTCCTGTGACACGGCCGCCCCGGGTGCGCGTGTGTGCGGTGGTGACGTGTGTGACGGTGGGTGCCCGTGCGGTGGTGACGTGTGTGCGTGCGGGGATGGCATGTGCGTGCGGGGACGGCGTTGCGTGCGGGAC
>NW_004567110.1:2943886-2948594 GCF_000260355.1 Condylura cristata | reverse complement strand
GCTGGTCCGCGGACGCCACCAGGGCGCCAGGAAGCGGCTCATCTGCCTGGCATTTCCCACCTTCCTCTCCGCCCTCACCACGCCCTCTGCAGAGGGGGCACAGGCCGCCCCGCGACAGCCCTCACACGAGGCATCACCAGCCAGTGAGCGGTCACCGCGCAGGGAGGGGAGGCTCGCGGTCTCCCCAAAGCCAGCGCGCCCTCACGCCGGGGGCTGCCCCAGCCTGTGTGCCCGGAAACTCACACTGCAGCAGGTCGCAGGGCCTGGCAGTGGCGACTCACAGGAGGCGGGGGCACGCCCGGAGCGGGGCGGGGAGCCGCGCCCACCGCTGCCCCTGGCGAGCGGGCCTAGTCATAGTCACGCAACTGTAAGCCGAGCCGTGCGAGCCCGCAGAGGCCAGCGCTGGGCAGCTGTCAGCCACCAGCGTGCTTTCTTGTGCCATGTCGAAAGGAAAAGGCCGGCGCGAGCCCGCACACCCAGCCGCCTGCTGACCCAGGGTCTGTGCCTCTCAGCATGCCCCGCCCTGCGTGTCCCGGGTCTCTGGGGAGCACTGTGGGGTGCGCGGGAAGCGTGGGTTTGCTCTGGCTCTGCCTGGGCTCAGGCGTAACCGAGCGACAGCTCGCCGGGCCTGGGCTGCCGTTTCCTCACCTGCGTGCTGGGGACGGGCGGAAACACCTGTCCAAGACGGGGTCGGGGTGGGTGGGCGCTGAGCTGGGGCAGGTCCAGCACGGGTCAGGGCTCAGAGAAACCGCAAGGACTCTGCCGACGGGCAGGAGCCTGGGGCTGCCATGACTGTCAACACCGCCTGGGCGGGCCGGCAGGGCGGCTGCAGGAACCTGTGCAGGACTTTGGGAAAGGTCTTGGCTCCAGCCTCCTTCCTCAGGCAAAAATGACAAAAACCGCAGGACCCCAAGGGGCGGCAGGAGGCCCCCACAGCCCCACTTTGCCTGCTGGTAGAAGTCACGGAAGGCCAAGGTTGCACACTCCCTCCCGGCACCCCTCCACGATTCCTTGGGGTGCCCCTGCCGCGCCCTTAGCTCGAGGGCTGACCCCGTCCAAGGGTCCCGAGTCCCTTCTTCACGAGCTCGCCGTCTCCGGAGCCTCGTCTTTCTGAAACTGCACCGGGGCAGGGGTCTACCTGGCCCTTCTCTCCGGGGGTCCCCTACACCCCCCTTTGCATGTAAATTTGCTCCCAACATACAAAGCCAAGACAGAGCCTTTGCTGGCTTCCCAAGAGTGTTGCTCCCCTAATCTCTTACCCATCCTGATCAAAAGCCTCCCTGTCTGCCCTGGCCCACAGGACGTCGCCGGGCCATCGTGGGGGGCCGAGACGGGGGCCCCAGGCTCTCCAAACTGGCTCTGACCAGATCCCAAACGGTGGAAAGCTCCCGGTGACCCTGGCACCGCCCCCTCGCCAGCAGCCCCGACGGAGCCACATTCAAAGTGGGCGCCGACCCTTGATCCCGGCGCGCGTTCCGCGACCCCCAGAGTGGAGCAGGGTTCTCTAGCTCGAGTCTGTACTCCAGCGCACAAGTGAGGCGTCACCACCCGCTGCACGTCAAATGGGGCTGGATCCGCCGTGTGGCTGGGCTGGCCCGGAGGGCCCGGTGTGGGGGCTCTGGCCACGGTGAGGCCTGAGGCGGAGCTGGCACCTGCGTGGTGTCCAGGCCGGACAAATACTGACAGAAGGAGTGGCTGACCAAACGTGGGGCCCGGCCTCGGGGCTCTGCAGCTGTGTCACGCAGGAGCGTGGGCGTGGCTGGCCCAGGCGGGCTCAGATCAGCTCTGCCTCCCGCCTGGCCCCTGAGGCGTGTCCGCTCGGACCGCACCGGCCACGGGCTCTGGGCGCCAGCAATGCATGAGGGGCTTTTCTGAGCCGTGGCCACGGCTCCGGACCCGGGTGCTGACCGCTGTGCAGTACGTCGCCGGGAGGCGGGGCGGGAGCAGACCCCTGTGTGGGCCGCAGGCTCCCGGGAGCCATCTGCCGCGCCGTGTGCCCCCCTGGGGGAGCTAGGGGGAGCAGCGATCCCCGAGGCGGGTGTGTGAGCAGCAGGGCCCCGGGTTGTCCAGCGCTGTTCTGTGGCCCTCCAGCCGCACGACCTGCATCTCGTAGGCATGTCGGGGTCACTTGTGCCTTGTGCAGACATAGCAGGGACCCCCGAAGTCCCTATGAATATGTGAGAAAGGGGGAGAACCCTGAACTCACGTCCCACTGCGAGGGGCAGCCCCGCTGGAGGGGCTCAGAGCACTGCCCAGTCCAGGTCAGCCTCAGCCCCAACTCCCGGCAGGCTGAGCCACCCCTCCCTGGCCATGAGTGTGCTCAGGGCTGTTTCTGGGGAGTGGGCATTCCTGCTTGGACCCTGTCTGTGCCTCGCTGTCCTCTGCTGGCCACCTCCAACCTGCCCCTACAGCACATGGTAACCCCCACCCTGCCCCTCGGCACATGGCACACGCCTGGAGGGGCCGGGCATTCCAGGTTGATGACCACAGGTGCCAACCTGCAAGCCAGGTGCAGTGAGCACAGCGCCCTGTGGCCCCCTGCGGTGCCAGGCACTCATCCTGCATCCGTGGCGCACAGAAAGTGGGGCCCGCAGGCAGGGCCAGGCGACAGTCGGCGGGGGTGCTCGTCAGGCCACGGCTCACACCACGGGCGTCGGCTGAAGGTCTCCCTGGCCGGGGAGCGGGCGCCGGCCCCGTGTGCAGGTCAGCCCAGCCACACGTGGGAGGCTGCCCTGTGGCTAGGCCTGTCCGCCAGCCACACCCCGCTCCCTCTACCTGCCAGGGCACCCCAAGTGACGGCCAGCCACACCCCGCTCCCTCTACCTGCCAGGGCACCCCAGGCGATGGAGCGCACGCCCCGCGGAGTTCCCCTCGCCTGGCCTTGATGGCCTCTCCTGCCACGATCGGGCTGTCTTGTGCAGACCTGGGGGTGGCTCCGGGCGGGCTCTCCTCTCTGGACTCAGCCTCGTCTGTCACTCAGTCCCCGCCCCCCGGTTACTAGCAGACCTTGGAGCCCTGCTCACCTGGCAACCTGGGTCCTCCTGGGTCCGGCTGAGCCTGGCAGTGGACGTGCGGCACCGCACAGCAGATGCCCACGTCCTGGCCTGACCAGGCTCCTCGGGACTCGAGCTGCAGGGCCAGGTCTGGGCGCGGTGCAGGTCCCTGCGGGGTGATGCAGCCCCGGTCCGCTCCCGACTCGCAGGTTGTACTGGCACGGCTGAGAAGCAAGGTGCCATCTCTGGCCCTCGTCAGCTCACTCCCCAGCCCGGCTCCGCATCCAGCTGGCCGCATCCACCCCTCCTCTCACCTCCCCCCAACACTCACGGCCCTTCATGCCAGTGTCAAGCACCCCAGGACGGCCGGCTCTCTCCTCCAGCAGCTGCCTCAGCTCCTCGAAGGCGGCGCCAGCTGAGCCTCGTGCTTCTCACCCTCAGGCCAGCGCACCTTCGGGCGAGGTGTGGGGGGCCCAGGGGGAGGGTGCCCGCTTCCTCCGGCCACAGTAACACAGGGGCACGGAGGGGTGTGACCCTCTCTCCCTGTTACAAGGAACAGGGCGTTGGCACAGGAAGGGGGCGGACAAGCTCGCATGGTCACCACAAGTGGACACTCTGCCCATTTCCTTGCTGGTCATTTCCGAACAGACCCTGTGGCCCCGCTGAGTCCTTCCTGAGGCCCCTCTGGGAGCGGGGCTCCCATCTAGTTACGCGGGAAGTCACTGGCTCTGGCTCACCCCAACGAACCCACCCGTCAGCGTTCTAATTCAGCGTTCTAATTCCCTCTGGATTATTTCGGGCCGGGTCTCGGCTCTGGCCGCCAGCCCCAGGCTCGCCCGAGCGGGGCCACCTGTAGCTGTCTGAGCTGCCTCCCACTGAGCTTCCCCCTCCTCCTCTGGGCGGCCTGCCTGCCCTTCCTCAGAGCTCTCCCGCGCGGCAGGCACGGCCAGCTGTCCCCCTCTGTCTCCATAGCCACTCTCCAGGGCCTCCTGCGGCGTGACAGGTGGCGTCTTCCCGAAACGAAGCCGGAACCCAACCACCGAGCCCAGAGCAGAACGTCCACTCCCCTGCCCCCGCTGTCCTGGCAGGTGCCCACGGGGCACCGGACACCTCGCTCCGAGTCAGGTGCGTCGGGGCAGACTTGCAGCCAGTGTCTGAGAGTCCCAGCAGCCCCTGCGTGGCAGCAGCTGGCCTCAGCCAGCGGCTCCCCAATCCGTGCGTGTCCAGCCCACGTCCTCAGGATCAACTGCTGCGGTTTAGAGTCGCCCGCCACGCGGCCCGCTCACCCAGCCCGTGCTTCCTCCCTTGCCCCCGGGCACGAGCCTCCGCCCCGCACAGCCGCGCCCCGCCACGCCCCGCCGCTTTCCAGCACGCCTCGCTGGGAGCTGCCCGCGCCCACGCCCAGGGCCATCCGCAGCACCGTCGGGGCTCTGCCAGCAGAGCCTGCCACACGCCACCCAACGACACCGGGGTCCTCTCTGCCGCCGGACAGCGGCCCTGCACACCCGGCCTCCACACCCGGCGCCTCCTGGCCAGTGGCCTGCAGGGCGTCTAAACCCGGCCTTTCCCCCCAGGTCCGTGCTGGCCCCTCCCACATGTCACCCCACTGCTCTCCTGCCGGCACCACAGCCCTCTGTCTCCCGTGTCTCCTGCCCCACCACCGGGTCTCCCGATTCACCCAGGCAAGAACCCCTCCCACGTGCCAGTCGGGGCGG
>NW_004567110.1:2942925-2943576 GCF_000260355.1 Condylura cristata | reverse complement strand
GCCACAGGGCACTGCGTGTCTCTGAGCCCTGAGACAGCCCGCGAGCCCGGGAATGGCCGCCCCGTGCGGCGGGGGCTCTGGGGGGCGCAGCTCCTGTGCCCGGCGCCCACACCCGTGTCCAGGGCGGGGCTGAGGACACGCTGAGTGCGGAGCTCAAACGTGACTCATTTTTTAAAATAATGTAAAAGGCCATCGCCGCGGGCATTTTAATTATAGAAGGACCGCCGTCTCATTTGACCCTTGCTGACATAAAGTCCGAGAAATCCAGGGAAGTTACACTTGTTGCAACCAAATTAACCACCAAACTGGGGCAAGGATTCAAAAATAACTAGCTCCTCGGCTCTGCTCATTTATAAACCCTCTGAGATTTGGTTTTCTCCTTTGAAAATAGGGACAAAAGGCTTTTCTCCCAAGATGACTACGAGGAGTTATAAAATAGCCCAGAAGTCAGCCCAGGGCCCGTGCAGCCCCCACGATCAATAGGCCCCTGTGGGCACGTCGCTGGCCACCCAGGCTGGGACGGGCGGCGCGTAGTGCCGAAGCCGGGGTGCGCCGCGGCTGAGCGTTCCACTGGAAGCTGTCACCCTGAGCTGCTCCGCACCGGGCCATCAATCGGGGCGCTGCCCGGGGAGCTCCCGGGGCCCTGGAGGA
>NW_004567110.1:2924975-2940500 GCF_000260355.1 Condylura cristata | reverse complement strand
GCAGGCCCAGGGCGGGGACCCCAGGGGTGGCCGGGCCTGGTGCCGCAGCCTGGGAGCGCGCCTTCGGGCAGTGTCTCCACCCCGCTCCGGGTGGGCCTGGGGCGTGCGTCCGGGGCGTGGGCAGCCTGGGCCGCGGCACTGGCATCTGAGCCCTCAGGCCTGGCAGCCCGGGAGCGGGGGCGCTTCACCTGCTCACATTCCCCAGGAGAAGGGGCCTATTGGATATTTAGATGCACTTTAATGGATTAGATTGATTCATTTGAGGGATAAATGTCTCCCCCCCGCCCTCCGCATGGCAAAGCCTTAGTGCTTCCATTTAATGAAAATGGAAATCATCTTTCAAAACCTTACTAAACAAATGGCGGCAATTCCTACCCATTTCCAGCACCGACTGCTCTGGCTTCTGCCCAGTGGCACGGCGGGGAGGCCTGTCTGGTCCTGCAGGACCCGGGAGGGGTCGGCCCCAGCCCCACGCTGACCTCATCCATCACGCCCCTGGGGAAAATCGTACTTGGGAACATCTCCAGGCAGACAGACACTGCCAAGTCTATTGAAAAGCAGCATTTTGGTGGAAGAAACTAGCCAGGACCATGTGAACTTGACAGCCAGTCACAGGCAGCGTTGTCCAATTACTTGTAACTGAACTGGGACAAGACCAGGTCTGGGAGCCCGCGGGGCAGCGGCTGCGGGCACTCACAGGCCGCCCTCCGACCGCGCCCCACGCCGGGCCCCTCACGCCGGCCACGGCCCGCAGCACTCAGGCCGTGTGACATTGAGATGTGTGATATTATTTTTGTCCACTCCCCGGCCCTGAGCGCCAGAGACCCCGGGCCACGGGGGAAGGAGGCGCCTGGTGTTAATGAGGCGGCCTCTGAGAGCGTGGGGCTGCGGCCTGGGCCGGGGTTTGGGGCGGGCAGGTGCACAGGGCAAGTCAGAGCCAGGGCTCAGGGCCAAGGGAGGAAGCCCCCATGGAGATCGGAGGCAGGCGGGCCTCGGGGGGCTGCCAGTGGGGGAGAGCTGCCTGCGCCTCGCCACCCCCTGGGCGCCCCTCCCCTCCAGCTGCTCCCAGCTAAGTAAAATGCTGCCCTCAGGCACAGGGGTCCACCCCTGGAGAGGGGCCCGAAGCCAGACCATCCCGGGCACCGCGGTTGGGTCTGAAGTGAGTGGGGGCGGCCTGGCTCAGCCCTGGATGGGCGGGCCCCGGGCTGCCCGGGCTGGCAGAGAACGGAGCTGACCTCAGGGCCCACGCGCCGGAGAATTGCACCTTGGTGTTAGCGAGCACACATAGCAGTTAGTGTCCAGACTGCAGCCTAGTCCATGGTCTGGCTTGGAGGAGGCCACTGGAAAGTTTGTCAAGCCAACTTGGATCGAAATGACAGACACTGACAGACCAGTACCCATGCCCAGGCGAGGGGATTTTCAGCCCATGCGGACCCGGGGGTGCCCAGGGGCCAGAGAGCGAGAGGGTGGCCACTGCGGTTTCTCTTCTCACCAGCCACTGGCCACACAGAGCCCTCACCCGCCGTGAGCTCCCATGCCAAGCCTACCTCACCCCCTCCACTGTGCGGCCCCCTAAGGACTGAGTTCCTCCAGGGCAGGGGCCCTCCCCCGGGATGGGATGGCAGGGGCTGGCCGCGGGGAGTGGACAGCTGTCTCTGTAGCACATGTCCCTCGCAGTCCGTGAGTTAGCGCTGCGGAGTCTGCAGGCCAGTTACTCCCGGGACAAGGCAGGCCGCTCTCACCTACGACCCCCACTGGACAGAGGAAACCAAGAAGCAGCCCCGGCGACCGGGCAAACCCCCGCCGCTGAGTTTCTGACCTGAGCGCTCCCAACGCGAGTCTGGAAAGGCAGAGCCGAGGCCCGGCCAGGCCAAATCCTGCCCGTCGAGACACAGCACAGCGCTGCTTCTGTTTCCAGCGTGGAGATAAGTGCAACAAACGAGCCAAGAGCATGCCGAGTTTCCACAGGGCCGCACCCCCAGGCTGTCACAGGCCTGGCGCCCCACATGCGCCGGGAGCCCAGCCCACCCGCCCTACTCACCCGCGAGGGCCCCAAGCCTGAGCGGCTCGGCGCGGCCGTCACCCTCTGCTGCACACAGAGGGCCCGGCGCGGGTGGGCGGCGTCTCCTCCCCGTGACGCTGGGCTGGCGGTGACAGCCATGTACGGGGCCAGACTGCCGCTTCCCAGGCTGCCCTCTGGCTCCTGGCATCGCCCACGCCCTCCCTTGCTGACCGCGGACCGGGTCCGAAGCTCAGGGGCGCTCGCTGCCCCGAGGTTGTCCGGTCACCACTGCGGGGTGAGGGGTGAGATGCACGGGGCGTGCCAGGGCTCGAGGGCCCCGCCCACAGAGATGGGCTGAAGGCAGCTGGCCAGCTCCCCACTGGACACATCCACACAGTAAGTCGCTGTGTAGTGGCCACGTGTGGAGTCTGCTGCTCAGCCAGTAAGTTGAGCTCCTTTTTCTCAGCCCTGGTCTCAAAACCTGCATGACCTCTTCCCCTTTCTGAGCGAGGGCAGGGGGCAGAGCTGAGGCCATCTCCTGTCTCCACGCCAACCAATCGGCGATAACGTTCCCTTATCTTCTCAACTTCTGATGTCCAGGTATCCGTTTCTGGCCAGTTGGGCAGCTGGGCAGCAGCCCTCGTCAGAGGGGCAACGGAGTGGCCCGATTCTTGCCGCTGCTGGCTGTGATGTCCACAGCATCCTTGGCTACTGTTCTTTACCGTGGAAGCCAAGCAGGTCATCTCTGCCTCCATCTTCTGTCTCCTGGCCGTCTCTCTCCTCCGAGCCTGTCTCCTGCCGAACGCCTGGCCGATCTGTGCTCCCCAGAGTACTCGACAAGGTTCCCCCAGGCACCCTGATGCCACCCTTATTTCTTATGCCCTAAGTTCCGGTTTTCTGACGCAGCATTCTGCAGGGGCCCTGGAGGCCCACTAGCCTCAGGCCCCCCCGAGACCAGCCTCCCTGAGTTGCCCGGTCAGCCCTTCCCCAGGCTGTTAGTGCCGTCCCCTGCTCCCCACCGCGCATGGGAAACGCGGCCGTAACTGCCTAGTTACTCTGCCTTCGTGCAGCTGAGGCTGAATATCTTGAGGGCAAGCTCCCTCGTACCCGCCTCCTGGACGCCAGTTCCCACGCTCTCCTCTGAAGTCAGTAACCCCACAGCCAGGTTCCCCAGGTCCCACCTGGCCTTGGCAAGGTGGTGTTCTGTGGCCAGGTGCTCCTGCAACACACTCCCCCGCTGCTCTGCCAGCCGGTCTCCACTCCCAGAATCACCTGCGCGGCATCACAGGGGCCACTGCGGGCTCTGTGTGTCTTGCACACTGCTGATCCCCAACACCCCGTGACAGTGAACCGTGACCAGGGGAAACAAGCACCCCGCTGCCGTCGTCCAGCTCACCTGTCTGCCCCGCGACGGAGGCGCTCAGTCTGTGGGGGATTCTCGAGGACACCTTCAAGGTCATTCGGATCTGGTAATACCTAGGGAAAGAGCAGAGGACAGGTCGCTGAGGATGGGCCTTCTCGCTGGTGAAGTCCTCTAAAAGCACTAGGCGCAGACTCGAAACTCACGGGGGACCATCTAGGTCGGATGCATCGTCACCTGGCACGCAAGTGTCATCCTGTGGGCACGGAGGGCGGGGGTGGGGCGGCCCCACGCCAGAGGCAGAGCTCTGGGCTCACTAGAGAGCCTAAGCGACCCACAAGGGTGGGCGGTGATGACGAAGAGCCAGGGAAAGGTGGGTTGTACGGCACATGTACGCCAGGGTACGATCCGTCCTCAGTTAGGAAGGTCCATGGCACGACTGGGTGCATGGCGGGAAATCAGCCCACACACTGAGCTGCTCCCGTTACTGTATGGCCAGCGCTTCTGAGTCGCACGGCAGCTGCGCCCCCAGCCCTGGGTCCCGTCAGCTTTTCCAGTGTTTTCCAGTGTGTTTTTGCACCCTTTAACACTATCTCAGTCCCAGATGGAAAAATGCACAATATATATAATTTTTTTCTATGTATATAAAAATAAATGAATCCTTATGAATACATAGACTTTATATGGGAAGACAAAAAGAAAATGGATCGTAGTGATTGTCCTCAAGATGTGAGAAAGGATGGCTGGGGGACGAGGGGCCCAACGGGATTTACTTTTCACCGAAGGCCCTCTTGTACATTAGAATTTTATACCATAGGCATATATCTGCTTATGGAAAAAAAGAAAAAATAATAAATGTTTAAAGTAAAAGAAAAAAATATACCTCACCCCCATTTCCAATGTCAGCACCCCGGGACAGAGCGCGGCCCTTCTGCTGCCCATGACCCCTCGCTGACCCGCCTTGGCCTCAGGTGCAGAGGGCGTCGGGAGTCCCGTGCCTTGCCATGAACGTGCACGTGGGGACATTTCTGGTGCCATAACTGCGCTCTCCTTCCGTTATGGAAGTGAATAAAGCCGAGAAACAGAAGCAGGCAGGCACACATCAGCCCCGGCTCGCTGAGCTCAGGCTGCCCCCGCCACGGTCAGCACCTGCCAGTGTGCGCGCCGCCCTGGACATTCCACGCAGCCTCACGCTGGTGGCCTGCGACGGACTGAGCAGTGCGGGCTCAAAGAGGTGGTGTGGACGCCACCACCTCTGCGTGCTCTGTGACTCTGAAGACGTCACGCAACTTCCCTGACCGGTTATATGTCTGCAACATGAGGATGAAAGGAAAGGGAACTTTCCAGGGATTGTTTCTACTTCCAGGCAAGATAACAGTTCTAGGGGACTCTGGCCTACGGGTGAGATGCTGGTGAGAACTAAAACACTTTCCTTTTGTTCACACATCCCAGACTGAAGACACCAGAATCCAACAACCCGGGATGGTAAAAGTGGCAGACAAAAAAAATCCCAGCAAAAGTCTGCTGATTCCAGAGACAGAGAGGGGCAGGATGGCGAGGAGCTTTCAAACACGCGGTTCTACTCCAGCCAAGCCACACGGCATGTGCGGTCTCGTCGCTGTGACACCTGCTAGAGGGTCTCCACTGGGGGCCAGACTTGACCCCAAGGGCGTGGCAGTGAGACCCCACCTTGTCTGCTTTAAGTGGGACACGCAGGACGGCTCCAAACCCCCCCATGAGTAGCAAGGGCGTAGACATACCCAGTGGTTTTTGACCAAGGAGAAAAAGCAATAGGAAGACAGAGACTTTTTGATAGTTCTAAAGAAGCAGGATATCTACAGACAAAACCCAAAAACTTAAACCTCAGACCTTATTCAAAGTTTGCTTAGAGTGATTTGTAGACTTAAATAGAAAATATAAAACCATAATCCTCTTACAAAAAAAAAATAGAAGCAAACCCCAAAATCTCCATGTAGACGAAGAGTGCTTGGACTTGACAACACAGGCGGTAACCATAAAAGAAACATTCTATAAACTCAACTTCATCAGTCTAAAAATGTCTGTTCTGTGAAAGTTACTATTAAGGAACCCGACAGCCTCTGAGTGGGAGAGGACTCAATGACCCCCTGTCCGTAGATGGCGTCAGTATTTCCGAACACGCTTTTGTGCTAAGATGCACGTGGACCTCACATCTCCATGGGCCTCTGTGGTGGTTCATACGTCCCGCATCCCTGGCATCCCCGCTGGGGGACACGCAGCTTTGCCTCCAGTTTTAGGCTCATCTGTGAACAAGGGTCGCAGCCTGGTCAGGTCACTGCCATTGTTTTGTATCTGTGTGCTGTTAGTGACTCTGCTAATTGATAATGCCCCCTACCGGGAGTGCTAAAGTATCGTTTATCACCTGCAAACTTAAAACATGATGAGATATCACTACACACCTAGCAGAACTCCAGTTTGATCTTTCTTTTTCAAGTGCATAACCCCAAATTAGTAAGGTGCAAGCTGGATGAGATGACCATTGCTGGTGGAGGGCACCAGTAAGAATGTGAAACGGCTTGAGAAAACGGTTGTTTCTTTAAAAGAAATACGCAACTGTCATACGACCTTGGCATTTCTCTCAGAGAAACACTTGATTTCACACCAAATTCGTATATAATGCATACCGCAGCCTTATCTGGACATGACCGAGATGACCTTCAGTGAGGGACTGGTTAAATAAATGGGCACTATTCAGCGATGAGCAAGAATGACCAATTAGCACATCCAACAACTGACTGACCTGACAGAAACGCTGAGTGGCATCAGTGTTTTGGGTGGCATCAAGCTCAGGTAGTGTCACGCCATTGTATAGCATTCTTGAAATAATAACAATTAGAGAAAAAAAGAGTACAGTAACTGTCCTATGGGCAAGGAGAGCGTAGGGGCAGGAGACACGTCAGTGTGGCTCTCGCAGTCACATACACAACCCGCTGGCAATGAAAATGTTCTGTCTCCATCGACTCAATATCAGTGTCTGCTTGTAACATTGTACGGTCAATAGTTTAATGAAAATCAGATACCTGTCCTGTTGTTTAACAGGGAAATCAAGAGACTGTCTCAGAAATGATAAGATGCCACAACAGTCAGAGAAACTCAAATGCCCACAGGGCCAGGCAAGCCGCACAGATAAAGTGTTAAGAAACCCTGGGCCCGGGGTCCCTCTTAATGTACCATCTTTGTCCACAATTGATGGACATGGAGGGCAGAACACTGCTGGCACCGTGGGATCCACATGGACATCAGAACAGACGCCACCCGCCCCCTCCTTAGCAAAGCTCAGTACTGCCCCCAGAATGCAGCCTGCCTGGCTAAACACCAGATTCCCAGGGCAAGACAGCAGTGCCAGTTTGTTTAAGTTGCATCAGCGTGTCTCTGCTCACGGCGCCGGAGGTGTGGGCGAGGCCAGCCTCACACCCGTGCACCAGATGCCTCACCGGCCATGCCCTGTCCCTGAGGATGCCTGTCACATTCCCTGCCCGGCGTTCTCGTGCCAGCCCCACTGTCCCCTGCTAGCCAGGAATTTTGACTCTGAATAAAATATCTTTGAACTGTTTAGATGTTGGCTCACAGGTCAGTGACAAGGACAGCCACAGCCAAACAGTGGCAGCACAGCCCGCACCACCCACTCGGGGCCAGCGCGGGGACACCAGCTCTGGGCTGGGTCCCCAGACCAAGAAGCCGGAGCTCTGGTTTATACAAAGAAATTATAAAGATTATCTGTAATGTCTCTTTCCGATTTACACACTTCAAGGATCATCAAAGGAGGAGATACAAATACCAGCTGAATGTTCTCTTGTCTTCTGCAAGAAGAAAGTGAGCCAGTTGAGGCCAGGCTCATGCATCGTTTTTCTGTGAGACCGTGTTTGGGGCTGTTCTGTTCATGCTCAACTTTACTTAGCAATGGAACAAGTCTAGAGACATCCATGCATGCAATCTTGCTTGAGCTTCCCTGAATCTGCGGTGGAAGAAAGCACGCTCTCTGCATCACCCAAAGACCCTGGGCACTGAGATAACCAAGCAGTTCATCTAATTAGCCCTGCGAGTAGAAGAGCATTCCACAGTCTAATCCAGGACAAATGCATTTTGTTAACCTACTAAACCTCATAGGCATCACATGTTTTTTAAGTTTTCTTTTTTGAAGATTTATTTATTCATGCATACAGAACTGGGGTGCAGGCCAAAGGTGCAGAGGCGGTGAGAGGATTCACCAGAGATACAGTGGGGGGTAGAGAAGCAGATCGATGAAGCACACTGCTGAGGGGAGCAGGGGGCGAGACAGGAGAGGTCTGCTGTGCCATGTGGGTCACCTCCGGGGCGGGGACCGAACTCACACTGACGCGGCTGCAGCCGGCTTGCAGTGCTGCGCTTTAACCCGCTGGGCCACCAGGGAGGGCCAGCATCACATTTTGTTGCAAAAATTAAAGCCCCTTTATAACCAAAGCCAAAGCAATCATTTATTTACTTCTTTGAATGCACTGATTGCATCAAATCTTCCTGCAAGGAGTTAGTTACTGTCATAAACCTGGAGGCTCTCTAGGCAATAAGGAGAAATAATGTTTCAGTTAGGTTGACCCATCTGGGCTCTGTCCCCATGAAAGGCAATGCTGACCCCTTTAAAAACTCTCTTTAGCCTGACACAAAGTTTCTGCCAGGTTGTAAATCCACTAAACATTTCACACATGACATAAGCGATATCACTTGATCCCTACAGGGAATCCCTTACGCACTTACCAGGCTTTCCATCTCAAAGATGAGAAAAAAACCTGACCTCCGAGATGAAGGGATTTGTCCAAGTTCACACATTCAGTAAGTAATGCTGGCAAGTCTCCAGGAAAAACCTTAGTATTTCACACAGGGGTAACCTTTAACGCCGGGAGGCCTCAAGGGAGAGATGGCCACGACTGGAGCATTTAGTCCCAGTCCTCGAGAACACGCACATGTAGAAGCAGGGAGTGGATTCCAGGCAGAAGGAAGACGGGGTGCCAGGGCAGGCGTTAGGAGCTCGGGCAGTGGGCTGGGGGCTCGCGCAGACGCCTCTCGGGCGAGTAAGAAACACGGCCCCCCTCGGCGGCCTCTGCCTGCAGGGGTGCAGAGCTAGCCCCTCGACGTAACTCCGTAGTGGACTAATGTCCTTTCCGAAGATGTCCACCGCCTAATCTTAGGGGTCTGGGAAGGATGGCAAGTGAAGACAGCGCCTACCCAGCCGGCCTTGGGTGGGGAGGGTGTGACGGGCTTCCCAGGCGTGCCCTCTAATCGCCAAGGTAATTTCTACGTGAAAGAAATTGGGTTTTATCACCAAAGGCCGCCACATTCTCTTCCTGATCATTCAAAGTATCTTCCTCCAAGAGGCAAAACAGCATCCCTGTTCCAAAGGTGGGTTTGAGAAAACAAAACAAAACAAGACAAAAAAGACTGTGTGGCTATGGGGAAATCCTCACCCCTGGCTGTGTCTCCATGAGCCCAAGGGTCACCGCACAGAGAACTCGAGAGCCAGGCAGACAGGGCTCCAATTCCTGCGACCCCAAACTCACGGAGGCTCCATTTTCTTATTTTTAAGAGAACCGCAGAAAATACGAATAGGACGGGGCCACAGTGTGAAAGCCGCGAGCGAAAACCCGGCGTCTGGCAGGGATCCCGGAACGCAGCGATGGTTTCTCCCTCCAAACACGCTCACAGTCTCACTTGAGATTCCAAACAGCCCCCAGCCCCACTGCAGCTGAGGGCTGGGCGCTGGACTGGGTGAGGGGAGATGTCTGGGCTTGCATGTCCTGGCATGGGGGGGGGGGACTCGCCGTCTCCCCAAAGGCAGAGGCACTCGGTCGAGACTCCTCCAGGTCGCAGACGCCCGCGAGAGCTCTGGGGTGCCCCGTACCACCGCCCTGTCCTGGGCCTGGACCAACAGCAGGAGCCAGCTGGCATAGCCAGAAATGCCGTGGGCGCTGCACCCGCTGTGGTGACTGTGGCTGAGCACGGCGTGTGAGCTCAAGGCACACGGTGCGGCTCTCTATGTCCCTGCACTGCAGCGGGCCGCGGGCAAGGTGGCGCTGGGCCCGCTGTGCTGGAGAAGGCGACGCTCAGCAACTTGCAGACATGCAACTCCTTGTTCACCACAGCCCCTGAAAAATGGTGAGTGCCCCAGGAGCTGAAGTCAGCGCGCTGCCGGGCACCAGAGCGGCCAGCGTCTCCCATGGGCAGACCACGGCGCAAACCCCACTTGCGTTTGCTCAGGACTTTCCGTCTGCCAGTCTCAGCTGAAGGCCATGCTGTGCTGACCTTGCAGACCACTGGCCAGAGAGCGCCCGCCACTGCGGGTCCTTCCTCACCTGGGTCAGGGGAAGTCCGCCCAGGCCGGGCGAGGGGCTCGGGCCTGCAGGGAGGCAGGGGAAGCCCCCGTCAGGGAGGCTTTGCTGTTCCAGAAACCCGACAGATGACTCAGGAACGAGTGACAGCTTTGCAGGCACACTCAGGCTGACTCACCGCTTCTCCCAGGATCCCACACACCCCTCCCCCCCGGGCTACAGGCCGTTCGGTTGGGTTTTATTGGCCAAATAGCGAATGAGATAGTTTTTCAAGAGAAGGTCTGATATTTCAGCAGCTCTTGTCTGGTATTTTCAGTGGGGCCCAAACGGGAACACTCTAAAATTACCACTAGTGATCTATTGCACTATACTACAGGCGCCAGGATGCACTACGTCAAGCTGGTTTATGACGTGAAACATCACAGCATGTGTTCCACAGTAGACCATGCGATGCATGGTATATATATGTCGATGTTGTAGTATTTTTTTTATTTTAAAATGTTATTTTCCTGGGGCTGTTCCCCTTCACTCTGTCCGGGAGCGCGTCCAGGTATCGTGACAGCTGGAGCGAGACTGACAGGACGGGTCTAGATCTTGGCTCCGCCATTGTGTGGTTTGGCTTTATTTCTCCCTTGTGCACACTTCCACTGGCCTGGTCGTTTGCCTTTGGAATAACCGGCACGGAGGGGTGTCCGGTCCGGGCACACGAGGTCCTGTTCTCTTCTGGCTAACTCTCACAATCAGGAAGCTGGGCCAGTTTGGACCATGTTTCCTTTTAAACTTTTGTCTAATCGTTTTTTCATCCATTTCATAACTTAGCCTTTTCATTACATTTTTCATTAGAATACTCAATATCAGCCTGGTCTTAAATTCAACATTATGATGACTGCCATGGACCCAGATTCCACCGTCCTGACCCCAACACCTGGCCGGTCTGAAAGAGCCTCAAGCCGTGTCTGTCTGCACAGCACCTGTACCCGCGCTTGCTCGCTGAAAGCTCCCCTTTGGTCAGGGGTGTGGGCACTATGCTGACCTACAAATGCCCTGCAGCTAGCAGAGATGCCAGGGTGCCAGACAGCGCCAATGGCAGCCTGCGCAGGAGAGCCCACAGCTGCACGAAGCGTGGGCTCTAACGTGGGCTCTAGCGTGGCTTTCCTCGGCTTGCCCCGGCCTGCGGTGGCTGGAGCTCCCTAGCGGAGCCTTTTGGCCCTGAGGATGAACGTTGTGGTGATGCAGCCTGCTACTCGTGGGTTTCTCCTGTATCCTGTGGCATTTCAGCCAGGGCCAGTCTGCATTGGACCATTTGATGCCAAACGCAATCTTTATTGATGGACTCCGACCTGGGACCCTCCCGGGGCTAAATCTCTGCTGTTGGGGAAAACTCCGAAGAAGCCACAGAGAGTCCCACTCCTCTTTCTGCCTTTCCTTTGGGTGCTAAAAATGTAGTTTTTCTGTGCACGACAGCTATTATAACCGAAGAATCCAGGCTGTACTCTTGGGTAGAAGTTCAGCAGATGCTTTTGTGTGTTACCATGTAAGCCACGTCGTGGAAGGGAATCTCCTCAGGCAGCTGAAGCTCGCCCGCTGCCTCTCCCACAGGCAACAGCCCCAGCGCCAAGGCCTGTGGTCTGCAAGGTCCCTCTCCAAGAACACTGGGACAGTAAGTTTCCAGAGGCAGAAACTGCAAATCTCTGTGCCGCCTCTCCATGAACTAGCTGCTCTCTGCCTTTACTCCCATCCTCTGCGTCACACTGTGCCACACAGCAACAGCAGTCACAATTAATTCTCATGAAAACTCTGTGAATTGTAAACTACCATTCCTACTTACTTGCAAAAACTCTTTTTCAAAGCCCGCTGTTGGGTAGTTGTCTCACACGGAGATCAGGACGCAGCCAGAAACGCTGGGTGCTGGGTTGCCGTGTGCAGGTAGGTGTCTAGAATGCCCGTCCTCTGTCTTCCCCTCCTCATGGCTCTCGGGCACACACACTCACACACTCACACATCACACACATAAGCACTCACTGGCAGAACTGATTTGCAGGCACCTAACAGGTATCTGTTCAATCGAATTGTTTCTAAACAGAACGCCCCAGAAGCCCACACAGGAGCCACGCGTCTGAGTCACAATGCCTCACAGCAACGGCGTGTCAACCCGGGATGATCCCTTGTCCTTCCACTACACGCGTAGCCTGAACTTGGCCATGACTGGAGACTTTACACTGTGAAAACTGACAAACGCTGTCATGTTTACAAGAGCCAATTTTTACGTGTTTTCCAGCACACCACAATGCCAGCTAATACTCTCACACCTAATGCTGCCCCTTCCTTTCATCAAAAGGATCTAAAACCCAAACCAAGTCGATAAATGGGAAATTCGGGACAACTCTGAGGAAGCCGCTATTGGGCGGGACTGCCACTGCAGAGCCTTCCGGAAAGAGGCGCTCTGTTGCGCACTGAAGGACTCATCTCCAGAGCTCTGGCCTCGCTCCCCACGAGCTGGAGGGGAGAACAGGCCCAGCAAGGGCACCCCTGGGAGCCAGACCGGGAAGCCGGCATGAAACAGCTCTGACCCTCCCAGCTTCTGCTCATGCAATCACGTGAAAAACCAGAGCAAAATGACCGCAGAACCAGCAAGGGTGCAGCAGCTGTAGGTGCTTCAGCCGGCTGCACTGCCGTTTCCTTCTTTGCAACTGCGATCACAGTCACTTTCTGGAGTAGACAGAAATCTCAGGCTGTCAGAAAAGTCATGAGGTCTTTTTACTACGTTTTCTATGCAAAAATGTGCCATTACTTTTTTGACAACCTGGTAGAAGTCAAAAGCAAGGTGAGAGCACAGGGTGTCACCCACCCGTGCGCTCACGGAGCGACCGACCTGCCGCCTTGGAGACGCTGGGTCAACAGCTGCCCAGCTGCCAGGCCCTGCCAGCTCCTCCTCCGAGCCCCCCTGCCGGAGGAGGGGGTCCCCACTGGCTGGTGGACCAGATGCCCCTACCTGACCCACTGTGGTGACCAACACAGGAAGGCGCCACTTGCAGGTAACACGAGGCTCCTTCCCGAGAGCCAGTCGGAGCGGACGCCCAAGAGTCTGAACGCAGCCCGGGCCCGGCGGGCATCTGTCCTCTTCCCTCCGGGCTGGAGGCATCTGATTTTCTTCGCATCTGTGTGGCTTGATTAAATGAGTCGGTGAAGCAGCCTCCACACTTCCCGCCCAGCTGGAAGTGACCTGGGTAATCTCACAGCTCAGACAGAAAAGCCGCCTGCGATGTCACGCTGGCACGGGACGGTGTGCAGAAACTGCCCTCATGGGCAAGACCGGCCCCATCAACCAGCGCCAAGCGGTCAGAGGTGGCGGACAGGCACGACACAGGCCCTTCATGGGAGGGGCAGGAGGGCTCGGAGGCTCGAGACGAAACCCGCAGGGTGCCCAGAGCTCGCTCACCCCTCTGCCTGTCAACACGGGACCTGCCGTTTCCCAGAGCAGCGTGACCTTGAACGAGGCCCCTTCGGCCTTGATTGGCATCGGTCTTCTCATCTCAGGGACACACGGGACGGCGCACGAGCGCCCGGCCCAGTGCTCGAGGCGGCGTATGCACCACTGCCTGGCAACGCCATCACCGAGGGCCCTAACGACCCGCAGGTGTTGGCCTTGGGGGGACCCAGGAGCAGGAGCGGAAGCAGACACATCACATCACATCACGTTTCATGAGAAACCCCCGCGGGGAGGCAAATGCACTGCGTCACTGCAGCTTTCGGACACCCCTCGGCGCTGACCACCACCCAGGGTCCGAGGAAGACGACCAGCACCCGGCTCTCACACGCCGGGTGAGGCAGACACCACGCCGTCATACCCGTCACCGCCTGCGAACACCGTCCTTCAAATCAGGGCAACGCAGAAAGGCTGGGCACCCGCTGATGTCGCACGGCACAGGAGTCCCGAGCAAGACAGGCAGTGAGGTCACTGGCGCTCTCACAGGCAAGCGACGCCTCGCACAGGTTTAAAGGACCCTGGTGCTGCTGGACCGGCCAGGGAGGGCCAAGATGGAGCAGGGAGGCCACGCAGGGGCGGCTGGCGGGGTCCGGTGAGGGCTGGCAGGGCTCAGCGGAGGGTGGCGTGGAGGGAGAGGGCCACGGGCATCTCCGAGGGGTGGGCAGGGCAAGGGTCGGCGTGGCCACTGCCACTCTAGAGCCAGGCTGGCGGCGCCCTGGAAGCCCCAGCACCACCTTCCCCAGCACAGGGGCTTCCGCTGCCTGGAGCCCGCAGCTCCGCCCCCAGGCCTCACGCTGCCCTTCCTGCAACCTGTCCGCCCACCTGAACGCAGCTATTTTTAATGAACCTGCAGCTCTCCATGGATGTGTCGCTTCCTCCAGGAGAGCCTCCTGGAGCCCTCGGGCTGAGCCAGGTGTCTCCTGTCAGCTCCCCAAGGCCCCTGACTGCACCCAGCCCAGAGGGCGCGAGGAGTCACCCACTCGGGAAAGGGGGCTTGGGTCACTGACGCGCCCCCACCCCATCAATGATCTGTCTAGCACAGCCGGGTGGGCTCTGCGTGGCCAGCACCTTGGAAGTGGCATCTAGATCCACGTGAGCTTTGCAGTAGATGCCCGGAAGGTGCTGTTGGGCTGTTCAACAGACGGATGAGGTGAGTCAAGACATGCCAACCCACCCCGCTCATCCAGGTGTCACCAGATGCCAAGCAACTACCAGCCCCGCGCATCTAGCCTAGAACAGTTCTGCAAGGTGCCAGTTGATAAGGAAAGAGCTGATCTCTGAGAGGTTCTCTTTGGAACACCCGGCCCCATGGCACACACCTGTGTGCCCACCTGTGCATGAGCATACACACCCGTGCGCACCCCCAAGCCTGCACGCACACCCGCACAATCACTCACCTGTGCGTGGACACTCACATCTATGGGCACACCCACACACCAGCACACACCCTACCTATGCGCACACACTCGTGTGGACACGCGCATCTGTGTGCCTAACCAGGTGTGTGCGCACATATATGTTGTTGTGTGCAGTGTGTGTGCACATGGCATTATCTGTGGGCACCCACACGTATGATACACGACTGTGTCCGCCCACACGTGTGCACACACAGGTGTGCATATTTGAGGTCCTATGTAGGGAACTGACTGCCGCAGGAGAAATCCCAAAAGCGAGACACGGCAAGCTGCCTGTGAGCGACCAACGTTCCCTTGAAGACACTTCGGGACATTTCGGTGCCGTGGAAGGAAAGGGCTTCATTAGGAATCGGGGATCTGAGATCCCGAGGGAGAGCCCTGGCACCGGGCTGCCGAGCACTGACAGGCGGTGCCCCTTGTGCACGATTTTCTTCCTTGTGTAATAAAGCGAACCGTGTGGCATGTGTCGGGTTTCCAGCTGGAGACCTGCACCAGCACGCTGCTGGGGCGCGAGCTCAGAAGCGCCCTCGGAGGAGTGCGGAAGGCCTGGGACCTGCACTGTGATGCAAGTGTCAATCAGCCCCAGGGGGAGCCCGGCCCTGGATGGTCCATCCGAGATGGGGGCACATCTTGGGGCCCCTCATCAACCACCTGCTACTGTGAGTCCCGCAGCTGAGGCCACGCACCCTTGGGGACTCAGCAGCGGGCCCCCAGAGCCCAGCACGCTGGGAGCAGGGCACGGGCAGCCCCCGCGCTCTGGGGCAGAGACGTCCTGAGGGCTTGGAGAGCACCGCGCAAAGGCCTCAGGACAGGATGGCTGGGCGGGCGAGGAGCAGCCAGGCCTCGCAGCGCGGGAAGGAGGCAGCCAGGCGGGTGAGCCGCGAGGGACTGGGCGCCCACCCGCGGAGGCTAGAGATGGAACA
>NW_004567110.1:2913695-2923445 GCF_000260355.1 Condylura cristata | reverse complement strand
GGTCAAGCAGGAAGCCCGAGAGTGGCACCCGGGCCCGGGGGTGGCACAGTGAAGCCCAGGCCCAGCTCTCAAGGCTGAGCAGCCGCCACCCCAGCACCGGAGACCTGTGGGCCAGCAGCTTTGCAGGCTTGAGCACAGCACAGTCCGAACGAAGCAGCTGTGCCCGAGGCCAGGCTTCGGGCACGCTACTGCCCTGACCCTCGAGCCCTGCCGGCCGCCAGCCAGACGCCCGTGACCCCTGCTCCTTCCTCCGGGCCCTGGCGCTTCTTGGCTGCAGCCACGCCCGCTCCCGTCTCTCACCCTGAAGCCCCAGCTCAGACACCTGGCACGTGTCCTACCTACATTGAGCATCGGTGACCAGGGGAGCCTGGGGCTTGCCACCACAATAAAGATCAGTGACGGCCGTGCGGCTTGAGCCCAGCAGCCACAGGCGGAACTCTGCCCAGCGGGTTATCTGGCACCGGAAAGGGCTTCTGAATCGTCTTCTCCAAAGAACACTGGGTCGGTGTGGGCGGCCAGAGGGGCCAGGCAGCTGAGGGTGTGGGGTGCAGGCGTCTAGGTGACATCCGTGGGACAGCTGGCTGTGGTGGCCTGGCCCCCGTGCACCAGGCACCTTGTAACTATCCTCTCACTGGCTTCTACAAGATCCTGCAAAGCGCATGGCGAAGGGAGAACAGAGACAGTGGGGTCCGGGCCAAGGAACCAGCTGCAGGCCAGGCCTGCGTCTCCTGGGTGGCCGCGTATCCCAGCTGCCCACACTCCAGCCGCTGGCCGATGCCACTCTGCTGAGGGCCCGAGGGGCCAGCTCCAGGGCACGCTCCCGGGCACTCTGCTCTGCCTCGGCCCAGCAGGAGGGCGTGAGGCCGCAGAGGCCCCCTGGCCATCAGCCCCGGGAGAGCCTTTCTCTACAAACCCACCACAGTCGGGGATTAAGAGGATAAAAGGCTTAAAGCAGCAGGCTCACGAAGCCACACATTCAGCAGGAAGAGAAGAAAACCTGGTGGAGTCGGGCGTGAACAGGGACAGGACTTGCTGCGGGATGTTCCAGAATGCCCATCTGCATTAGCGCGGGGCTGACGTGGCCGTCACAGGCTTCGTGCGCAGGGAGGCTGCATCTCCCTGTGGCGGCCCCTGAGGCATGGTGGCGGGAGAACAGCAGCCGGTGACACTGCTCGTGGCCGGCGAGGCTCGTGGGCGCAAGGGACAGAAATCCCGTCAGTCAGCTTGAGCAAAAATAAAGGGGTGCGCTGGGGTCGCGCAGAGTCCCCGGGGTGGCGTGGCGATGAGGGCCAGGGGCCGCCCCGTCACAGAGGCCCTAGCGAGGCTCACCCTACCGGTCAGCCCCACTGACCGCCGGCTCCTGGACCCTGCGCGGCTGCACGGCCCTGGGGCCGCCGGCCACCGGTCACCCCCTTTCCAAGGGGCCAGAATGGGTGAAAAGGATCTCAATATATTTTAACAAGTGAAAAAAAGGAGGATTGTTCTTGACAGAACCAGACAAATCAATTAATTGATTGATCTCTGGCACGCAAAGATAATTCTATTTTGGAGTCTATTAAGGCGCTCGGGTGGCTTAGCTGGTCCCGGGGGAGCCGCCGTCGCGGGCATCAGGCTGACACAGACAGGGTGCTGGCCTCTGCAGAGCCCGCTCGAGACGGTGCCCGCCGCACCCCCACCGCCACCCGGCCGGCGGGAGGGCAGCGCGAGCCCACAAGCTCTGGGCAGACGATAAAAGGACCGTGCAGAGGGGTGGTGAGGGACACAGCAGAGGTGGCCGAGACTCCCCCAGCGAGACGCTCGTCAGGAGAGCTCGGCGGGTGGCCCTGCCCGGGGGACACGGACAGCGAGGCCTGGACTCACTTTCCAGGACAGGTGCTTGCTGCGTTTCAGCGGAAGCTCGGGAGAGGCGTCCTCGCTGCCCCTGGTCAACAGCCAGGGCTGGGAAGGGACTGACCGCACGGGGAGCCTGCCGGGAGTGTCGGTCAGGTGCTCGCACGCTGCCCCGTGAGAAACTCTCGGGTGAGGCTCCGACATCACAGAAACGAAGCAGGTGAGGAACAGACTCTAAATGAAGAGCGATCGCCCCTTCTGTCCTGGGGTCCAGAACCTGGCGGAGAGCAGGCACAGCCCCCCTGGGGTGCAGGGCGTGTTGGCAGGGACTCAACAGTTTCTTGCTGTGGACCCAGGTCGTGATCCCCATAGGGTAAGTGGGGTCCAGGTGCCTCTTTCTCATGGTGACAAGGTCATGAAAGGCAGCAGCAGTGGCTGGAGTGGCCGCTGCCCTCGCCTGGTGCAGATGTGTCCACCTGCGGGACCTGTGGCTGGACACTCCCGACCTTGTTGGTGGAAGCAGGAAGGTGGGGGAGGCTCTCTCGCTGCCTCCTGCCCGAGGCTTGGCTGGCACCCCTAGTTCACGCCCCGGCACCCCAAACCTGTCTCTGTTAGACAGCCCCTGTGGCCATTTCCAGCGTGGAGTCTGCCTCCGCGGCTGGCTGGTCCCCGCTCGGGGCAGGGCCCTCTTCCCCCTGGACTTCGGCTGGCTAGTGCGGGGCAGGGTTCATGGTGGCGGCCGGGTGAGGGGGAGCGGAATCGCCGTGGGAGAGGCAGCGGCGTCTCAGGGCGCGCACAGGGGGGTCGGACACGGGCTGAGGGCGTGAGGGTCAGCCGGGGAGGCTGGTGACCACGGCGGGGAGCCTCAGGGACGGCGTTAGCCAGTGCAGGATTCTGAAGAGGGGAAACAGACGGGGCTGCAGAAGTGGGGGGAGAGCTGTGCCGGCTGGAGTTCATCAGCACTTTGGGGGCCAGTGGATACAGCCCCGGGCGCGCCGATCTCGCAGAAGGCCGCTGTGGATTCCGAAGCGGGAGGCCCTCGGCGGCCAGCCTCGGAGAGGAAGAGTGACCTTCGCAAGGAGCCGAGCGACCAGAGCGTTCCTGGTTTTGCGCAGTCACGGCCTGGCCCGGCTGTGTGGGTGAGGCCGTCTGTGGGGTCGTCCGGCCGCTGTGGCTGCCGGCCTCGGCGCCGCTCGTCCACCGCTGCTGGACCGTCCCGCAGCTCTGAGCGCCTCCTGCAGTGACAGTTGAGCCCGGCCTGGGCCCCGGCCGCGGGGCAGGAAGACGCCCTGTGGGCACGCGGCCTGTGTTCGGGACAGGCGCTGGCCGGCCTCAGTGGCGGAGACGCCCTCACGGGCCTCTAGCAGGGCAGCGCCGGACACGACTCTGGGTAACGGCCACTCTTGGCCTCAGTAGCTCTTGTTTATCCCGTTGGTTAAATAAACCCCGTTTCCTGAGCCCGAGATGCTTACAGCTGTGCGCGGGCAAAGAGCCGGAGTGTTTGGTAAAGTGTTGGGGCCGGGGCCTGAGCAGCTTAGGGACCCCGCTACCCCGTGTCAGCACAGGGGACGTGGCCGGGGGACGTCAGGAGGGGAGTTCAGGGCGGCCGGCCAGACGGACAACAGCGGTCAAGCCGGAGAGCGCAGAGGGGGACTGGGGAGGGGGTTTGTAGCGGGGAAGGGGTTCGCCCCTCGGGGCGGGGTAGGCAGCATTAAGGGCCCAGAGGGGCAAGATCAGGCAGCAGGAGTGACCATCTGGGGGGATCTGAAGGTGCGATGGCGACGCCCACATCTCTGCGCTCATTTTCGCCAGCCCTGCACCCCCGACGCGGGAGGCAGGCTTGGTCCCCACTGGGCCCCAACAGGTCGCGGGGGGCAGGCTTGGTCCCCACCGGGCCCCGACAGGTCGCGGGGGGCAGGCTTGGTCCCCACCGGGCCCCGACAGGTCGCGGGGGGGCAGGCTTGGTCCCCACCGCTCTCGGAGAGGTCGCGAATCCACCGTGGTCTACGGGGGCTTTGCGCTTTGCATTCACAGAGGCTTTATCCCTTCCCAGGACCGCCCTGCCCCCCTGCGCCTGCGCCCCACTCCCTGCTCTGCCCCCCCAACCCTCCCCTGCCCTGCTCAGCCCTCCTGTCCTCCCGGCCTCTGTCGGAGGATCCTGGCTGCCCAGGGTGAGGGTGGCAGGGCAGGTGCCTGGCGCTCGAGGTGGCGCGTTCCCTTTGAGAACCTGACTCGGTCAACACAGACTCCGGACCAAGGCAGGTTGACTGTTTGCTCAAAGCAAACATCGCCAAAAGGCAGCCCGCGCTCTGGCTGGAGAAACACCCACAAATAAGCCGCGCTGGAAGCGAGTTCCTGCACACTGTCCCGAGGTCTGCCCCACGCAGGTCCCGCATGGCATCTCACAGGCCCGGCGGTGTGCGTCTGGCCAGGCTGCAGCAGTGGCCGGAGGTGTGGGTGCAGACACGCGTCGCATCACGGGCACCTCAGGTGGGGCAGGGCGAGGCCAGGCCGAGGAAGGGCCTGGGCCCTTCCTGATCTGACCGCTCCATGCCAGGACCCTGGGGGCAGGCGTTTACCTCCCTCCTCACGCCTGCAGCTTGAGCCCCCGGCCCAGCCCCCTCCCCCTCCTGGAGGACACTAGTCATCCACTCTCTTCACTGGCCCCCTCCCCTGGGCTCGGGAAGCGGCCATGGCTGCCAGGGCAGCTTGCCAGGAAGGGTCCGTGTCACCAGGATGGCTCCCCGGGACGCGGAGCAGAACAGCCCTCCGCATCAGTTATCACGACCGCCTGGCATCGCTGTGCTGTGCCCCCCTGTGCCCGCTCCTGGCAGGAGGAGCCCAGAGGGCGGGGGCTCTTTGCAGACAGGCCCAGAGAGGCCCTAAGACTCCCCCGCCCCCATGCCTACGGTGCCAGCCACGCCCAGACATGGCAGTAAAGCGGCCCTCCGGCGTGGTTAGGCGCCCGGGCACGCCCCGTCCAGCACAGGGGCCCCCGTGCCCACATCCTCCACACCTGAGATGCCAGCCTGGGTCGGGAAGTTCTGAGGGGCCTCGGCGTGCTGCTAGGTGGACAAAGGGCCTCCAGCATCAACTATCTCCATACTGACCCATGAGCACATCGCTGTGCAGGTGACCCCGTGCGTTTACACCTCTCAGAGTCCAATTCTGCTCAGTCACAATACGCGCTGGATGGACAGGGAGAGGCTTTCAAACAGCAGCCTCACCGCACCTTGACCAGCACTGTTAGGGCGCGCAGTGGTTTGCACTTGAGCGAGAGGAGCGGAGAGAGAATGGGACCTCCGTGTGCACCTGCCCCACGCATCCGCCATTCGCCCTTCACCGACAGGGATGGTGTCCTGGCTTCAGTTCAGCCTGGCTCAGTATTAGCCTTTGTGGCTAATTCCACCAGGTGTGTTACCAAGAGGCTTTGCGGGGGGCGGGGGTCCCACATCTCCTGGCGTTTGCTGCTCTCCTTACTAATCCCACCTCCAATGCATGATCGCCTTCGAGTTTCTCCCTCGCTGTCTGATGAGGGCCGGTGTAACTAAAACCTGGAGCACTGAGTCCACGGCCATCACTGGCCAGCGGTGCCTGGCGTGTGAGGGTCAGAACCCTGTAAGCTACGTGACGCCCCCCCGTCCTGAGGCTGGGTGCCCAGTGGAACTCACAGCTCCCGCACGCACCGGAAGTCTGCTGAGGTCAGTCTGGACTCGAACTACTAACGCCGCTTGATTTCTTCCTTATTTTATGCTAAAACATTCAGATAAAAGTTCTAGTATTTGCTTCCCACATCCTGGTGGAAACTCTGCGCGTCGCTGAGACCGGTTTCACAGAAAGAAAATACACAGGGGCCACTCTGCGGGGCGCAGGGGCTAAGGCTCACTGCTCCCAAGCTGTCTGCAGCCGCTGCGGCCTGGGCTCAGCCCCCGCCAGGGAGGGACCCCCAGGGCACAGCAGACCTCCCCTGTCTCCCCTGCTCCCCTCAGTGGTGGGTTACAGTCCACCTGCCTGTTCTGCTCCCCACTGTCTTTGGGGGATCCTCTCACTCCCCTACATCTGGCCTATACCCCAATACTTGCGTGTATAAATAGATAAAAATATTATTTTTTAAGAAGAAAATACATGATTTTGAACAAGCAACCCTGAGCCCCAGACCCCCACCCTGCTATGTTAAAGCTGGGTACCACCGCTCCAACCGCCTGATCCCAAATCAAACCGTCCCAAACCGTCTTGATCCCAAATCAAACCCACTGACCTCAAACAGCCAGCCTGGTTCACAGAAGGCAGTGGAAAGACTTGCTGTAAATCCCAAGACAAGACAGCAAGAGGTTTTGTGGGTCTCCACTCTTGCTCTGAGGACTCAGCCTGAGCTGGCTGGCTCAAGACCAAAGCCCAGGGAGAAGGGCAGCAGCGCCCGGCCCGACTGCCCAGGTCCGGAGTCAGCCTCAGGCCCAGCGGAGGCCCCGCCTGGCCCAGTGCAGCAGACCCGCCCGCTGAGCCCGCCAGCTGCCTGCCTCACCCTGGCGCCCTAGGTCAAAGCTGCTGTCGCAGGTCCCTGTGCTCTGGGGCGTTTGTGAAGCCTCGAACGCACCCCCAAAAGACCCTGTTTGTTTGCTTAAGTGGGCGCGTCTGGAACGTGGCTTGGGTCACACAGGGAACTAGCAGGAGCCACTGGAGGTACAGACCTCAGGAGCTCTAGTCTGTGTTCAGACGTTTCTCCAACGTGTCATGTCTATTGTTCACAGTGACACAGCTCAGCCTGTCTTCAGACCCTGTGTGTAAATTCCTGAGCCTCTTCTGGAAAGCTGGAAGCATCTTTATTTTCATTCTGTATTTGAGAAGGGCATGATAAACTCACCATTTAGAGAGATCTGGGCACGGGCTTTAGGACATGTGGGCGTGGGGAGACGCCTCCAGCCCCTTTCATCAGCGCTAGGGAGGCAAGCCTCGCTTCCAGAGTCCCTGCTCCTCTAAACCGGCTTGTTGAATGGAGGAGAACAGATAAGGACAGAGGAGGCAGCAAGAAGTGGGGGTGAGGGAGAAATTAGCATTTCCTGGTCTTCACCGTTATGTGGCTTGTTTCAAACGCACCGTTTGGAGTCCCCACCTGGCAGGAAAACTAATGAAAATCCTGTCCTCATTAATCCCAAATTACCACTGCAGGGAAGGGTGCAGACACACACACGCACACTCACCCTCTCTGAAAGAGATCCACATTGTAAAACTTATGTAGCTCGACAGAAAACTCCACCGTTCCTTGTACTTCAGACATGGTCTTCTTGGCTCATTACCTGAAAAACAAGAAAGAAGTCCACAGCGTGAGCTCTCACTGCCCCACACAAAGACCTGCCCTTAGCTCCTCCCACCTGACCCCTTCTGGCGTCTCCAAAGCCACTGCCTCATTGTCAGGGTCACTGTCTCCTTGCAGGCCAAATTCCTGCCCCCGCCGCAAAGTCTGAGTCCCTTGTCCCCTTTCACCGCGGGCCCGAAGCCACCGCCCTTCGGCCCATGACTGACACCCCTCGGGAGCCTGTCCCTGCCCGGGAGAAGGTCAGGACGCCCAGGCGATGCTGGGGGTGAAAAGTCATCACTGACGGAGAGCACCAGGCACTGCTAAACGGGGGTCCCTCCTCAAGGGTAACAGGCACTACTCTATTTCTGCCTTTGATTCTGTGGGCTACAATTCAGACCTCTCGCGCGATCCAGGCTGAAAGCACAGCCCTCCTCTCCTATACGGGAGAGGGGCCGGGCCCCCTAGTTGTATTTTCTAAAAAGCTTTACAGAATCTGTTAAAAATATTAAGACAGGTGGCGCAGCGGGTTAAAGCACAGCACTGAGAATCTAAAGCCGCTTCCGCATGAGTTCGATCCCTGCCTGCCCCGGAGGTGACCACAGGGCGCAGCAGACCTCTCCTGACCCGCCCGCTGCTCCCCTCAGCAGTGGACTTCGTCCATCTGCCTGTTCTGCTCCCCGCTCTGTGCCTGGTGAATCCTCTCACCCTCCGCATCTCTGGCTTGTACCCCAGTTCTGTATGAGTAAATAAATCTTTAAAAAAAAAAATATTAAGACTATTTTGGAAAAATACCAGGATTCCAACACCTCATTAGATATTGTTGCGAACAAATCCTTTGACAAACACATTTTTCTGTAAAGTGCAATATTCTTTCAAAACGTTAATCGTCAACGTGTGTGGCCTTTGAAAGATTAAATGGAAAAAAAAATGTGTTGCTCTTAATATGCATCAGCAAGTACTTGATGAAAAGGGCATGCAAAGTTAATTTGCTCAAAAGATTATGAAGCATGGAATTGCAACATGGTGGCTGGGGAGAGGGGGCGGTGAGGAGAGAGGGGACTCGGCGAGCGCATGGCCCTGACCCCAGCAGGCCGCCCTCCCCGGGGCCCCAGAGAAGCAGCAGAAAAGCCCTCCAGTCCCGCGGCTCTTTCCTTGGGCAGCTTACTCCAGGCAGCCTTCGGGGAGGCCGTCAGGCCAGTCCTGACGTGGTCTCAACTGGCACGGAGACAGCATGCCGTCATCGGGTGGGGTCCCCTCAAAGGCAGGCTGTCTTTCCCAGAGACGCCATCTCCCCAAGATCCGGCCCCAGCCCTGCAGGGCCTCAGGGGACCCGTAACACGATCCTGGTCTCTGTCCCCAGGGCCATGGGCCAACACTGTTCCTCCCAGTGGTTGCTCAGAGCGCCAGGGAGGCATCTGGGGAGGTAAAACCAAGCTCAGTCTGCCCCCAAAACATTAGGCTACACAGCCTGTTGTGTCTCAACTTATCTAACTTCCCTTCTATAGTTCATTTTCCGCAGATGAGCTGAACGGCAGCTTCTCGACAGACACAACTAAGCAAGACGGCAGAACACGTGTGTGCCGGGGGCTCACCTTGGGCCACAGCCACCACGCAGGGTCTAATTCCCGTCTAAGAACCAGACCTGGCCAGGCAGGCCTCACTCCTCGCCCCTGCGGCCCTTCAGGCCACCCTTAGCCCCAGGTCGCAGGCACACCCGAGCCCGGCCTCCTGTCTTCTTGCCGCTGGCCTGGCCAGCGTGCCATGGAACTGGCGTCTGCACGCCGGGCAGCGAGCCTTGAGAGCTCACAGACCCGGGGCCAAGCCAAGGAGCTGCCCGAAGCGCCAGAGACAGAGACGGCGGGTCATTGCCCTCGGGCCCGGGGAGGCACGGGCAGAAGGAGCCCCTCACCTGGTCCGCGGGGAGCAGCACGTCAAGCCAGGGTGGGCACAGCTGGTGAGAACAAGCTCTCACCACAGCAGTGGCCACAGCGGTGGTGGTCGAGCCCCGCCAGGTCGAGCTCAGCCCCTGGCACTGTCCAGCCCAGGGCAGCCACCGCCCTGCTCCTCGGTGCCCTCGACGCTGGCGGGAGCCTGGCATGTGACAGATATTTAGTCAGCAAAGCCACTCTGCGGATGCGGCAGGCAGTGGTGAGCCCGTCGCCCGCGTCTGTGACGCCGAGGGGTGAAAGCATCCGGGCCCACGGCCCCCGGGGACGAAGCAGCCCAGGATGCAGGTCTCTGACTCCCACCTCCAGCAAAGGCAGCCGCGGCCTCCTGGCGGACAGGGGCCTTCTCTCCTGCAGCACAGAGGCGGGCGGATTGCACGTGATTCCGGCGGGGCCGACGCAGGCGCCCCGGCACCAGGGCCAGCCCCAGGCCGGGCCTTCCCTCGCTCCGGGCTGGGTCTCTGCCGGCGGCGCCCACGGCCAGAAGTCCGGCGTGGGCCACGGAGGGGGGAGCCCAGCCTGCCTCCCGCCGCGGCATGCACACAGGATGTACACGCAGCCACACGTGTGTGCCCACATGCACACGCGTGCACACTCGCACGGGCACCTCGGGACGGCGAGCGCCGTCGGACAGGCAGCCGCCTCGCCCTGCCAGCATGGGTCACATCCCGACTATCT
>NW_004567110.1:2902302-2912621 GCF_000260355.1 Condylura cristata | reverse complement strand
CATGCATATACACACATGCACGGTCGTACAAACACAGAGATGGGTGTGCACTCATGTGTGTGCACCCCGCAGTACAGACATGTATGCATATACTCGTGTGCTCGATCACATGCACATGCACACACTCAATCACACATGCACACACAGATGCCCACGTGCACTCTTGCACACTTGCCTGACATGTGTGTGCATGGCCACATACTCAATCACATGTGTACACACATACTCACATACTCACATGCACACGTACACATATACATACACTGACACATGCGCTCACACACTCGATCACACGCACATGTATGCTCACATACACACTTGCACACACATACACTGGCACATTTGCGCACACGCTCACACAGAGGAACACACATGCACGCTCACATGCTCACACACGCACACTCTCTCACTCTCACTCACGCACACACACACACGTACTCACATGCACAGAGGTGCAGGCCCCGCTAGGGAATGTGGGTCCCCACGGCAGCCGGGGACCAGGCGCAGGGAGCTGGAGAGAAAGATGGAGGCAGCCTGGAGCGGGGGTGGAGGGACGCGAGGGGAGGGGTGGGAGGGGAGCTGCTCTCTGGGAGGCCCCTCCCCATCGCCTGCCTGATCCCCCTTTAGTCCTCTCGCTCAGCCCAGTGGGGCGCGGGGGGCAGGACCTGAGGGAGGGCTGCAAGGGGCCGGCTCCCCAGACCCCTGGACGTGACTGGGCCGGCGCTCCCCAGGGAGCTGCGCAGCGAGGATGCCCTGTTCTCACCCACCCCGTAGAGGGGTGCGCCTGGCTTCGGGGTGCGACGGGCCCAGGGTCTGACAGACGGTGAGCGGCCGGCACTGACCACCAGGGCGACTGGCCCGTGGCCTCCACGCCCCAGCAGAAGCCTGTCGGGCCGCACTGCCGGCCTCTGCTTGGAGCAGGCAGAGCTCGAGGGCGCCATGCGGGTTCGCGGCGCTCAGCTGGAGCCTCGGTGGCCGCTTCCCCGCCCGGAGCCGGCCAGGGCGCAGTGACTCCGCCCCCGGGGTCTTTTCCATGTCTGCGGGGGTGCCCGTGTTATCAGACGTCTTCGGCTTCCCCTGCTAATCTGCCGGGAGGTGGGGTGTCGGCCAAGAACCTGCGAGGGCCGTGAGAAGATAACTCTCCCTCCTCTGCAGGCCCAGGCGTGAAAACGTCTCTCGCCACCCCCCTTTGCCGAAGAGGCCCGGACAGCCGCAGCGGCCTGACAGCTCAGCCAGCCCACAGCCCATAGCGGGTGCCGGCTTCGCCCAGCGCCTGCACGCTGGCTGACCCCTCCCCCGGCCCTCCCAGGGGCCAGAGTCAAGCCCAGAGGCCGCGCAGCATAGGCGGCAATGGACCTCAGTTCAGGAACTGAACGGAAATCAAACAGCCGTGGATGCGGGCGCCTCACGCCGGCCGGGCCAGGCTCGCCCTCTGTGTCTGGATGCTGCTTTGCCAGTCGCCTCCCTCTGGGCCTCCTCGGCCAGTCGCCTCCCTCTGGGCCTCCTCGGCCAGTCGCCTCCCTCTGGGCCTCCTCGGCCAGTCGCCTCCCTCTGGGCCTCCTCGGCCTTAGCCACAGCCCAACTGCCCCTCTGGTCTGCTGCAGGGAAGCCGAGGCCAGGTTAAGGGGCGCCCTGTTATGTGTGAAGACATTAGCTAATGGGGTGATTCACACTGAGGTGGGAATGAAGCGGGCAGGGGAGCGGGGGGGGCGCCTTTCACACGGCGCCAAGCCCGGCTGCTCCTTTTCAACCGGCCGCTTCTCGCCGTTGGCCTGTACGAGTGGATAGAGTGGCTGGACGTCGGGGTCGGCAGGGGGTGACTTATACAGTCGCTGAGGTGATAAATTACACCCGAGCCCCCGATCGACAATGCAGCACACTCGTGGTACCTCAAAAAGAGAACAGGCCGTGTTGGCATGCACCCGTTCTTTCTGAGGTGCTGGGGACCCCCGGTCAAACAGCCCACCCCCTCGCCTCCTCGGAGCCACAGTCAAAAGTGCTTGTCTGAGGGCACAGCGCCCTCCCGAGGCGGGGGCAGCTCTGGCACTGGGCTCCCCCATGCCAACCTCACCACCCCTGACATCCATACGGGACATCCATACGTCTGTGTCCCCTTCCTGCCGGAGGCCCAGGAACCGGGTCTCCCCAATGGCCCCACAGCAGTGTACATAGCACTTTGGAAAGATCCCCAGAGGGGTGATGGGCGTTTGGGGTGCAAGGGTCCCCTCTGCTGGGTCTTTCTGGAACCAGGACTTCGGGTGTCCTGGAGGCCCGCAGCACTAGGCTGGGGTTCCACGGAGGTTTGGGGAAGGCCCACGCTGGAGCCCCCCGCAGCTGCAGCAGGGTGACAGCGAGATGTCCCAGACCCGTCGGTGACTCGCCCCGCCCCAGGTGTCTGCTGCGGCGCTGGACGGCGGGTGGTGGACGGAAGCCTGGGCACTCCACAGGCTGCTGCCCCGGGGTCTCCCCTGGCTTGTCCCAGGCTCCCCCCCACCCACCCCTCCAGGTGGAAGTGGGAGGGAGGGCAGAGCGGGAGGGGAGGACCGGGACACGAGAGTCAAGGGACACTGGGGCACTCGCCTACGCTCCTGCCGAAGCCGCAGGGGGCTGGCGCAGCCCGCGAGTCCCGCGGGTACCGGGAGGTCCGGACGCCACCTGCCGGGCTGCACGCGAGGGCCCTGCCCCTGCGGCAGTGGCCTCTCCCTGACTGTCCTGCCGGCCCAGGGCTGCTGGCCTGACCGTGCCCTAGCAACAAGAAAACGTCTCCTGGGTGAGACGCTGAGACGGGCCGAGGCTGTGCAGCCGATCGCCTGAGTCTCGGCACAAGCTGAGCCTCGGCCATGTCAGCACCGCTGCCTGGACCTTGCCGAGCTGGACACGCGGCACCCTGGGGTTCTGGAACCCAGTCACAGGGCTACGGGAGACCCTGCGGGGTCACGCAACGGAGCAGCTCTTTCAGGTCCGAGAGCCTGGACACTCCTCTCGTCGGCTTATTGTGGGCCAGATCACGGGGCTTTCCCAGGCGGGGAAAATGGGCTTTCAGGAAAGTCTAGGCCGGAACCTGCCAGGCTGTGGGCGCCATCACCCCCCGGTCTTGCAGCTGATCCTCTGCGGAGTCTCTTCCGCTCTCTCCGACAATGAAGCTCGAACTTTCCGGGTTACCCCGAACTGAAGGCATTCGGGTGCTCTTGGAGAAAAACCAGCGCAGCAAACGCCCTTCTGGGAAGACGGGAAATGGTGCACGCGGCGAGGTTTCCTCCTTGGGCTCTCAGCCGCCCGCAGAGGGCACAAAGTGTTGCCTGCGGTGGGGACCCTGGGGCACGGCGCACGTCGCAGCCCCGGGCCTGAAAGCACCCCCATCTGCCCACCAGCCCACTCTGAGCAGTGGCTCCCCCGTGGGCATTCTCAACCATCATCAACAAGAAGGAAATGGGGCTTCCCTGGTGGCCCAGGGGCGAGCCTCAGGCTGTCCGCACTGCGGCCTCAGTGTGACCTGGCCAGGGAGTGACCCACGTGGCGCAGCAGATCCCACCTGCCTCCCTACTGCCCCCTCAGCTGAAGATGTCTGCATCCGTCTATTCTGCTCCCCGCCTCTCTACCCCTACCTCTAGCCTGCACCCCAGTTCTTTGATGCATAATAAACGAATTGTGTGGCCCTCCCTGATGGCGCAGCGGGTAAAGCACAGCACTAAGAAGCTAAAGCCACTTCTGCATGAGTTCGATCCCCGCCTGCCCCGGAGGAGATCCACATGGTGTGGCAGACCTCTTCTGACCTGCCTGCTTCTCCCCTCAGCAGTGTACTCCGTCGATCTGCCTGTTCTGCTCCCCACTCTGTCTCTGGTGAATCCTCTCACCCTCTGCACCCCAGTTCTGTATGCATAAAAAAAAATCTTTAAAAAATAAATAAATAAATGAATTGTGTTTTTAAAAAGAGTAGTAGTTTTAAAAAAGAAAGAAAAGGCCTTTGTGCCCAGCTGCCAGCGTCACGGCCGCGGGTCCCCCGTCAAATGCCACATGTCCCTGCAGTGACGCCACGGCACTGGGTCTCCTTCCTCGAGAGTCAGCTGGCGACCGGGGCTGAAGGGCGGGAGCGTCACCCGGGTGGTCCCTGCCAGGGAGAGCTGTGCCGGCAAAGGCTCATCGCCACCGAGCACGTCTGGTGTAAGTGAGTCACACAGTGTCTGCATTCTGGGCACCTGTGTGCTTTACCTGTGGGGGCCTGACTGCCAGGGGGCCACAGCACCCCCCCATCAGCACACAGCTTGCAGGCAGTGAATGAGGCTTGTGGTAAAAAAAAAAAAGGGGTGGCCCCGAAATGGAGGGGTTCAGCCCACCGCAACCTGACGTCTGACCTGACTCGTGCTTGGCTCCCCAGGAAAGACTACTGAGCCGTCAGCATGGGTGCCCGGCCAGCAGCAGGTGAGGGCCAGCCCCAGAGGAAGGGGGGCCCATCTGTGCCCAGCCCTCTGTTTCCCGTTCCCCCAGGAAGATTCCCGAAGCCTGAACTAATTCCTCTCCCCTAGCCTTCCTCTACCTGCCTGTCCATAAAAGCCCTTCCCTGAACACCTCTCTCCTGCGGCTGCGGGACGCACCTGACTCGGGCATCATTCAAAATAGCTGAACAGACCTTTAACATTAACGAGACTGAATTTTTGTTATTTGTCACTATTCGGTGTCTGCCCAAAGTGTGTGTGTGCATGAGAGAGCAAGAAGGAGTAATGAACCAGTGTAGACCGCCCAAGAGCAGAGATTTTGTGCAGGGCAAGGAGAAAGAGCAGTTAAGGGCGAATCCTCATTCTCCAGGGGCTTAGCAACCTGCCTTCTCAGAGCAGCGAGAAAGCCGCGTCCAGACAGAGCCAGCCCGTCCCGCAGGGTGACACACAGCGTGAGTCTGGGACTGCAGCTCTTACAAAGTCAGGGTGCTGCCGGGCGCAGGTTTCTGATTTTGTTTGGGACACAATACACACCCAAGGAGTCAACAGGGTGGGGTGTAAATGGTACTGGCTTGTGGAAAATAATGTGGCGGTTCCTCAAAATATCCAAAACAAAACTAGGGGACTCCCTGGTGGTGCAGGGGTTAAAGGCAGCGCTATCAAGCTAGTGCCAGCCACCGCGGCACGAGTTTGATCCCCGGCCAGGGAGATGGCCCACATGGTGCACAGACCTTCAATATAGAGTCTTGGTCCTCTGCACAGAGCAATTGCCAGGCCAGCTCTCTCCACCCAGAATTGGGGAGCTGAACCCCAGGAGGCCACGAGGCATCCCAGGAACCAGCTGGGAGCAGCAGACGGGGGTGGGACCGTGTGTCAGAGTCAGGTCAAGGTCCCTGCTGTTTCCCAGGAAGCTCCCCAAGGAGCAAAGTGCAGATGATGCTGCAGGAGATAAGCGGAGGCTCCCTGGTGGAAGGTGAGCACGGGGCCAGCCCGTCGGCGCCAAGGGCCAGCTGCTAGGACCTGCCCACAGCACGCCCTTCTGACCGCAGTCCCGAGGACAACAGTCAAGCTGCGCTCCACTGGCCCCGTCTGTCGGTGCCCTTGGACCTGTCTCCTGAAGCATGGCTCCATGCGCACCCTTCCCCAACAGTCCCCACTGGTGCCCAGGCTCTGCCAAGGGGCCTGCCTCGTCGGCCAGCAACTGACCCTCCTTAATGGACTTCCCGCACCTTCTCAGCCTCGTGCCTCACTCTAGCCTCCTGGGCACCCCCTCTCCCTTCCCTTGCACTCCCCCGCCCCCATCCAGCCTTCAACCTCTTGCCTGACCTACACGGTTTCCTCCTCCATCCTTGCCCGTGTGTACAGCTTGTACAGTGCAGTTTAGATAACACTCGCTATCTCCCAGGACAGAACAAGTCACCTCCCTCCCTACCCCTAGAGCACCAGCCTGGGAGAGCAAGTCAGGACGTAGGCGAGCGAGTCAGGCGGCTCCCCTGCAGGTCCGTGTCCCGGATGAGCTTCCGATGCAGCTGAAGCTGTCATTTGTAAAGTGAGATAACCGGTGACGCCTTTGACAGCTGAGGGCAGCATCAGGCACTCCATTTATTGATGTAATATAATGATATCCACACAACTCTAGCCCACAACTCCCTTACTTGTGACCTTATCATTTAACCGGGCTTTCTCTTCTCTGTGGCATGCAAGTTGCAGGGTCCCAGCTCTCCACCGACTGTTCAATCACACACCGGTGACCAGGCACGGCGATGCGTCGGACTTCCTTCTAGGCACCGGCAACACTCAGCCCAAAGCAACACCAAACGGAAACAACACAATTCCTGTTCTCAGAGACTGTGTGATTTGGGGAAGAAAGGCACGCAGGGGTGTGTATCACTGATGCTGCCTCAGATCAGCTCAAGGAGTGTACGAAGTGGGAAGTTAGCTGTAAAGGGAAAAGGGGCTACTCCTGGTGGAGTTAAGGACCAGACAACATCTACACATTGTTCAGTGAGTATTCGAAAATGATAACTCGCTGGATTAAATGTTCATCTAGGATGTTAGGACACAACGGAACTGAACTCACAGTCAAGCTGCCTGCCGCTACACTCTCCTCTTCTCTTAGATTTCAGTGTCTCTACTTATTATTGGGCACTTCACCCTGGGTCAAAAAGTAAACAGTGGAAAAGCCCGGAGAACCCCCTCTGAGCTTTGTCTTTAGAAATTGGAACACAGGGCACCTTCTGAACCATAGAGGCACTGAATTTAGTATTTTTGATTAATACACCTGCGGACGCTTTTCAGAGGGTACTTCCTGGGCACTGCTACCATGTAACACGTGTGATGGCCAGTCAACCAGTCCACTCCTCTGCTGTGCTTCGTACTTCAAGACACGCCCGTCCCTTATGCATCTCAGGGCCATGGTCAATGTCATCTTGTGCTAAATCTCAGACTCTAAGTAGGATTAATATTATTATTTATATTATTGATAGACAAAATCTTAGCACCAATAATATGACTGAGCATTGCGGGACTGGTCACAAGCAGCCAAGAGCTTGCCTGAGCATTTTCACTCATGGACAAACAGACCACCTTCGGAGGCGGGAGAGATCACTCTAATATAGGTTTGGAAAAGACTCCAGAAGGACAAGTAATTGGAGCAAGGCACAAATATAGCAAATGAGAAGTGGAACTAGATTCCAAAGGACATATTCTTAGGCGCTATTTCAGCCACCAGCGCTGACTTAGAACATCAAACATCCCTGGAGTAAAGTCTCTCACCGACAGATGTGATGGAGAAGAGGGCAGTCTACTCATGCACTCATGAAGCCCTGTGGCAAGAACACACCCTTAGAAGCCACAGCAGAATGCTCATTGCTCATGAGGACCCTGCTTGCTAGTTTAACTGGGCATTCCACTTGGAGCAGCTCTGGAGCAATGGAGAGGGAAGGGTGAGCAGGATGAATGGACCCATGCTTTAGACACAACACGGGCTCAGCTCTCACCAGGCCTGACTTTCTGTCCCGACTTCCCCACTCATTCACTGTGGAGCCTGAGCTTCACCCGAGCACCAGTCAGCAAGTTGTTTGACCCTAGATGTTAGTCCCACATGCCAAAGCCACACAAAGGAACAAGGCTCAGTCTACCCCATCAGTTATTCACGGGGGCAGGGAGAATGTGGTGCAAGATGGCGCATGCAGCTAGAAAGAAATGAGCCCTCAAATTCCAAGACCATGTCCAAAAGACCAATAACCATACAGAAGGAATGCAATTTCATTTATAATCTGAGAAATGACAATTGAAATCACAATATGAGATCACTTAACACCCACCAGCATGGCAACATCACACACAGACAAAGCCAGGGTGGGGATGTGAGTGAGTGTTTATGGAGCATGTGTAGATGGTTATGCCTCAGAAGACCATGTGACAGAATCTACAAAGAGGAGACAGCACAGACCCTACAGTCATGCACATCACCAAGGGCAGGTGCCCATGTATTAAGAGACACATGTAGGATGGTTCTTGTCATTTCCTGTGACATGACTTTTCTCTTCTGTCTGAAACTGGACCATCCCTGGATGGTGGCATCTGGTAGGTTATTGGGGAGACTGGCATTGCTTTCACTATTAGTTTCTATGAGGAAAATGCCAGATCAAAACATTATACTCTCAGGTAGCAGGCCACCTGCACTCTCAGCTGGGAATGACATGTGTCCCACTGATGGTAGGGTGGTCCCGCAAATTTCGCTTCATTGACTCAGAAGCACCTTTGCGACTCATCTCCAGCCCCTAGGAGAACAAAGGAGAAAGTGAACAACTAGAACTGTATCGAACTGAAAAGGGCTCCAGCGTGAGCCAGTGGCCCAAACGAAGAAACTGCCCTATGACCAGGAGACACCCACACGCCATGCATCGGATCAGGAGAAACTGCAGGGACTCATCAGGGGACCTGGACTCCATGACAGACGATCCCAGCCAGGAAAGCTATGGACGTGCGAGCAACATTACTGACTACCTGTTGAAGGTCAGGAACGCATAAGCTGTTTTAGATAGATTGAGTTAAAGAGACACTGCAGGGACGTCATTTCTGTTTCACACAAGAACTCGGACCAGCAATGCCAGGCGGTCGAGCATCACGCGAGAAATGGCACATTCCAAGGCCATGGTCTTGCCCCCAGATGCATGGGGACCAGGATGCAAGACTGCTCTTGGGCAAGAAAGGAGAGGAGAGGTTTGGTGGAGGGCGCAGGCAGGGGAGAGTGCCTGTGAGGAGCCGGGAGCGACCCCCAGCAGCATGGGCGACGCTGGCAATCCATGCCACACAGCCATCACTCCTCCCTGGACACGAGGTGGGTGAGCCGAGGCGCAGCTGCAGAGGAGAGAGGCGCCCACCTGTGGTGGGGAGGGAGTATACACGGTGGGCCTCTGCTCCGCCTGTGCTAAGCCCAGCAGCGGCCCGCGCCGTGGGGTCCTTCGCCCTGACTCTGGGTTAAGATGCTCTAAGCTTAGACCAACGTGAGTCACAAGGACAAAGTATTATTAGTTTAGCTGTGTTTTCGCTCCAGCTTTCTCTGAATCATGTGTGCATGAATCATAATCACCACGCTTCGTATTTTAGAAGCAAGTGTATAATTTTTCATACCCAAGGGAAAAAAATCAATTGCTGTCTAAATATGAATCTAATGTTGTCTCTCAAGCTGTTGGGTTTATTCCATTCTGAGTCTTCATTTTCTTTGGGAGTGAGAATAATCAGGAAAGCTAGCAGGAGAAGAAGGAGGTGCCTCCCCGAGTGTCCGCCCTGCCCTCGGCACAGCCCGAGGTCAAGGCTGCTGTGAGCCTGTTTCCCGGACGCGGAGCGCAAAGCTTCACACCAGCGGCCTGCCGGCCCAGGGTCACGGCGAGCAACAGCAGGTGCTCAGGGCGGTCGTGACACCCCCTCGGCAAGCTTGCTGCTCCCGCCCCACCTCTCCTGGTCGCCGCACACGGACTGGGTCAGTGTGTCCGTGCCTTAAAGAGGGCCTTCGAAGCTGCCCCAACATAGCCACGGCCTCGTCTGTCGGAGCCTGTGACCACACGGGAGACGGGATGTCAGCCTGGCGAGACACACCTCTGCCTGACACCGCGCTGGGTCCAGGCCGGGGTCCCAGCAGGGCCCCCTTCACCCATGGACAGCTTAGCACATGAGTGTCCACACACACAGGGCCTCCCTGGTGGCCTAGGACTTAGCGTCTCAGGGCTACCACCACGGCACACGAAGCAGCCTGAGGGCAATCCCCCGCCAGGAAGGGGCCCTAGGGTGCAGCAGACCACTCCCGTCTCCCCGCCGCCCCTCAGCAGTGGGCTTCAGCGGATCTGTCTGTCCTGCTCCCCACTGTCTCTCGTGAAGCCTCTCACCCCCTGCACCTCTGTCTGTACCCCGGTTCTTGTGTTCATAAATTAATAAAAAATAAACGTAAAAAGAGCATCGCTCGGCTATCGCGTGTCACTCTAGGACTGGAATGCGACAGGCACGGGAGCGGTACTTCTGCCGGGCAGTGCTGGACACGGACAGCTGGCCGCCCTCCCAGGGCCGGCGCTCATAGCTCAGTTTGGGGTCGGGCGTTATTCTTTGCTTGCGGTCACACTCTCGCAGCGGGTCTTCATTTTCTCTGAGAATGAGGTCCACAATGAACACTTTGGAAGGGATCCACACGAATGAACCCCAAGGCACAGAGGAAGGTCACAAGGGGCCTTCTATTTTGCTCCAAAAGTGACCCCCTAAATCAGTTTTGAGCATGCCACCCCTCTGTCTGTCTGCAGCTTCTCCAGCCATCTGGGGACGCGGCCGGCAGAGGCTTCAGAGCCGCTGGCCACACTGCCGAGGACTGAGCCTCGCGGCGTGGGCGCCCTG
>NW_004567110.1:2893556-2902045 GCF_000260355.1 Condylura cristata | reverse complement strand
CGGTGCCAGGGAACGCTGCGCCCTGAGCACAAGCACATCCTTCTGCGAGGTCCGCCCGCAGGCTGCGCGTTCCCTCACATCCAGCAGCTCCTCCCGGGATCAAAGAGGAAGGCACAGGAGGAAGCCCTGTGAACAAGACGGAGATCAGGGCGGCGGAGGCCACCCCGCTCCTCACGGGCAAGGCTGCCAGTAACAGCCGCGTGGAGGCCAGTGTGGGGCTGCTGGAAAGAGAAAATCAGCCCCTCCGGGCCCAGGCCCCTGCAGACTGAGGCCAAGCGCTGAACCTCCCCGGTCAGTCCCCCTGGAGCGTCCTTCTCGGCACAGTGAGGTGGCAGCTGCCCCTGAGGGCAGCTTTACCTGAAACCGATAGGCCTGCCCCGGCCCCTTGCCCGGGACGGCCGGGTGGGCGTGAGCCCTGGCAGTGTCGAGCTGGGCGCCGCCCGCCCCTCATGAGTAATTCGTGAAGCCTGTGGAATGGCTAAACGGCTGCATTTTGTCTTTGGACAGTGAGCTGAGGGACGCCTGAAGTCACCACAGGCCCCGTACAGACGTGGTGACCGAATGTCCACTCCCAGAAGCCCACACTGCTGGGCACAGTCCACTCACCGCAGCCTAAGGCCAGGCAAAGCTGTGATGCTTTCACAGTGGGAGGGCAGCGGGAGCAGGTCTTAGAGGCAGACAACGGTGACACGCTGTGAACGCTGTTGAGGTGACCTGTGCCAAGCCTTCCATCCTTCCCTAGGTCTTAGTTTCCTGCTCTGTGAAATGGGGGCGGGGAGCACCCCGCAGGGTTTCCGCGAGAGCAGTGTTGGCCACAGGGTTAGCACAGCACCTGCCCACAGGAGATGCTGGAGAGGCCAGGAGCTCCCTCCCCTGCGCCTCCAGGCCACCAAGAGCCGCAGTCTAACACTGCACAGGGTGGTAGGTGAGGCAGAATACGTCCCAAGGGACTCTGCCGGCAGGGGAATCTCCCCACGTCCTGAATCCCGAGCCGTGCCCTCATCCTCTCCCACTCCGATACCACACCCCCACACAAGTCAGTGGGTGTGCGATGCGCTTGTATTTTTGTACAGCATATTTTTTGTCAGAATAGTACATACGAAAAGGCAACCCACAGGATTTGTAAAGCATAAATCTGATACGGGGTTCATATGCAGAATACAGAAAGAATTCCTACAACACAACAAAAAAAAATCAAATAACCTCACTGAGAAACGGGCAAAGGACTTGAGCCGACATTTCTCCAACGAAGACACACGATGGTCGTATGCTGAGCTGCACTAATCATCAGGTGAGGAAACGTTCTCCTCTTCCAGAGTTAGGAACGGGGGAGACTCATAAGTCCTCGTAATGATACTGGTAGAGGAGAACAAAGCACAGCCATCACCAAATGAGTTAAAATCCCAGTTCAGCTTCTGAGCTGAAGGACTGGCAGCGAATTGTTGAAGTGCTTCGAACCTCAGTGTCCTGGGCTGTCGAATGAAGGTAAGGTGAAGCTCACAGCAGCACGAAGTGAAGGGGAGACCCTCTCGGAAGGCCACGCACAGGCACCCAACAAGCAGAAGCACAGGCACAGCACGGACACAGTCCATGGGTCCACGAAAGATGCCAGAATTGTTAGGATTCTGCGGCAACTGGCTTGGGCAGCGTGATCACTGTGCTCCTGGGGAGTCCACCTGTTCTCAGAATACCCGGAATGTTCATTAGTTAAAGAACTGATTTGTGACTCAATTCAATCACTTGTATAAAACATCCCAAAGTACAAAAACAGATACTTTCCTTGTCTGGGAAAATCTGCTCGTTTTAATTAACGTAAAAGGTTTCCAGCAATTCATGTTTGTAAAGCACTTTGACATCCTAAGAATAAGAGGCAATTGAAATGCAAAGTTTTATTATAACATCATTTTTATGAGTATTACTCAAGGGGCTCTCAAGTAAGGAGTTCCTAGAACTCTCTACTCTCATCTAGGAGAAGGCACTATCTCTTCTAGTTGAAGGGTAGGCTCCTGTCTACTCTGAGAATTCTTGAAACTAAGCAAAAATGTGGGGTGGAGTTGGACAATATAATAAAAAGGAGAAATTGTGTGCTTACAAATGCCAGTTAAACCCTGATTCTTCCTAAATGCAGAAATCAAGCTCAAATCGCATTTCTATTATTACTCAACTTTTTCATGATTATATATGGATTTTAAGCATGGGGCAGAATGTCACATGTGCAGCTGAAGAAGTGGGAACCTATATCTCTGAGCCATATGGTGTGATGCAAACCAGTGTTATTACAATAAAAAATAATATAATAAAATAAAACTAGCATTTTCAAGACAAAAGACCAGAGGACAAAACCAGAACAAGTTCAATCTCTGTGAAGTGAGGAGTGAACCTAGAAGCAGAGACACATGATCTGGATATACAGCCTATCCAAATCTCCAGCTAACTCCCATTGCTCACATGTGGGGCAGATGCCAAGCAGCTGGACCAAAGGATAAAAGGAGATCTGAGATCAAAAGCCGCCCGAAAGGTAGAGCTTGTAGTTTAAATTCAAGCAAGTTAATTTCCCACAATGACAAACAGACTAACACATAACAGTGTGTATATCATTAGCCAGAGCATGTTCAGAAAACCATTCATTGATAGAACATGGTAGAATCAGGAGTCTCCACAACACAAGATCCCCAATAGCCAAGAAACAGTTTAAAATGGGTCATCACAAGTAGGAATATGAAAATATGACCCTTAAGAGAACAGCAAATCAATGGCAGAAAATAAAACCATGATCCAGATGTGGAATTAGCTGACACCATGACTATGGAAAATATGTTCACAATCAGTGAAAGCCATCTCTAAAGTCTGTATTTCTCCCATACTTAAAATGAAAAACATATGAAGAATCTAATAAGGTTAGAAAGCTTTTATCTCACAAAGATACTAGTTTTAAGAAAGTTCACATTGTCTTCCAGGAACTAAGTATTTGGTTAGAACAAATATTAAGACAGGGAACACAGTATAATCACCAATTAATTGACTCAGTAGATAATTACTGGATTCATTCTAAGTTCCAGACACAGCTCTGCAATCAACACAAACAAGTCAACAAGTTTTCTTGGGCTTTCTATTCTCTATGCACCATTGTATACCGTGTGTGTGTGTAATATATACATACCTATGCATGCATATGTCTGTGTTTCTGTCTATATTTTATATATATGGAGAGAGAAAGAGGTTTAATTTTTAATCTTCATAAGTAGTGGGAAGACACTACCAAAAATAGAAGAAAGAATAGTGTGGGTACGGGGTGGGTGGTTTTCTTGCATCCTCCTCTGGTCCCATGATACAGGGTTTAACCTTGGCAGTTAGCATCGGTGAAGAGACCCACATAGTATTAGCTGCCCTGAGTGAGCGACCTTCTCACCGCACACATACTTCACATAGAATCAGGCCTGCACTTACACTGTACGCTGGTATCCTGGTTTATAGCCTTCTTTCCACCTCCAGTATAGGGAAGGTAAGCCTCCTGAGCACAGGGGACGTGGCTTTTTGTCCTTATGACATATCTACTCTGGTGCCTGGTGCAGGTGTTCCTGAGCCAATACCTGCGTGACTCCCTAGTGAAGCAATGATGCAACCAAGCTTCCAGGAAGATGCATTTGCCCAGAGGCGTTTATGTCTTTCTGTGGGATAATCTCCATCCCCTATCATTGCCATGGAGACTGTGTGATGCAGGAGAGGACACTGTGCTAACAGGTCGACAAGGACAGATGTGCCTCCTGTCCGGTAATTGGTACCTGAGAACACAAGTGGGTCAGCACTTTAGCTTGACTCAGGACATCACTCACTGGCCATTAGTCTTTAAAAGACACAGATCTCAATTAACTTTCATGGAAATTAGATTACATCCTGCCCACTTGAAGGCCTACATTCATCCAAGGAGCTTTGCCAGGCAAAGGTTCCAGAGGGTGTATCCACGGAAATCTTTGTCAAAGGCCGGCACAGAGCTGGACCTTCCAAGTGATACAGGTCCTTCATGAGATTGCTCAGACGCACTTCCCAGGGCCCTGTGCAGTGGGTTGGTGGGGGACCTGCAGTGCTGAAATGAGCTTTGGGGGTAAGTATGGAATCAAGTACAGAATCGGGGTGAGCCCAGGTCCCACTGTGCGCCCATCCCACACAGTGTGACCTTGGTGGTCCCTGCTAAACCTCGAGCACCCACCTCACCTTTAATCTAGGGAAAGCTTCACACGAACCCACACAACAGTGAGGGAGGAAGCAATCTCGGGACGGAGAGAATTGGAGCGCTCTCCCGTGAGGCCCGACTCTGTTCTAGACTCTTAGTGGGAGAGGACACTCTCGTTCAAGCTCTCTGTGTGCTCTGCAGCTCCTCCCTACCGCCCTCCCAACTCCCGTGCGGGGTATGCTTTGAGGACTCCCTCCCGAGGAGGGGCGTACACAACAGTGCCCGTCAATTATCCTGCAGGCAGGACCACTTCAGAAACCATGCAAACAGTTTTTATTTGCTTTGTACCACCGTTATTGTAGGACCTGTGAAAATATAACGAGGACTATGAAATTGTTTTCAACTTCAGGAGGCTTAAAGTCTACTGGGGGTGGCAAAGAAAAGAACTGGCAGTTGTTAAAAAGCCCAGGATGTGCCAAGCACTGTGGCAGGCCATTCATGATGGGATTTCACTAATTTGTCTAACAACACTATGAGGTAGGCAGTAGAGTAACACTTTGCAAGTGCAGGAGTTGAGATTCGAAGAGATTCAGTTGCTGGGCTGGACTCACCGAGCCTGAGTATCAGACCTGCAGTCCTCGGCTGTGCTCCTTCCCTCCCCCACGCCTAAATGCTCATGATCGCAAAATAGGTTTAGCACAGACACAAATCGCTTTCTGGTGAAACACCGTCCATGCACGTGCATGTATGTGACATACGTGCATACACACATGCACACATTGACCTGAAACGTAATTCTGAAATAAGAAGAGCTTCCGAGAAGAGGTAGACTTGAAGGAAGCCTTGATGCACAGGGGAATAATGGGCTAGGAACGGGACGACAATTCTGGGCAGAGGCAGACGCAAGCAGAGCGGCAAGACATGTGACACACATAAATCAGCCGAGATCAATGGCCCTGTGAGTCAACGTGTAGGAGGTTCGGATTGATCGGTGTGCCATGGTGAGCTGCTGAAAGGTTCGGCTGGAGGGAGGGTGCGATTTTATTTTAGAAGAAAGAGCAGCTGGCAGCAATATAAAGGAGGGATCAGAGGGAAGCACAAGAAAGCAAGGTCAAGCCATCCTGCAGTAACGGAAGCAAGAAGCAGTGCAGCCCGAGACAGCCGCGGTGTGGGACAACGTGAGAGCAGCTGCCAGACAATCAGAAAGCAAAGACTAGCAAGACTCCAGAAGATTAACTGAGGTGGAAAATGAAGAGACAAAATCAAAAACGCCGTACTGAGGAGGTAAGAGTGGGCCAGCGCAAGCTCTTAGATACCTTCGACCAACAGAAAAGAGGATTAACTCCCGTGGCGACTGTCATTACTGTGACCCCACGGGATCCCAGTGTGCCGTGGGCACCCTGGGGTGCCAGGTATGGTTTGGGCCTTTCCATAGCTCTATTGTGGGTACCTTTTTGTCTTACAGCACCAGGCCCCTCTCTCTGTGCTGAGTTGCAATCAGAAGTCTGCAGGACACTCACTGGCAGGCTGACCACCCACCCAGTGCTGCGAGGGCGAGGGACAGGAGGGAGAAGGGGAAGAAGAGCTGGACCTCTCCCATCGTGCCAGCTCCTGTCTGGGCTGCCCTGGCAGCAGGGCATAGCTCTGCTCCAGACCTCAGCTTCCTTTCCCTTCAAATCTGCCACCAACAAGTATGGATGGTGTTTCCCTGAGTCAAGCTAGCACCAGTTTTGCTAGTTTGCACGTCTCTTTCCTGAGAGCAGAAGTTCCCATTTCAAGTTCTCAGTTCTTAAGATCTTTTGGTAACTCTGATTACTCCTTTAGTTATCCCAGTCCCAGCAATCACTGTCTCTGCCTGCATCATTGTTCCACCCTGAATCATTAACGACTATTCATTAGTATTCACTGAGTCATTCCTGAGACCCTTTCTTTCTCTGTCAATGTTTCAGCACAATCAATCCCCTATATTAAATGCCTCTGTTTGAAATAACTGCATGCCCTCAAGTTTTCTAGCAAGGCTTGAAGACTACTTTGCTTGGTACCAGAAGTCTAAGGAAACACCCTCAAATAGAGAGTTCAAAGTTGAGCTGCTTCTGTCTTTGAAGCTGAACCCAGAGCTTAGTTCCCATTGAGGTAAAGCAGCATGTTGAGAGCCCATGGCCAGAAGTGCCCTAAGAATCAACCCATCTGTTGCCTCTGAATTCTTGGGAGGAAAAGACTACCCCAGAAAGCACTCTGAGGACCTGGTGGCTGCCGACCTTGCCGACAATGTGAATGATGGTCTCTTAGGAGGTCTCTTAGGAGGAGAGTATCCTCATGACACCGGAAAGGCAACCAGAAGAAGCAACCTCCGTGCTTCACACTGTCATTTCAACTCAGCTCTGATCAGAGAATGAGACAGCTTTGAAAGGAGTCCTTAATTTCTTATAATCACCAGTAGAAGATCAGATTAAAAATCAGAACCAACTCTCATTTATACAAGTTGCAGAAGAAAAAGAAAGTTGAAGTCACAGATCCACCAAGCCTCTGATGTGAACTTGAGCACATCCATTGGGAGGGAAGGGGACATTGTCTCTGGAGGAATTTGGCGGGATTCAGACCAAACCAAGAATCTTCAATGATCACCCATTATCATCACCACCCATCATCGCCATCATTATTAGGGAACAGTTACACATGGACTCATCATTCGCTTACGCTGCTCTTTGACTCTGTCCCCACCAGCAACGCTCCAGATGAGAGCAAGGACTTTTTCATCTGCCGCTTTATTCATTATCTAAAACAATACCTTTGTACAGTAAAAGCTGAGTAAATAACGATCGTGCAAGAAAGGGAGAGAGAGTGGTTTGAGGTGGAGAAGAGAGCAAAGGGGAAAACAAAGAGAGCTCTGAAAATGTGTGTGTGAGTGCATGCATGTGCGGAAAGAGACTGGAGGGCCAGACAGGAAGGGGGCCAGAGAGGTGCTGAAGGGAGTTGGGTACCTTACGCGCCAGGCTGGCTAACTAAGGCTTTAAGCTTAGCGCAGAGATGCCAAAGGTCATTTAGCCACCCCCTCCCACTGACAGATGAGGACAGTCTCCATGAGACATGATCTGGCCCTGCTGTGCCACGTGAGCAAATCAAATCCAGTTTTCTTATCTTAGTTTGGTGTCTTCAGTTCAAATATAATTAAATGTCATGCAAAGGAGAAGGGGATTATGAGAACTCTTGATAGTTGAACATTTCTTTATAGCTCACTGTGTGTATGTGGGAGGTAATGTTGCTTCTGTGTTTAATATTTACTTTTCTCAAATGCACTCCTGAGCGCCTACCATGTGCCAGGCACCCACACCTCTCCTCATGCGCATGTGGTTATCTTTCTCTTTTAACAGGTTGTAAAATATCACTGACTACGTGGAATTGGAGCTTAGTTTCTACCTTTCAGACCCGGAGTCCATAGATGTCCCCACTATATTATCTCCACCATCAATCATAAAGCAAAATTAACACTAAGCTTTAAAAAATAAGAGGTCATGGGCCCTCCCCGGTGGTGCGACGGGTTAAGGCACCGCACTATGAAGCTCTCTGAAGCCACTGCAGCACAAGTTCAATCCCCGGCCAAGGAGGTGACCCACATAGTTCGGCAGACCTCTCCTGACCCCGCCCACTGCTCCCCTCAGCAGTGTACTTTGTCTATCTGCCTATTCTGCTCCCTACTCTGTCTCTGGTGAATCTTCTCACCCCTGCACTTCTGGCCTGTACCCCAGTTCTGTAAGGATAAATAAGTAAATCTTTAAAAAAAAATAAGAGAACATTCCCACCAGCAGTTCAGGAGAGTCCCTTTTTCTCCATACCCTCGCCAACATTTACTGTTGCTTGTTTTTTCTAAGATGTGCCATTCTCACTGGGGTGAGGTGGTATCTCATTGTGGTTTTGCTTTGCATTATTACAAGTGGTGGGAAGTTGTGTGGAGGTTTCTCAAGCTGCTAAAAATAGAGCTTCCATATGACCCAGCAATCCTACTCCTAGGTGTCTACCCAAAAGACACAAAAACATTAATTCAAAGGGATGCCTCACCCCTATGTTTATTGCTGCTCTGTTTACAACAGGAAAGATGTAGAATCAACCCAAATGCCCAAAAATAGATGACTGGATGAAGAAGATGTGGTATGTATACACAATGGAATATTACTCATCAATAAAAAAAAGAAGTTAAATTCATGCCTTTAGCAGCAACATGGATGGAGCTGGAAAAGATCATCTTAGTGAAATAAGCCAGAAAGAAAAGGAAAAACACCGGATGTTCCTTTCTTTTTTACTTTATTACAATTACTATATA
>NW_004567110.1:2885627-2893434 GCF_000260355.1 Condylura cristata | reverse complement strand
TATATATATATATATATATTGCTCTCTATATAGTGATATACAGAGTAATATAGTGAGTAATATAGTATATATGTGTGTGTGTGTATATATATAGATAGATAGATATATAGATATAGATAGATAGATAAAGTAATTGTAATAAAGTAAAACAGAACATCAACTAACAACTGTAAACCAGAGACATTCTACGGGGAAGGAGAAGGGACAGGATCAAACTGGGGTGGGAAGAGCACACGGGACTCTGCTGATGGACAGGGGTGAGGTGCTGGTGGGAAGTCCACGGGACTACAACTGAGATGGAAAAATGCACAAAAAGAAGAATTACGTAAATGTATACACACATACATAAAGTTTACAAAAAAAGAGGACAGAAAAGGAGTCGGGCGCAAAGCAGTCACAGCGATTCTGTGGGAGCTGGAACGTGAGGCCGGGCCTCCCCAGAAAGCAGAGTAGAAGTAACGGGTCTTCCACGCCCCGAGTCCCGAGGGATGAATTCCCAGCAAACCACAGCGGCGCAGGGGAGTCCCCGCCGCCCGGAGGAGGGGCCAAGGCAGGGCAGAGGCCGGTGGCGGCTGTAATTCGATAGGGACGAGCACAGGGGCCTTCCGGAAATGGGAAATGGATCAATGGCAATGCAATGCCACTGACAGATCAGAAGTGCTCGACCGAGGTTCCGGCGAGACCCTGTCTGCCTCCCTGCTGGTACCTGGGGGTGGTTTGCCTTTAATCAAGTTAGTGGGTCACAGCTGATGGCAAGGGCCGATGACTCAGGACTCGCCCGAGACCCGCTGCAGGTGGACCGGGCCAGCCTCACGCAGCTCCAGCGCCAGACCGCGCAGTGCGAGCAGACGAGTAAGAGGGGGAAACCAAGGCCTCGGGCTGAGCCAGGCGAGGAAAGCCTCGTCTCACCTCACATTTGGGTCAAATCGGTCTCATCAGTCCCAAAGAACAGACCAATAAAGGAATACTCCAGAGCTAGTAAGTGATTGAGGCAGAGTTTGAAATCCAGCATCAAACTCAAATGACTCAAATGACCGTTTCCGTGTGTACGGAATGCAAAGAAGCTCTCCGAAACAGGGCCAGTCAGTAGGAACTCAATCTACTATGTCGGGACTGCCTGGGGCGCCTGCAAGTGGCTGGGCCATTTGCTACCGGGACAAAAACAGAGGGAAAGTCGAATAAAAGGAGCCACTGTTCAGGCTTCCGAAGTCTTACAGCAACCCCGAAGCAGAGCTCACACAGATAAAACCGCTAGTCAGTCAATCCACGACTCTTGCTTCCATATTGCCATTTGCTAAATTAATTCACTCAGTGAGTACTTTTTTAAAGATTTAACTTTATGTATTGATGCCTACAAGAACTGGGGTACAGGCCAGAGATGCAGGGCGTGAGAACATTCACCAGAGACAGAGTGAGGAGCAGGACAGGCAGATCTACTCAAACGCACTGCTGAGGGGAGCAGCAGAGAGACAGGAGGGGTCTGCGCGCAACCAGGGAGGCCCTCGAGCTGATACTTCTGTAATGAAAAACGCATCTCGCGGATTGTGTTTCCAGAGAATTTCTGTTGTTTATAGAAGGCAGCTTGAATACTCAGGACTTCCGGCAGACATGATCTTCTCCACTCGTGAAGAGTGGTTCTCAGAGTTTCGTACACTAACAAGCGGTTACAATGACAACAAGCATGTCTGTTGAAAGGCCCTAAAGCGAAGAAGAAGTTGAAAGATGAAAAGGAAGCAACGGAGGCTGCAAAAGCTGAGTCATCTGGGCCAGCGAGCAGAAGGGTCCCATGGCCCTCGAAGCTGCAGGTGCTCCCCAGAGCCATCTTGAATGGGAGACGTGGAGAAAAACAGATGAGCACAGAGGTTTGGGCATTTAGTGCAAGCACAGTTAATTTCTTCACCAAGTAGAGTCGCTCGTTGACTCTTAAGGGCCTTCCTTAACTTCTGAAGACTCCTCTCAACATTCACGACAGGACGCAGCTCCTCGGGGCAGACTCTGTGCTCTTCGTCACTGCGTCTCCCAACGTCCTTTAAGAGTGCCAGAAAATAATACTTGGTAAGAGAAAGGACAGATAAACACCCTGCCTTGGTGACAGGGTGCCCGCCCGGGACGCGGACGAGCGGGCAGAACCACGCCCGGTCCGCCTGTGTCACCCGTGAGGCCGTGGACCCCACGCAGACACGAACTCCGCCCGCTGGCCTCGCCACAGCCCTCGGCCCACAGCTTGGCGCGTGCTCCGCAAAGGGAAGGTCTCACTTGTCTGAAGGAGCCACAGGACCACCGAGCGGTCAGTGAAGAACAGAGACTCGGTCCGCGTCGCTGACTGATGCCCCCTACTCACTCGGGGTGTCCATGTGGAGCTGGGCTGCTGTGTGAGCTCCAGAAGGAGCGAGGCCCCAGGGTGCGGGGTAGGCTCACTGAACGCAGACCCGCTCTGAATCCATGAGTACGTGCTGTGAGCACGCAGGTCCTGCTGAGGCACCGCAGAAGCTGTGTCGGGTCTGAGTGTACTGAGCAAACTCGACCGTGGAGAGACGATAACTTCGTGGGGCTCCGTCTGCACGAGGAGCTCTGACTTCAGAGACGCCGAAGCCCGAGGTCCCTGGGGCCTCCTGTTTACCGACCAGTGCGCGCCACAGCACCTCTTAATAAATTTCAGTCAGCCATGTAAAAATAAGCATAACAAAGCTGAAGTGACAATGGTAGTAGCAATGTTTGATAACAAGTACGAAATGTCAGAACTGAACAAGCTCGCAGAGCTTCAAACGCGGCTCGTCATCGAATCCTCCCAATGAGTTTGAAGTGTCAGGTATTACTGCTGTGCTGATCCCTATTTCACAGACGAAGGAGCGAAGGAAGAGATATTTAAATCCAGTAGACCAACGCGTTCTCAGCTGTGACTCAGCTTCTTTCCTGGCATTATTCTCCTGGTGATGGGTGGGTGTGCAGGTGGGTGGCGGGAGCGTTGGGTGGGTGAATGGAAGAAGGGAGGGGCAGACGTGAGCCAGCGTGGCACCCCGGGGACTGTGCGGCCTCCGGTAGCCAGCGTAGCTCAGCGCTCCCGGCGGGTAACAGCTGGCGGGCTGACTCGTGTGCCCTTGCCGGGCAGCCGGGAGCAGGGGCCGTGTGTGCCAGCCGGAGCCAGGAGCTCCCACCCCGCGCCTGCTCCCCGAGAGGCAGCCCTGGCCTCCGGCTCGCCCAGACACCCTCCACTTCTGTCCCCATGGAACGGGGGAGGTGGATCATCTGCTCGGAAGAGTGTAGCGGGGTCAGGTCTCACGCTCACACATAGTAGGTGCCCAGTAAATGTTGCAGAAAGAGCAGTAAATGAGCCAACACGGCGTCCCACACAGAAGCGTCTGGAGGAGAGCCAGGATTCGGGGGGTCTCCCTTATGTGACGGTTGGAGCTACAGACTCCCACACTTGCTGCACACGTGTGAAAATCTCCAGATCTGTGTTTTCACCCTCACGCACATCGCGGGCTGTGCTGTGAACTGCCTGTCTTCGCTCACACTCAGGCCATCAGCGCTCAGGGCTGGGTGACCTGCCAAGCTCCCGAGGCCCGGGGCCGTGGAACTGCAGGCTGGCACTCGGCCAGGACACGTTCATCTCCAAGGAGGCAGCACAGTCAGGAGCGGGCACTCTGCTGCGACACCACAAGGTGTGGGCCGTGGCGGGTCCCCTTTGATGAGACCCACGCACCAGCCCAGGGGAAGGCAGTAGCCAGCATCTGGGGGCCCTGCGGGCCGCGGCTGCAGTGCGGGGTTGTCCGGGCCTTCTGGGCAGCCGCACCAGGCATCCAGATGGCAAAACAAGGTCACTTTACAGCCTGCCTCTGTCCGCCGTGGGCCACCCAGGGCGACGTCCCAGGGCCCTGGGTGCTCTTTGGAAGCACACTTGCCCTCATCGGAGAGGAGCTGGAAAGGGGGCTCACGCGGTGAGAGTGAGAGCCGAGGCTCAGCCTGCGTGGTGGAGACACGAGCCACACCCCCACGCACCGCCAGTGTTTCTCTCATCTCTGGCATGGCGAGATGAAACAAACCAGGGCCAGGAAAATCACTTTGGAAATGCTTTGGGGAAAATGAATCTGGGACACAATGCAGATGTAAAAAGGAAAATACAAGGAGCGAAAGGAAAGCAGACTCGGGGGTGTTCCGGGAGCCCCAACAAACCAGCGCTCGAGGCTGACCACGATGGCAGACGCCCTGCTCCGGGGTGCAGAGCCCCAGCCGACAGGAGCCCTACAGCCCCCAGCAGGCCCGGGGACCCCGAGGGTTTTAAGCGGAGAGTGCACATCGTTTGCTTGGACAAGGCCGCGCGCTCCGGCAGGCTTCGAGGTGTCTGAGCGACACGCACTTACCAGCCTGTAGCGGCTCCCTGGCTCTGGGCCTCCTTATGAAGCTGTCACCCCACGAAGGTGGAGACCAAGTCTGCTCTGTTTCTCTCACCTGCCTCGACAGCAGCTGGCAGAGGGAGGAGGCATGACTTGTGCAGGGAGTAAGGGAAGACAAACACGTGGATCCACGCCAGGAGACGGTTGGGCGGAGGAGAGGCTGGGTGTGGCCTGTGAGACCCGAGAGCGCTGGGTAATCGGGAGAGAGGACGAAGACCCGAAACAGAGCGGCCAGGCCCACTGTGGGGGAGAACAGAGTCAAGGGCTGAAAGCAACTTCTTAGACACGGGGTAAGTAGACACACCCAGAGACTCTCCGACTCGCCTCCTGGCATCAACCCTGGTAGAAATCTGCTCCCCGTCTGTGTAAATAAAGCTTTATTGGAACACAGTCACAGCCACGCCTCCTCCATCATCTACGGCTGCTTCGTCACTCCACAGCCGAGCTGGGTGTTGTGATGGAGCCCATATGGCCCGAGAACCCTAAAATAGTTACTGCCTTTCTGGTGCTTCCTGGAAAATATTTTCTGACCCCAGATGTTGGGGCTCACTTGGCTCTCTGCTGTTTTAGGAGCTGCAGAATTCAGAGAGGATAACAAATGATGACTTTGCTGTGAGCAGAAGGCTAAATTAAGCAGAGGAAAGTCAGATGTGGGATTTCTGACTTGCAAAATCGCAGCAGGTGCTGGTGACCGCATGGCGCACGGGTGTGGAAAATCCTCGCAGAGAGGCGCAGGCAGAGAGGATCCTGGTCCCAGCCCCAGCCCCATCCCCCCGAATCAGAGACCTGAGCAAAGTTATGAGCCCCACAGCTCTGAAATGCTGGGATGCAAGACCACAGGGACTCGGCAGAAGCAGCCGGCCCCGTCCAGGGAACATTCAGGACGCGAATGATCTGGCTGCTGGCATCGGTGCTCTCTCAAGGTGCCAGCTCTCGGCAGCAAGGGAATTTGCTGGTATTGTTTTAGGAGCACTTTTCCCAACTGCCAAATGTTATAAGGGAAAAAAGCCAAATAAGCAAGGCAGACACAGCAGTGGCAGAGGGCTGGCGGGGGCACAGGGCAGGTGTCAGGGCCACGGCTAAGCCCCAGGGCTGTGGCATCACAAAGGTGAGGTCACCTCAAAAGCCGCCCGGTTTCTTGCCCAGTCTGCCACCCCACAGGGAGGCCCTCAGATCCTCCACGCCCATGGCGGTCCTACAGGCCTTGCCCACACGCCCTCGAGGCCGAGGGCCGTCACGCAGGGCAGGCCGTGCTGCTGAACGCTCGGTTCCCGGCACCATCAGGCTCGCCCAGCCGTCCTCGAGAAGGGGAACGCCACCTTGAGCCTCAGTTCTGCACGGACTCAAGCCAGGACTGAGGAGACCTAGGCCCTGCTGGTCTCCCGCGGCCAGCGCTCCCCTGCCCCGAGAGCCGGGGGCCCCTTCCACGCCGGGCGGCAGCGCTGGGGCACCCGTGTGTTCTGAGCGTCTCTAAGCAGCACTTGGCGCTGGCGCTGGGCCTGGCACAGCCGCCCCCTGCCCTGGTGCAGAGAGCCCGAGGCAGTGACGTCAGATGCTTTGCTGGTCCCTCAGCTGTAGAAGGGGCATGATAGATGCTTCCTCCAGGGTTTGCCGTGGTGATTAACGGATTAACAGACGCAGTTGTTTGCAATGATCCGGGGCTTCTCCTAAGCACCCAGAAGCAGTGATGCTTCTCGCTTTACCTGCTGCTAACGCTCTGATGGTGGATGGACACAGCGCTCAGTGTTTGCTCTTCACGTCCAGCCCGTGGGGCAGACCCTGGCCCACATCGCAGGGGACACCGAGGCACAGGTGACACACATGCTCTTTCCAGAGAACACTCAGCCCGGGGCCAGGGAAGGACGATATCACGGATTATCCTGCCTCGAAGCGCCTGAGTTGGTCAACCCAAGGCCTGTCTGCCGTGTCCGTGACATGGGTCTCAAGTTGACTCTAAGGGTGAAACATACCCGACCCGGAAGAGGAGAGAAGAGACCGGGAAGAGGCCACGGTTGAAGACCCTGGCCTTAGCCAGTGGACTCGCGAGGAGCAGCAGGAGCCACGAGCTGCCTAACTCCAGAGCAACTGACTCCCACACACCTTCCTTGGCGGCCGAAGAAGAGTCCTTGCCACTCCCTCTCAGTAAAGGAGCATGGGGACCGGCCAGTGAGGTCACCAGGGAAATGTTCTGCGAGACTTTGGGGAAGATTTTTGCTTTTCTGTTAAATGAGGTGACAAGGAACGAGGATGGCTGGGCCACACTCCACGTTCCTTCTTCCATGAATACAGACGCGATGTCTGGAGCCACGGCCATGCTGCTGACACCATGAGGCAGCACGATTGCTCAGACTGACTGTTTCATTTGAGAAACAGAATCGGTCCTTTCTCGTAAGTGTGAAAAATAAAAAAAAAAAAACAAGCCAGGCACTGACCACCTCCAGACTTTCTATTGCTAAGCAAACAGCTGTTGACACCACACAAGTCTAGTCTGCTCCTGGGAGAGAGAGACAGGAACCGAGGACAGGCCAGCGCGGCTCCTTCAGGCCCGTGGGTGTTCCTGAAAACCCTGGGGTCGCTCATCCGTTCAGCATGAATCCAAAGCCCGAGAGCTGCTGCACGCCCGTCCTGAGGCCCACTGCGCTGGCTTCCTGTCGCTCCGTGAGTGTCTGCCTTGGGCCCGCCTCACCTCCTATTGCACCTCTGTGGCAAAGGCTGAAAGTCTCCAAACTGTGCTAGACATGCCTGCCACCCGGTATCAGCTCCTTCTCTACACGTGAGAAGTGACATTCCGGAGGGGTGTCCTTGCGGCTCCCCACATCCACCACGGGCACCTTTCCCAGGCTCGGAGCGTCACTGACACACGCGTCCCGCGAGCCCTCCGGATGAGAGGGGACGCTCGACTTAGCATGAAACTCGCGACTTCCTGAGTGAATCCATCACTGGCAGGTTCCATCTCAGAACCAAAATCGAATAGTCACTTTTTTAAAGACAAAGCTCAGACTTCTGACTCGGCCAGGACCCCACCCGATTGGGGCTCACTGGGACACACTCCAAAACCAGGGTCTCAGGGCCTTGTCAGTGGTAACCTCTGTTCTACACAGGAAGCTGAACTAAAGTAGAAACGGCCGGGGGTGGGTGGCGGGGGCTCCCTGGTGGTGCAGGGGCCAAATCTCAGCACTATGAAGCTGTCCCCAGACACCATGGCACAAGTTCAGTCCCCAGCCAGGGAGGGACCCCCAGGGTGCAGCAGACCCCCCTGCCTCCCCGCTGCCCCCCTCAGCAGTGGACTTCATTGATCCACCTGTTCTGCTCCCCACTCTGTCTCTGGTGAATCTTCTTACCCTCACACATCTAGCCTGTACCCCAGCTCTTGTACACATAGATAAACAAAAAAAAATTGTAAAAAGTAGAAA
>NW_004567110.1:2879763-2884470 GCF_000260355.1 Condylura cristata | reverse complement strand
ACGCGCCTGGGGCAGTGTCACAGAGACCCGGTTATTCTCAGATTTATTTTATTTATTCATGCACACGAGAGCTGGGGTGCAGGCCCGGGGTGCGGGGGTGAAAGGATCCCCCGGAGACAGAGTGGGGCGCGGGACAGGGGGATCTGCCGAAACACACTGTCGGGGGGCAGCAGAGAGACAAGGGGTCCCCGCGCCCCGTGGGTCCCTCCCTGGCCGGGGACCCCAGTCACGCTTCAGCGGCTGCCGACAGCTTCAGGGCGCAGCTTCACCCCTGCGCCACCCGGGGCCCTGTGTCCACTTCCGCTCAACCTCCTGTGCAGAACCAGGCCACAGAGCAGGGCCCGGCACGTGGAGGGTCGCGAGAGGGGTCTGCAGGAGGACAGGGGCCGGCTGGCGTCAGCCACAGAGAGGGGGTGCAGCGGCCCCGGGATCTGGCTCGGGTCCCGGCGGGCCTGGCGACCGGCATGGGCAGTTGGCTCCGTGCACTGTGCACTTCCTGGCCACTAACCCTGCATTTTCTAGTAGCAAGCAGCAGATGACCCACATGAGAAAATCCCTCTCAGGTTTCCTGCAAACCTGGCTGCAGAGTCAGAAGCCCCACGAGCCAGTCGCGCTCAGAGCCTCGGGCCACCTTCCGCTTGCTCTGACCAGGTTCTGTCCAGCTGGCTGGAGGCAGGACAGAGGTGGCGATCGGCCTCCACTTCCGGAGGACGAAGAGTCCAGTCAGCTACATGATAGCATGGCCTGAGGCAGAGCACAGGGAAGGGCAGTGAGGACGGCCCCAGTCAGACCAGACGGGGCAGAGGAACCCGCCAAGGGGGAGGATCGTGGCTGCGGGGGGTGAGGGGGCTCTGCCCGGAGGGGTTCAGGGGAAAGCAAAGGCCACGGCAGCCGCAGGGGCAGCAGAGCGGGCCGGTGGGCAGCCGGACGAAGCGCAGCACTGTGAAGCCACCGCGGACGCTTGGGCGTGAGTTCGATCCCAGGCCAGGGAGGTGACCCCCCCGCTGCTCCTCCGCCGTGGACTTCACCGATCCGCCTGCTCTGCGCCCCACTCTGTCCCTGGTGAGCCCTCTCACCGCACCTGCACCCCAGTTCTGTGTGCCCAACTAAAATAAATCTTAGAAAAATATAAGACGCGGCAGACAGAGGACGTGTCCGGAGGAGGAGACCTGAGCACGCCTGGAGAGAGGAGCTGGAAGAGACGTGACTAAAGGAGGGAGCCGCTGGCTGGGCGGGAGGACGGCGCAGAGTGGACGGTGGTGGCGGCGGAGGGCGACCAGCGGAGGACGGGCCACCGCGGCGGCCGGCCCCACCCGAGGGGGCCCCCCACACCGCGGTCCGTGACCTCGGCCCAGAGACCGGCCACTCGAGTACTCGCCCTCCCCGACAGGCCGGACGCGGAGGCCGAGGCTGCGTCAGCGGCTGGGTCTGTCATTTCTCCACCCATCGCCTCACTGTCAAAAGCCTGTGCAGGGCCACTATTACCAGTGAATAAGAAACGTGGGCACCCCCGTGGCAGCGAGGGGGCAGCACGTGGCCAAGCCACGGAGCCAAGGGCACCAGTGGGTGCGGGAGGTGGACGGGCGGGCGGGAAGGAGCTGCCCACCCTCCCGCGGCGGCGCCTCGGTCCCCTGGGTGGGGCTCGCCAGGGGGTCCTGTCTCTGACCCACAGATGCCCCCCTTTAGCCTCCCCAGGGACCCGGACACCCCAGCCCTGCGCCCTCAGCCACCAGGAACACCCACAGGCGGCCCCTTAGTGCTAACGGGGTCCCCGGGAGGGGAATATTCCAGGGCAGGGCAGAGAAGCCGGAGGCTTGCTGCAGGGCCGAATGCTTCTGAGGTGGAAAAAGCCGCCATGGAAGGAGCTCGGGGCTTCCTGCCATGGTCCCAGCGGACACCTTGGTGCTGGGCGCAGTGGGCCCGCTGCCCGGACGGCAGACTCGCGCCAGTGCCTGGCCGCGTGGGAAACGCACCAGACCCCGCAGCGCCCCGGGGCCCCCGCTGTCCCGGCCGGCCGGCTGGCTGGACACCCGGCGGTCACAAGCGCAGACGTTCTTTCTGCCCCAGGACTTTCTCGGTCATGACAGGGCCCTGGCCAGCGCCTGCAGAGGCGCGCAGAAGTTGGGGGCCACTGGCTGTGCTCGTTGTTTAAAGAACAATTAATGAGGAAGCAGCCAGATCTTGGGCTTCAGGGCAATTTTGTGATTAAGAAAATTAGAGGCTGAGGCTTCAGGAGATAAACTGTCGAGCGGAACCGGCAAGAGAAGAGAAGCCGACTGCCAGGCTCCCAGGGAGCCTATAGGGCAGAGGCAGGATTTGGGGGACCCCAAGGGAGGAAGGAAGGCAGGCGGGGGCAAAGGTCGCAGGGCCCCAGGCCCGCTGTGCAGCCCGGGAAACCCTGGCAGTTTGAGGTGCAGCCTGAGACCTATCCCCGACACATCCTCTCATGGGGCCTCACCTTCCTGTGAGGGTTCACCGCCTCCCAGCCCACGCATGAAGCAGCTGGGGCTGCCAAGCACCCCGACTTGGCCTGAGCACCACGCAGTAGGCACAGGAAGGGACGACAAGAGAAACTCGGGGTGTGACCTGGCTCTCTCACCCCATCCAGCTGCCTCTCTGAGCCCCTCTTGCAACCTGGGGTCTGTTGTCACCATCCACCACGGTAACCCCTGGGCGCCCTACCTCGGTGTGGTCCCTGAAGTAGGTGCTCACGGCGGCCAGCGGGAGGCCAGGGACCATCTGCAACCAGAGGTGCCCCACCCCTCCCTGCAGCCCGCCCAGCCCTCTGCGCCCCACCTGGGAGAGAGGGAGCCCCTCCGAGTCCAGGAGGAGGCCGAGCGCCTGGCCCTCCCGCCGTGTGGTCCCCAAGCTCTGCCAGCTGAGAGCAGGCAGCAAGCGCCGTGACCCAGTTAGAGACAGTGGGTCAGGACCGCGGGATGAGAAGTGGGTCACGGCTGAGAGGGAGGTTGGCAGCGGCCGCAGTAGACAAGCGTGGCCTCGAGCAGCAGAAAGGGCGAGAGGGCCGGGGAGGTCCACGGAAGGGTCGGCGTGGGACCCACAGTGGAGGGACCCCGGGCCAAGGGCCGGGGAAGCCCAGGGCCGGGGGCGGAAGCTGCCCAGGAGGGTTTCCTGGAGGAAGTAACGATGGAACAACAGAATTAGAAAAGAACGGAGAAGAGGAGGCAGCTGGCGAGGGAGCACTTCTGTCCGTGACACCCCTGCTAATCCTCTGGGAGCTGGGCGCTTGCTTTCATCTACTCCTGGCTCGCTCCCGAGAGGAGCGACGTCATCACCGCATCCCCCTCTGTGTGAAGGTTTTCTCTTTCCCTAGTAAGTACGGTGTGGCAAACCCATGCAAGCCCTGCTTTGGTGGTTCAGAGCAGGCAAACTGTCACCTGGGAGACGCTGCCTGTTAGCACATGGACATAGCATAGGGAGGTGACAGGGCAGAGCCCTCCAGAACTGGGGGTGGTGAGAAGGCATTCTTCCTGCTGGCTTTCCCATCACTCCTGCCCTCGCTCAAAACTCCAAGAAAATCCGTGGTCTGTGTGAACCTCGTCTTTGCCAAGTTTGATGAGGAGATTCCAGGTGGGGGCCTCTCTGGTGGTCTAGGGGTTAAGTCTCAGCACAGTCACTGCAATAGCCTGAGTCCATCCTCAGCCAGGGAGGGACCCACAGGTGCAGCACCTCTCCTGTCCCCTCACTGCTCCCCTCCAAAGTGAGTTTCAGTGGATCCGCCTCTTCTGCTCCCCACTCCGGCTCTGGTAACTCCTCTCACCAGCCCCCACCTCTGGCCTACACCCCAGGTCTTCTATGCATGCATGCGTAAATAAATAAATAAATAAATATTTTTTAAAAGGTCACCTATCCAAAATGTGAAGTATTATAATACAGGACATGGAGATGTTTCCAAAAGTTTAGATGGAAAGGCCCTACCACTAAACTGTGCCACTGGTTCTCTAGAGAATCCCATGGGCTTCTACATCATCTAATAATGACACAAACATTTTGCTTCAGATTCTTAATCAAGAGAATTAGAAGACCACACGCTTAGTCTTTCTCCTGTCAACTTAGAAAAGAAATAATTTCTATAGAGCAGTAATCAGTAAAATGGAAAACAGGAAATCAATAGAGAAAATCAATGAAACCAAGTCTGTTTTTTTTTTTCCTTCAAAGATACATAAAATAAATTTACCTCTAGCTAGGTCAAAATAAGAAAAAAAGGAGAAAACAAATAACCAATATGAGAAATGTACAAAGGGACATTACTACAGACACCCTGGACATGGGAAATTAATGCAGGAATGTTACACCCAACTTCATGCTCACAAATGTATGATAATAACCTCGATGAAAACACCCAGTTCCTTGAAAGGCACAATCTGCCAAAACTCACAGCGAGTGAGAGACGCCTCGTGAGGAGGCTGTCTCGAGCAAAGACACTGGTCTGTGACTAACAGCCTCAAATAGAAAGTGCCAGGACAGGACAGGCTCGCTGGTCAAGTCAAATAAACACCAAAAATAGAAAACGATACCACTATCTACAACCTATTTTAGGATACAGAAACAGAGGGACCACTTCCTAATCCCCCCTAAAACTCAACCCAGAGACATTGTGAGAAAGTTGTATGTCACAGTATTTCACAAGCCTAGAACAAAAATCCTCAACAGAGTATGAGCAAACTGCATCCAACGATATATAAAAAG
>NW_004567110.1:2873685-2879323 GCF_000260355.1 Condylura cristata | reverse complement strand
CACCTCTGGCCTGTGCCCCAGTTCTGTGTGCATGAATAAATAAAGCTGTAAAAAGCCCTGTGGCTGGCATCATCCTTAGCTGTTAGTAGCTCTAGCTGCCCCACAGACCAGAAGCAGGGTGACAATGACCTGGCTTGCAAAAAAAAGTTATATGAAGTTGCAAGAAGAGCTAAAACTATCTTCGTTTTCAGAAAGCTTGATCTATGTGGAAAAGTCGAAAAGATTGACCAAAAACATCTCAGCTAGTGCACAACCACAGCAGAGCTGCAGGGTAGAAGTAGCAGATACGGAAGGCAAAAAGGGGTGGAGCTGGCCGCTACAACGGAACCCCATTTGCATCAGCACCCCCGAAAAGAGTGATGAAAAGCAGCTCTTACAGGATATATATCCAGGACCTACAGGAGGAAAAACTACAGAACTGCTGAGAGAAATCACAGCGCTAAAGGCAGCCGCTCCCGGCCCAGGCGCGTGAAGGTGAGCGCACAGCACCGTGACTGAGCCCCCGCTGGAGAGTGAAGCCGAGAGTGAAGCCAGGGCCGCAGGTCCCCACAACGGCGGCTCGAGCCGTCCAGGCTTGTTTCCAGCTACCGTTCCGGCGGGCGGTGCCGAGGGCGGGACGAAACAGGTGGTCGATACGGGCCATCTGCATACCGCCTCTGGATTGTTCTGTGAGCCCAAAACTGTCCAAAATACTTGCTTATTAAATTTCCTAAAGAAATGCACACGTTTTGCCGAAGCTCTGTTCGAACCTCTAGCTCTGCCCAAGCTTCCTGAGCAGTGAGACATGTGGCTGTGACGGTCGGGTGAGTTTTGCCGATTTTCTAGCAGGAGGGTCTGAGAGCCAGTCTGTTCCCACCCACACCTGCTAGAGCTCGGGGCTGTGTTCTCTTGAAATCTGCGACTTGTGCTTCCGTGATCTGGAATACACATGTGCACGCCCGAGCAAATAAAGCCACTGTCCCAAGGGGTCACAGTAACTACAGCTGGCCGTGGCAAGGGGACTATTTCCGGAGGACTGAAAACCTTCCTGAGAGCATCCCTGGGAAACAACACCCCGCGGGCGTGCAGACAGACGTGCACACGCCGAGGCAGCCCCTGGGAAGCCCTTTGCTTTCTGTGCCTGAGCACAGACCACGCCCGTTCCCCAAAGCCGCCTATGAGCTCACGGCAGGAGAGGACACGCAGGGTGCTGGCCTGGGGTCCTGGCCCTTCGGCTTTCCCTGACTCGTCCCCACGGGCAGGAGCTACAGCGTCTCAGCGGCAGCGCCGTGCGTCTCTCAAAGGAGCTGGCTTTACGCTGTGCTCACGTCCGTGGCCTTCTTCACCCCCTCCTTCCACGCTTCTCTTGTTCCCCAAGAGCAGTGTTGAAATTTACGTGCAGAATTCCAGTGTGGCCGTCACCAGCAACTGCGTCGCCCCTGTGGGGCCACGGCTCACCGCTAACGCCCTCCCCAGCTCTGCCAAGAGGCTGCTTGACAAACGTGTTTTCTGGAGCAGCGCTGGCTTTCAGCACGGTATCTGATTTAGGGGTACAGGCACGTGACCACGCCACACTCGCCACGCAAGGCCCCTCAGTCCTCCACGCGGTTGGAAGGAGCAGACCTCGTCTCTGCATCTTCACCTAGTGCTACCTGTCGGCACTGGGGGAGCAGAGCTCAGATGTCCGCCTCCTTTTTAACAGGTCGGAGCGACAGAGTTCCAGGCAGTCTACAGGTGGCCGCAGGCGTGGGACGGAGGACCCCGGCTGCAGCGTGACCAGCGGTCTGCACCGATCCGTTCATCCTCTGGCTAAGTCAATGCCTAGGATGAGGCTGGGGCTGAGGCTGTGGCCAGAGGTCACCCGGCGCAGACACGGCCTCTTACACGCAGCACGCAGGCAGACGAGGGCGTGATGATACTGCAGCGATCCATGTGAAATCTAAAATGAGGCCCTCGCTGGTGGCGCAGCGGGTTAAAGCGCAGCACTGAGAAGCTAAAGCCGCTTCCGCATGAGTTTGATCCCCGCCTGCCCTGGAGGTGACCCCATGGTGGCAGACCTCTCCTGACCGCCCGCTGCTCCCCTCGGCAGTGTGCTTCATCGATCTGCCTGTTCTGCTCCCCGCTCTGTCTCTGGTGAAGCCTCTCACCGCCCCTGAGCCTCTGGCCTGTACCCCAGTTCTGTATGTACAAATAGATAAATCTTTAAAAAAAAAATTCCAAAACGAGGGTGAGGCTGTGAGGGACAGCACCCTGCGACTCAAAGATGAAAGACACAAGCGGAAAGACTCCTACCCAGGCGGAACCCACGACAGGAGGACACACAGCTCTGTGCCGAGCTCCAGGCACCGCGCACACGCGCAGGCACACCTGGGCACGCAGGTGCACACGCATGCATGTGGGTACGCACGATGCAGAGACGTGAGTGCGCATGCATGCAACGCACCGTGTGGGCCGCGGGTGCAGGTCACAGAGCCGCACAGGTCTCTCCACACGGTACTATCCCTCGGGGCACTTGAGGCCAGGCTCACCGTGGACACGGGTAACTGTAAGTCTCCAAGCGGTCTTCTTGACAACACTTTTTAAATGGAGGCTATGATTTAATTAGAACAATGGTGCTTTTTTTGCTCGCAGTGTGGCTAGAAAAAGCTTCCAGTTGAATGCCATTCTATTTTAATTATCTGCATTGTCTTCAATCTGTGACTTCCTTGCAGGAGTGTTTAAAGCCACTTGTTCACTTTGGAAGGGCTGCTTAATTAAAGCTAAATGCTCTCACCCACAAGTGTGCCTCCCCGGCGCCGGGGAGGTGGGCGGTCACGGGGACCTGCGGAGGACGAGCGAGGACACGCCCCCGCCCCGCCAGGACCCCCTCGTCATGCTGCACGTGACCGCGTGCCAGGGACGCCTCAGGCCCCCGAGGAGGGCATGCCTGCAGTGAGCCCGGGGGCCGGCGCTTGGGGCCGGCCAGGGGCCCGCACGGTGGGAGGGGAGAGGGGACAGAGGGTAGGGGACCTCGTGAAGGTGACGGCGTGGGACGGGAGCGAGGAGGAGCGGGAAGGGGGCAGCAGGACCAGCCGGTGGGGCGTGAGCCTCTGTCTGCGTGCCCGTGTGAGCCCAGGTGTGCCCGAGTGTGTGTTCGGTGTGTGTTTGCCCCCAGCCAGGAGAGCCCGGGGCACTGCACTCTGAAGGTGCCCGGGCCGGGGTGTCGGCCCGCATGGCTGTAGACCTCCTGCCGCCTGGTGTCCCCAAGCCGAGGCCAGGGAGCCCGTGGCCAGGACGCAGCCCGTGGACACCGGCGCAGGAGGCTATAGCCGCTGACATGAGTTCCACCACTCGGGAAAAACAAGAAAAGCTGCGATGAAGGAAATTCTCGTCTGGAAACGTTTTCGCCTTCTGTTCTATGCAACACGAGAGCACTCGGTGGGCTCTTCTGGGACGACATCCAGCTTTGCGTCAGCAACGAGAGGCTGCAGTAGGGTCTGAAACCAGCGACCAGCGAGACAGGAAGCACCAACCGAAGACCCGCGTGACCCGGTACAGCCACACCCTCCTGCCATGAAGAGGAATAAAAATAATCGGGGATATTTTTGCATCAACCTTTGGCTCACAAACCCTTCCGGAGCCCCGAGCCGCAGGCCCTGCGGAGACCGGTAGATGCTGACGCTGTCTGCTTCCCAAGCAGCGCCCGGCCGGCGTGGCCACAGCCTCGGCGAGGGCCCACCTTCACGGCCGCTTCCTTTCGACGGTGAAGACGCGGCTGGCTCGAAAGAGTGACGGTGTCACAGGAAGCCAAACCTCGCTGCAGCCAGGCTCGGCTCATCACCCCACAGCCACCTCCAGAGCCGGGTCCCAGAGGCCGGTCCGGGCCTCGCCCTGCAGACCCGCGGCCGGGAGCGGGACCTCGGCACGGGCTTACACCACCACGGTGCACGCAAAGCTGAGAGATTTCCCCACCCGGTGGTAGTTATTTCTGGATTATTTCCTTTTTGAAACTGCCAGTATACATGAGAGAGAGCGGGGGGAGAGAGGCTCCTTTCTAGCCGACTGTAATTTTACAGCTTTAGTCAGTCTGAGCATGTGTAAATGTGCGCGAACTACAAACAGCAGGAGCTTCCGGAGCGCAGTCACAGCCGTCTCTGGGGACAGGCGACGAAGGCGCCTGGGGCACTTTGTTATATGTGTTCCGTAGAAGTCAGTGGCTCCTGCTGTATTTGACTTATCAACTTGTCTTGGGCAAAACTTTAAACAGATGCAGTGATTTCCTCTGGGCCTTGCAGAGCCACTGTGGAGATTCAGCCAGTCAACGGAAAACACATAAAACCGGGGGTGGAAAGAGGGGTGATCGCCCTGGGGGGACTCAGTGGACACAGCTCAGAGGGCGGTGTGGATGGTGCAGCAAAGGGGCCCCGGATGCCGCCCCCAGTTTCAGCAGGCACAAGCTGTGTGACCCTGGGCAAACGACCCTGACTCAAGTCATCGCCTGCAAAATGAGGCCACTACACACCCTGCCCCAGGACAGGGGACACGAGGCCAGCACGTGGGGCGCGTCGGGGGCTGCCTGTGAGCGCTCGAGGTGTGCAAGGTGCAGCTGGCCGGGCTGGAAGGCAGGCGGAGCCACGCGTCTCGGGACCCCGGCCTCCGTCCTGGGGTGAGGTCCCCCGCATGATAGGCGTTCGGCCGCCTCCGGCCCCTGGAGGTCGTGGTCAGACGCCCTCACACTAGACGGGTCTGCTGGGCCTCCCTGGCCGTGCGGACCTCGGCCTGCCCCTCCGCGGTTCACGCTGCTGCAAACAGACGCGTCTGTGTCCCTGACGCTGCCAGGACACCGGAGGCCCCATGAGCGTGAGGGTTAGGGCTGGGGGGCCCTTCCCTGCCCCACCGTGTCGAGGTGCCTCCACCCCTCACGCGTGAGACAGGGAACAGCAACACACGAGACGCAGAGAAAGACGCCGCCCGGATGCCGTGGGGACACCATCGGGTCCAACGATTGCACATTCTAGAAAAGGCAAAACCGTGGAGAGAGCTGGTTGCCGGGGAGGGCGCGTGGAGGGGCAGCGGGAGAAGCTCAGCGCAGTGACGTGACTGCATGGCATTAGCGCGGCAGGCTGAGGACTTCACAGACCCCGCCAGACACGGCGCCACTCCAGAGTGGCCCGAGGGGGCTTTCGGTGCAAGTCTGTCAGCCGTGCCGGTGCTGTGGCGTGACGTGGGGCAGGGGCCACGTCACGTGGGGGGGTGCCGTGTACGGGAGCTCTGCACGCTCACATGAGTTTGCTGGGAACCCAGAAGTGCTCTAGAGCCCGTCAAAGCCAGCAGGGAACGCCAGCAGCGGCCGCCTGTCACGTGAGCCCGCCACCGCCCTGCCTGCTCATCGCCCAGCGTCCGCCCTGGGGATGCAGGGTGCCGAGAAATAGCAAGTGACCAGATGAAGATGCCATAGACAGGAATGGGGTGGGGGGTGGGGCACCCACCCAGCAGGGGCCCGTGGGGCTCGTCGGGGTGATGCCTAAGCCAAAGTCCGATGGCGGCGCTCACTGAGCAGGGGCAGAGGCCTTTCCCTCGGCGGTGAGACCCCGGCCCGGTGTGAGGTCCGCCTCCCCGAATCCGTCCCGCTAGGGGGCCGGTCTCAGGAAGCCTTGGCCTGCTGCCCCAGGCCCTGGCT
>NW_004567110.1:2866471-2873450 GCF_000260355.1 Condylura cristata | reverse complement strand
CCTGCTGCACGGCGGCCTCGGTACAGGCGCTGGCGGGCGAGCAAAGGCCTCTGAGCGGGCTTGCTGAGCGGGCGGGCGCCTGGCTCCAGGGCTGCCCCGCGGGGCTGCGTGCGAGTCTGCGGAGACCGACCCGGTGGGGTCTGGCCTCCCGTCGACCCTCACGCTCATGCGCCGTCCCTCTCTCCCCCCTCGGGCCGAGCCAGCGTTTTACATCTGCAGTGGCACCAGCCTCCTCGGGCGCCTTCGCTTCAAGGCCCACGGCCCCTGCTGGGGAGCTCGCCCCCAGGACCCTGCTGGGGAGCTCACCCCGTGGCCCCTGCTGGGGAGCTCACCACCAGAGGCCCCTGCTGGGGAGCTGAGCCCCAGAGGTCCCTGCTGGGCGGGTGCCCCGCACGCACCCCACACACTTTTCTCGCTCTACATCATCATCATTTCTCCACACTGTGCGCTGCACCCCCAGGGAGGACACGGCTGCGGGTCTGCCCTGCTCCTGCGGCCGAAGTGCAGGCCCACCGAGATGCTCCGGCTTTCCACCTGTGGCCGTTACCTGAGGCCTACGTGCAGGAGGCCCTGGGGGACACGGTGGGGGGGTCGCGACCCGAGGGTGGCCCCGGCGATGGCCCCGGTGATGGCCCCGGTGTTGCAGGGGGGCGTGAGCGGACCCACCTGGGCCTGGGCTGCGCCCAGAGGGTGTCTCAGGGAGCGGGGCCACAAGAGAACGTCAGGGAGGGGCGATCCCGACCGCCTGCCAGCCTGCGCCGGCCGCCGGCCCTGCCGGCCCACTACAAAGGGCGCCGCAAGAGCCTGAAAAGCCACCGAGGCTCCAGGGCTCCCTTCACCCACCTGGCGGGCCACAGCGCGCCCGCCGGCCCTTGCTGGCACAACGCAAAGCCACACCCAGCCGGGCCTGTCACCGGCCTGGAGAAACTGGGCGCGCCTCCTCCCGGCTTCCCGTGGCGCCCCGTTCTTCGCTGCAGGGCCAGTGGGCTTTCTCGCCCTCATCTGTGGAGCCCGCTGGCCCCTCCTCTGCTGCTCAGAGCCCTGGGCAGCAGTGCAGGCCAGGGGGAGCTCGGGCGGGCCAGGCTCAGCCTCGGAAGCTGTGATCTTTATCTCCCGCTGTTACTTATCCGTGCAGCAGAGATAACCCTGAGCCAGCCGTCAGCACGCTGGGCAAGGCACAAGCGACATCAAGCAAGTAGGTGCCGGGTGCTGACTGGCCGGTGAGGCCCCGTCTGCTTGAGAGTAAGGAGAGCGGGAGGGGCGGGGGGGGAGAGCGGCCCCACCTGCCTCTCCCCTTCCAGGGCGCCTACCGGCACGTGTGAGAGGCGCCCCTAAAGTGGAAGCCCTCACAGCCGCCACACAGGCGCGCAAGGTCCCCGGGGATCCAGGAGAGCAGGTTCAAAAGCGGCCTCGAAGGTGTGGTCCAGGCAGGTGCACAGGAATACACCATGGACGAACAGGTGAAATGATTAAACCAGACACCCCGCCGCACCCCAGCCGGACGACACCCCCGAAGGGTAGCCCTGCACACCCACATCCAGCCCCAGGACTCCAGGGGAGTCGCGGGAGCCCGCCACGACCCCCCGCCCTGAGCCAGCTGACCCAAGATCCACCAGGAGACTGTGCAGCTGCCCGGGCAGGATGTGGGGGCCCTGCTTCCCGAGGTGCGGGGTGTCTGTGTGGTGTGGGGAAGCTGTGGGAGAGAGAAACAGGCAGAGGCGCACTGGGGTGCATGGCCAGCGGCGCCTCAGGGGCCTGCTCAAGAGCACCCCGACCCTGTCCTGAGCCCCTCCCAGAGCGCAGGGTGCGGCCATGCTGCTCTCCAGGTGTGCGCCGGGCCGTCCAGAGCCCGCCCACACGCGCCGGGGGGACCCTGGCCGCCCCCCGCCACGCACGATCCTCGCCAGCGGGCGGTCACCTCCCCTCCTCTGGCCCCGCGTGCCCCCGGGCGGCCGCCCCAGGTGGCCCGGCCACACCAGCTGCGCGTGGCGCCTGCCACAGGCCGGCCACTGCTGACATGGTCTCAGCACACCAAGTCGCTCAGCTCTCGGCACATCCCTTAGGGAGGCGTGCTGGTAGGCTCCTTTTTGACCTGGGTTAACTCTGGTGACCTGGAGTCCTCGCAGACGGTCACGGTGGATTCCCCCTTTGCCCCCGCACCGTCCAGGGGAGTGCCCTCAAGAAACACTTTGACAAGATTTATTTCTCGCTTTCAGCATCCGCCCACCCCCGTGGCCTTCTGCACACCCTCCGCCCTTCGCCCGCCCCATCGCCCACACACCCACTTCCCACTGCGCCCGAAACCCACCCACCCTCCATCCACTCAGTGACTCAGCTTTACTCTCCTCCAGAGCCACGTCACCCTGTGCCTGGGTTTAGGGGCTTCGGTGACTTTGAGCCGATGAATGGAGAAGCGTGTGTCAGCCCCATGAGTAACACGGTGAGAAACACGCGCTGTCCCGAGAGAGAAGCACACAGGTCCACGTTCAGAGCGCAGAAGTAGCGTCGCCGAGGCTTGCTGTGGCCAGACGCGCCCTGGACCGCCTGCCCCGCAGTCCTCACGGAAACCCAGCCCCGCGCTCACGTCCGATCCCCTCCCTGCGTCGGACCGTAGCCGCGGGTTTGCGTCACATCCCAGGCACGCGGCTGGCCAGGAGCAGGCTCCACCTGGGGCAAAGTGCAACCTGCAGACCCCACGGCTCGCCCGGTCCGGCCCTGGGGTCCAGCCGAGCCCAGCTGCGGCCAGAGGTCGGGGGGACCGGGACTCAGCTCCAGAGCAGCGGGGCGGCTCTTGCAAAGAGGCGGCGTGGAGGTGACGCTGAGCCCCCCACAAGCTTGCCTGGGAGGGTGGGGGTGAGCGAGGGACAGTGACACGCCAGTAAGATGGCAAACAGATCGGGGCCCCCCTGGTGGCGCGACAGGTTAGAGCACAGCTCTCTGAAGCTCCCACCGCAGCACGAGTCCCCTCCCCGGCCAGGGAGTGACCCACAGGGCGCACAGACCTCTCCTGTCTCCCCGCTGCTCCCCACAGCAGTGTGACTCAGTCAGTCGGCCTGTCCTGCTCCCCACGCTGTCTTGGTGAATCCTCTCACCCCACCCCACACCTCTGGCCTGTACCCCAGTCCTGTATGCATAAATAAATAAATCTTTTTAAAAATTACAAACAGGAACCTCCCTGGTGGCGCAGCAGGTAAAGCACAGCACTGAGCTAAAACCACTTCAGCACGAGTTTGATCCCCACCTGCCCTGGAGGTGACCACAGGGCGCGGCAGACCTCTCCTGACCCGCCCGCTGCTCCCCTCAGCAGTGTACTTCATCAATCTGCCTATTCTGCTCCCCGCTCTGTCTCTGGTGAATCCTCTTACCACCCCTGCACCTCTGGCCTGTACCCCAGTTCTGTATGCATAAAATAATAAATTAAAAAATATACAAACGAATCAAAAACAGCCCCCCTTTGGAAACATCACGCTGTCCTCTCCCCGTCGGCCATAACCAGGAACCCCAAAAGTGCCTGTAATGAAACTCCCACCACAGAACTCCGCAGCCAGCCGGGCTGCAGGCAGGCCCCACGCGCCCACCCAGACGCCTTTAACGCAAAATGAGATGCGTCTTGGGGACACACTGAACGTAAGTGTTGATGCACACAGTACATCTCACTAACATCCTGGATACGCCCATGGCCACTGCGTTTTGACAAAACTTATCCGAGGCCACACCAGAAAAGACAGATGGGCAGTGCCAGGGCGCGACTGAATTGCTCCCGCCTGAGACCGAGACAGACCAGAGAGCGCGAGGTGAGCACGCAGGGCTGTGACAACTTATCTCAGCAACGAGGCGGACAAAGGGGCCTCCCACGCAGCCCTGCGGGCAAGTTTCCACGCGCACCCCAGAGCCGTGAGCACCCCGCAAGTCAGGCCCTTCACACAGCACAGGAGCACGAGCGTGCCCTCAGGCCCGCGGCAGGAGGCGAAGGGGCCACGGCCTTGACGCTGCTCTGTCGTCACGACCCGTAGCTGGACGGTCATGCCCATTGCCAGCAGGGCAGCTGAGCGGAGGCAGCTTTGGGGTCAGGCCACCAAGGGCTCAGACGTGGCTTCCCCTCTGGGGAGCCGGCGGTCCCCGCTTCCTGCCTCGGCCTCCACAGCCCTAAACAGCGAGGCGTGAGAGCTGGGCATGGCGGGGACACCCCACCGAGGGGAGCCCTCCGGCCTTCCACACACACGGTGCTGGAGGCTGTCACCGCAATTAAAAAAAGAAAAGGGGCAGACGGCACTGTCGCCAGGGGACCCGCTCGCTGGCCCGGGCTCTCGGCAGCACAGCAGGGGCCTGGGACTGCTTCCCTCCCGCTCGCCTGCACAAGCACAGGCCCGCCCCACCCGGCGCCGCAGGGGTCTCTGCTCCTCCTCGGCCTCCCATATCACGGGCTTTGGGGAGGGGGCAAAGAGAAACCCAAGAAATCGCATTCCCTGACTCAGAAGCAATTACATTAACGTTCATTTTATCGTCCCCAAAGGCCAAGGCAAGTGTGTGCGTTAAATGCGAGGCTGAACGAATTCTACCTCGGACAGGAGATTCCAAGGGTAATCTCATCTTCACACATTCCCTGTAAACACAGTCCGGGGCCAGGTCTCTCTCCAGTGCCTTCTCTTCGGTGTGGCCGCAGGCGACAAGCTCTCAGGACATCTCCCACGCCCTCGCCTGCTCTCCCTGCAGCTTCTTCTCAGAGAAGCGTGTGTGCACCTGGGTGCTAACTTCCCAGCTAACTTCTACAGAGCCCTTTAAACAGCAACTACTTTTGTATTTAATTTTAGCAATTGTGATGTAACTTATTTTAGAAATTGTACTCCTCTGCCTTATTTCAGCAGAGTTTGCAGACGGTAATTCAGTTTTTCCTCGATGACTCACTGTCACGCTCTGAGCACAAGGTATTGCTCAGAGCAATCACCCTGGGGGCTCTCAAAGACCCCTCAGGTGTCGGCACCCCCAGAGTTTCTTCACTTGGGGTCCTCAGGGCCTACCAAGCGCACCTCCCTGGTCCTTTCCCAGGGCACTTAGCCCCCTCCGAGCTCTTGAGTCCCCAGGGCCACCCGTGGTCTCGAGGGGGAGGAGGCTTTGGTGAGAGTGAAAACTGACAAGCCGCCTACTGTGTGTCAAGCGTGACAATGGGTGTTTTGAAGTCGTTTTAGCTTTTTCATTAAGGTTCCTTAAACATTCCTTATGGGCTGCCTGCTATCGTGGTAGAGTTAGAGAAAGGAAGGTCCGTGCGATCAAAGGAAGGCGCAATTTCCCAGAGAGAACCCTCCACGCCGCCAGGGTGGGGGTGGGGGCTGATGCATTCCGTGGACCCCACGCCGAGCACAGAGAGACGTTACAGGGAGGAAAACAGGCCAAGACACCGAAGGAAAGCGGAGATCGCTGGTCTGAGGTTCCCATGGAACTCCTCCTCCAGAGGAGGCGGGTTCAAGTCATTGTTTGGGACACAGCAGCCCTGTATCTGAGGCTTCTCTCCCGTGACTTAAGTTAGCCATGGCCAAGTGCAGTTTGCAAATATTACGTGCAATAAGATAGGCTGCAAGAATATGGCTTGCAACTGCATATTGTGGCTACTGTTGCAGCTATTAGCTACGGCGATTCGCATCCCAGCGTGCCTGACTTAGAAATTAAACCTGTAAGTGCAGGAAAAATCACAGTAGACACAGGGCCTGCTGCTATCCAGTTCAGACTTCCCCGCGGTCTTGGACAGGCCCCCCATGGAGAAGGGGGTTCGGCGGCCTCTGGGAGGCTCAGCCAGGCGCTCTCGGCGTACTGGTGGACTTGGAAGGCGTAAGGTCAGGGCAGATTCAGGGGTGCAGAGAGCCAGGTTCAGGCGAGAAGCGCGGCAGGGGCCAGGGTGAGGGGAGCGTGCGGGCGGAGGCCGCGGGGACTGGCCAGGCTGGTGGTGGCAGGGCAGCGGCACCCGCTGCATTTTGCCCTGACCTGCGATGCTTTAAGAGGGGCAGGAAAACGTGCTTTTATGGTCCTTCAGACCACAGACGAGCTGGCACATCAGCAGGACGGGGCTGGAGGCCACGGACCTCAAAGAGTCAGCTGTGGGGGTTCACCCGGCCATCCAGGGCTGTGCTGAGCTGTCAGCGTGCCGGGCTGTGGGCCACCGCCCCGTGGACAGGCTGCCCCCAGAGCCGGAGCCCTGGCCGTGACCAGCCGCGAGGTGAGAGCGTGGGCCGCCGGGGGCCGGTGCCGTCAGCTGAGCCCCCACAGGCTCAGGCTCCTGCCGGTCTCCTTTAGGCCTCTCCTCGCTTCGGAGCCCTGTGAGGTCGGGGCCGTGCCGAGGAGCAGCCTGGAGCCACTTGGCCAGCAACAGGCAGGGTGGAGGCGACTACCCAAGCTGGACGGAGGGCCCAGGAGGCCAGGCATGCAGTTTCCAAACTGCACATGTCCAGTTCCCCTCCCCCCCCCAAAAAAAAGGCAGGTCTGCACGATGCCCACGCCTGCCTCCCAGAGTGTGTCCCCGCAGACAGGTGAGCACAGTCGGTCACCTGTGCCGTCAGGTCTCTCTGAGGCCTCAGGCCCAGCGGAGCCGGTGAGGGGAGGTCTGCAGCCCCTGCCGCCCCCCGACCTCTGGACAGCGTCTGTGCTGCAGCCCAGGCAGGGTGGCGGCCGGAGACCCTGGGGTGCCGCTTCTTTACTTTTCCTGATCACGACCACAGACTACCTCAGACGCCCCTGCGCCCCTCATGCTTCATGGGAAGAGCAAGTGTCTGGCAGCCACGTCCGTGTCTGGGTGCAGGAGCCTCACGCCCCGGCTGGGCTCTGGCAGGGCCTCCCGGCGACGCGGGAGCTGCCCTCTGGCTCCCCCAAGCCCGGCTCCAGGCCGCCCTACCCTGGTCCTGGGAGGGAGGCTCTGTTAGCTCAGCTAACTGAAAGGCTTCTGGAGGGCCGGCAGGAGGGCGAGGGACTCCGGGGCAGCAGCGACCCCGCG
>NW_004567110.1:2861444-2864651 GCF_000260355.1 Condylura cristata | reverse complement strand
AACAACAACAAGAAACAATAAGGAAGAGAAGGAAGGTACGTGTCTGCGTGTCTCGGAGCCGCTTTTACCTCACACCCCCTCAGTGACCCACGCGACGATCTCTGTGAAATGGGTCACTTCGCCCACACGCCACGCGCGAGGGAAGCTGGCCGAAGAGATCAGTGTCCCGTCTCGGGTTCCGCTAGAAGCGGGCTTCAAATCTACGTGGTTTTGACCCACTCTACGGGCTTCTCCTTTTGATGGGAGCTAAGTGGGGGGAGAGATGGATGGGGAGAAACACATCAAGTTTACAATAGCCGCAGACGTTTCCCAGGTGTCTGCGAAGGCCGCTCCCCGCCAGGTTAGCTACCCAACGGGGCCACGTGCAAAAGGGGGAGATTTGAAGAGGACGCGGGTGCCTCTGGCTCCGCCACTCTGCTGCACTGGGCAGCCCTGAGCCGGCCGCCGCCGGGGGGCCCAGGGGGAGCTGGGCCAGCCCCTCCCTGTGCAGCTCAGGCTACAGCAAAGCTGCTACCCGCAAGCGCTCACGTGGCAGGCGATGCCGAGGGGCGGGGACCCACGGGGGAGGCAGGGCCCTGCTCCGGAGCGTGAACTCCCCGGGGGGCAGGGGCGTGAACCAGCAGCCACCGACCCTGCGCACAGCTAGGCGTGGCCCAGCGCACTGGCAAGCCGTGGCGGGGCCGGAGTCCCCCCATCCACGGGGCGCTCGAATTGGGCCGGGAGGGAGAGGGACAGGGAGACGGTCACTGGGCGGGGACAAAGGTGGGCGTAAACGGGCAGGAAGTAGCGTGCCAGCACCCTAGTTTCTTCCAGAAATGACAGCGGCCCCCCCAGTCCAGCAGGCTGCACACACCACAGCAGCGGGCGCACAGGGGTGAGGCGGGGACTCGTGCCGCGCAGCTCACAATGTGCCCCCCTGAGCAGCACCAGGCGGGTCTCCGGCAAGGCCCAAGGCTCCTGCACTGCGGCGTGGAGCCCCCGCCCAGCACCCCAAACTCGAGAGCTGCATTGGCAGCTGAGGCCCTTGACCTTCAAAGCCGTCAGCCAGGTGCGGGCCCGCCACGCTCCCCGGTAACGCGCCTGCTGCTGGCCAGGGAGCGTCTTGTCCAGACCACTGTGTCTCGGCTGTGAGTCACGGCCCTGAAGTCTTCTGTTTAACGTTTGCCGGCTGGACGGAGAGAGCTTCTTCAGAAGACAATGCTAGCCCCTCGGATTCGCGCAGCTGTTAGGTTCTGAAAAGCCTCTGCCCCCTCAGGTCCCGGGGCTCCGTCCTCCCCGTCACCGGCCCCACTGCCGTGAGAGCCTGGTCCTCGGGGGCTCGCGAGCCTCCCATTCTACAGATGGGGGCGAGGAGTTCCAGACAGGGGGAGCGGGTCAAGGTGACACAACCAGGAGGTGGTGAGATCACAGCTCGGATCCGTTTCCTCACTCCGGGATCACGTCCCCTCTCCCCACACCTTGCCATCTGCCTGCAATACAGTAATATCTCCCTCATTATGAGACGAGTCCCAGATGAAACGCTGGCCAAATCACATCCCCTCAGGCAACATAACTATGGCATAAATTAAAAGCCGAATTAAAGAGCACAGTCTCTCAACCGGACCGACTCGCCATCCCCCGAGGCAGGGCAGAGAGAGCCCTTTAAAAGGCAATGGCTGCCCCTCCTGGAAATTAGCCAAACACCTACTTCCTTACTCACTCAGATGCAAGAGCCTTAGACCCAAATTATTCACCTGACTTGATCTGCCTCCTCGGTGTCTCTCGGGGCCCAGGGTTTGGACGCCTGCCCAAGCCGCTGCCCCCGCCAGCCTGCAGACTCGGTTAACCGTCTATCACTCCGTGTGGACAGCCAGGGGCCTCTCGGCTCCGACACAGCTCTCATACCAGGAGCGCCGAACCGATGGAAAACAATGCCTCCCTGTTCACACAGGGAGCCAGAGAGAAGTCTCGGAGCTGCCTGAAGGTGGGAGAGCCGGAGCTGGCTGGAGCCCTGGGGCGCCCAGGGGACGTACTGTGCTTCCGCCCACGGGCCCTGTTTTGCTGGCAGCCGTGGAGGGGCCGGGGTCTGGAAGTCATTCCTGCCCCAGGGCTTATGATGGCATGTCCGCCCACCCTCCCCCAAAGCCAACAGCTACAACGTGATGAACTCCAGGCAAAGTCCAGGCTCCCCAAATGGAAACACTTGCTACTTCCTGTGCCCCAACGTCCCTCTGGCTGCGGATTGGAGCTGACCACAGACCACGAGCGGGGACACGCTGGGTCCATCTCCATGTCCAGATGGGCTGTAGCGCCACCTCCACCCTGCCGGGCCAGGTCCCAGCGAGAACCAGTCTCGAGGTCAGCCTGGATGACGGAGAAGCACGACCAGGCAGCTGCACCCCAACATGGTCTCCCTGCAAGCCTGCCCCAGCGACTGGCCGGGAGATGGATATGCTCCCTCCGCCTCCAGCTGGGGTGTGCGGGGACCCCACATCCACGCAGCCTCTCCCCACCTCGCACGTCAGATTTCCCCTCTTGGCCCTCTCAAGACCTGCCCAGATGTGCGCGAGACTGGAGGGCAGAGAGGGGAGACACAGGACACACCGCATTTCGCGGTGGAATCCCTGTTCAGTAACAGAGAGCTGTCCAACTGGCGAGCAGCTTCCAGAAGCGTCACTGCCACAGAGGAGAGTTTTGCAGTTGCTGACCCAGGAGGTCTCACCTACCTGTCTCCCGCCGCGGGGCTGTGTTCTTCCACCTTGGGCCACTGCTCTCTCTCCCGGGCGCCGGGCTGTGGGCTCCTCGCCCTTTCGCCGCGGACAGGCGCCTCAGCGGCGGTGGGCGGACCGCGGAGTCCCGCACCTGCGAGCTGGGTCTGGGTCCCCGCGAAGAGGCTGCCTGGAGGAGGAGCCAGCGATGCAGCCGAGCGCCGCCGCTGCCGCCGCCGTGGTGCTGATGCGGTTGCTATGGTGACGGAACTCCGCAGCTGCCCCCTCAGTGCAACAGCTGCCGGCCTCGGCCTCCGGGCTGCCCCCGCGAGGTGGCCGCGGGAGGGCGGCCCGGCGGTCAGTGCGGCCAAGGAGGTTCTTGGATGCCCGGCCAAAGGGAAGTCGCTGGGGCCGCGCTCGCGCTCCTGCGCTCGCGCCTCCCGGGCCCGGCTCACCCCTGCGCCCAGGCCCTTCTCCTTCCCGCGCCTGGAGCGCCTGGACGTGGCCAGACTCTGCGCCG
>NW_004567110.1:2855250-2861159 GCF_000260355.1 Condylura cristata | reverse complement strand
GGTCGGAGCTGCCCTTCAGCACTGGAAGCTGGCCTTGCACCGGGAACAGAGGGGTCCTTTCCAGATCCCTGCACAGCTGGGGGTGGTGGTTAAACATCAAAGAGGGGTTCCGAGACGTGTCTGAGAAAGCCTGGCATCCCCAAAGCCATCCAGACCACCCCACAAGTGGGCAGCGGTGGTCCACCAGCCAGCTAACCATCATTTGTGGGCACCTCCTTCGTCCTGGAAATACACGGGACCAGGTGCCTGGAGAAGGGAAGGGACTGGGGAGACTGAACCCCTGCGGGCCCCACTGCGCTTGCTTCCCCAGGGCAGTGTGTGGCCCTCGCCGTACGGACGAGAGCACAGACTCAGAGATGGGGTCCAGAGCAGGACCCCGGGCACACACAGGCTGCGCTGACACAGCTCTTACAGCCAGCGCCGCGACCCTGTCACCACTGTCACCCTGACAGCGGGGTAGGGAGAAAGCAGGACTCCGGAAGGAAGGTGGCCCTCTAGGACCCTGAGTAGCTGGCAGAGAACTGCCAGGCCATTGAGGCCAGCAAGGAGGGGGAGGACAGGTGCCCACATCCGAGACCTGGGGTTGAGGTGGGGGCGGGGAGAGGGCTGCTGCAGGGGTTAGAACAGGGAAAGGGCAGGTGGACGTCATGGCACGGTGGCCGGTGTGTGAGGGGCCCTGGGGGCCACTGGGCATTCTGGGCACCTCTGGGCAGGACGGAGAAGGCAGCACCTGGTGTCCCTGTGTGTCCTCTCCAAACACCGGCCAAGCGTGGCCACGGACCAGCCAACCTCAGTCCGTGTTCAGTGAGTAGCAAATAAATATTTGTTCTTCCCTGGAGAAAATGGGCTCTTCCCTCTTACAGCATGTGTCCTTATCACGATTGATATCAGGACCACGGTGGTGTCACTGGCGCGGCGTGTTCACACAGCCCCCGAGCCGCGTGCCAGCCTGAGCCCCGGGTCCGCCTCTCACCGCTGGCCCCACGCGGGTGCGGCACGGGCCGTGTTTCTATGTTTCTACCACCCAGAGATGCGCGCTGAGCGCGTCGCTGTATGGAAAGGCAGAGCGGCGTGTCGATAAGAGCTCTCTTGCGGAAGAGGGAGGCACGGGCATTTTTATTTGTTGGCATTAGCCAGAAAAGATACTGAAAGCCGTGTAAGCAATGTGTGTGGGGGGGGATTAGCTGGGTGGCGCGTGGAGGGCCGGGTGATGAGGTCTGATGAGCAGAGACACTCCCGGTCTACACTTTCATTAAGCTTTTGGAGCTTCGCACCGAAAATACCCACCCACTGCAAGTGAACACGTAGGTGCACGTGGCGGTTTCCAGAACCATTGCCTCTGTGGCTACGATCTTAGCGAGCTTTGAGATGACCCCACACGCAGCGCAGACACACTTCCGTCCCCAGCCCCGGTCAAGCTGGGTCAGTGGCCTGTTGCTGGCTGGGTCTTCCTCTTCCATCCTGCTGGAGGTGGGTAAAAGGTGGACACGTGGGCAGGAGCCGAGGCCGGTGCCAGCCAAAGGCTCCAGGGCCAGACTGTGCGCCCTGAGCTTTGCATCCGGGTGATAGTCACCAGGCCCAGTGGCCAGTGTGACACTCACCTGTCATTCCTCTGGACCTCCAGGCAGGTGTGCTCCAGGCTTCACCAGGGGAGCGGCAGCCCAGCACCGCAGGGGTCTGGAAGGGAAGCTGGTGCCATGCCTGGTGGAGGGTGGGAGCAGGGCCCCCAGGAGCAAGACTCCCCGCCCATGCCCTTCCCCCCTGCGCAGTCACAGTGACCAGACACCCAGGTCATCCTCAGCCCCTGGCCTCTCTGCTTCACTCCCCCCACCTCCCTCATCACCCCCACATCTGATCAAATGCCGCGTCTGTCAATTCCACCATGTAAACAGCACAGCGGGGCTATTTTCAAATCTTGACGGGAGGCTGTGAGTGAGGATGCCTAGACAAACAGATGCAATCTCTGTGTTGCAGCCGCAGCCCCGGGACAGACGGCAGAGCTGGCTCTGCCCGGCTGTGGGCTAGCAGGGCTGTCCCCACTTACAAGCACTGAGATAGGTCAGGTGTGCCTCTGGGGGAGGGAGCTGCCCCCCAGCACAGGCTCTGGTGACCCTTCCCCCCACTGGGCAGAGAACCCCAGCAGCAAGCAGCCTTTCCTCAGCCATTGGACAAGGCAGGCTCTCAGTGGTGACGCCTGGCGGCTGCAAAGCGCACCTGTCAGGGATGCCTCAGCTGCAGCCTCCCCAGGGTGGGGGAGCAGGGGGAGGGCCTCCTGCTGGGCTGTGTAAACCCCGTTGTTTGAGGACAATTGGCTGAGACAGGGAGCCCTGAAGAGAGCAGCTCTCTTCCTGCCTGCAGAGCAGAGACAGGCAGCTCCAGGATGAGGCTGGCTTTGCTGTCTCAGTCTGGGTCTCTGCAGATACAACTTGGCCTAATCACACCTCAAGTTGCCTCTGCGAAGCTGAGCTAACAATAACATGTGCCTTGTGGGCCGTGATTTCTCACCTCGAGCCCAGAGGAGTCTGTCCATCCATCCCCTCACCCAGGTGATCCCCTTGCACCTGCCGCCCTGCACAGGTGTGGCCGCGCCCAGAGGTCACTCCTTCTGGCCACCGGAGAGAAGCTGGACAAGAAGGTGAGCGGTGACCGTCGGTCCGGAGCCTGTGCAGTCCTTCTGGGCAGCGGTGATGGTGGAGGAGAGGCCTGGGTAAGGAGGAGCCGAGGGAGCTGCCCTGGGCTCCTCTTCCAGGTGTGTCTCCGGAAGTTCGCCTTTCCAACCAGGAGAAGAACCTCCGGTTGAACTCCAAAAGACGGATCTTAGTCTTACCTAGTGGCGCCGCTGGGCTCGCTGAGTCCTCCATGGGACATGGCCAGACGGCCATTTCAGGTGTTCAGGCCTAGTCCCCAGCCAGGATGGACCCCAGGCCCCTGGGCCACCGGCCCACTGGCGTCTCAGGGAGCAGCAGCAGGAACTTTGCCGATGCAGGCTCTGATCCACGACCCACCGATTTCGAGTCACCTGCCCACACAGCCCTCGATGAGTCCCGGCTCAGGCGTCTGAAGTCGAGACAGACGTGTCCAAACTAGGCCATGACGTACAGACCCATGTGCTGTCACACCACGCCAGGGGCGCTGGGCTCGCGGCTCGCGAGGGCTTGAGACAGGCGTCAAGGAGCCGGGCTGGCCCCAGGGCCTGCTGCCGGCTCAGCGCCAGGGACCCCCATGCCAGGCTCAGGAAGGGCCGTGCTCCCGGGACCCCAGGGCCGGGGCGGGACCCGTGCTCACGACCCCACTAGGGTGCAGAGCTGTGGGCTGAGGACGGGGGAACTGGTAACAAAGCAGTCACGTGTGTCATTTAGAATGTCAGGCACTTTGCCACCAAGGGGGTACTAGCAAGTGGGAACTGAGATGACATTGACAGATAAGTGACCTTGCCAGGTTGTAAACTAATATTATCTTCAACACAGTTTATATACATAAAGCATATCTGTATACACACACACGATTTATCTCCATCATTTTAAGTGGGTGACTCACTAAATTAAATGGCTCCAGCACTTTGGGGACAAGTTCTTCCCTTTATTAAGGACACAGCCTTGGGAGTCGGCCAGAGCGCTCCCACTTCCCCTCACCGACGCTCAGACTTCAGCATGGCCGGTCTGCAGGAGCCAGGCTCCCCGCCCTCCCTTGCTGAATTACAAAGGGAAAATGATCCGGAGACGAAGCCAGACACTCATCTCCTCCTCTGTATGACAGGACGTGACTGCTGCCCCCCGAGGGGGACCCCAGAATGGGTGGTGCCCAGCTGGAGCCTGGTCCCCAGGAGACCCAGTAGGTCTCGCACCAGCCCCCGGCCCCCGGCCAGGGTCCTGTAGTCTGGTCTTGGCTCCTGAACACAAGGACCTCAGGGCTCATCCTCAAGTTCCTTTAAGGGATGCGAAAGGGCCGTGAGCAGGTGGTGCAGGTGTGCAGGTGACCGCCTGCCATCTGGGTGTGCTGGGAGTAAGCGCAGTGGCCGCGTGGCAGCTCCTGGAGCCTCGGTTTGCTCCTCTCTAATGGACAAGACACCTGCACGCCCCTGTCACGCACAAGGACCTGCAAACAGCCGCGTGAAACTGCTCGCTGCGCCTCTATGTCTCATATCAATGTTCCTCCCCGCCGTTAGATGTATCTTTATTATCCTAAGGGTTACCTCAATATGCACTTGATGGACAGATGAAAGGATGAACACGTTCATGTACAGACAGAGGAGAAATTCATGTTCACTGAAAATAATGAAGATGATCCTGAGGAAAACAGCTTAGCTGGGTGCAACGCCGATCACCCACCCACAGCCCTGAGCGTGGGGTGTCCTTTCTTGGAGGCCATTGCTGCCCCAGCAGTGGGCATAATCCTGAATTCTGTGTATGTCTCCAGCTGCCTTTATATTTTACCACAGGTAGGGAGCTCTTAAAACGCACTGTTCAGCTATGTTCGCGAAAGGAATTCCACTACAGGTGTGTGCGTGGCTCCCGCCCGTGTTTGTGGAGCTGCCCGCGTGGGCAGCTGCAGACCCCGCGCTCCCGTCACTGGGCCGTCCGGGAGCTGGAGCAGAGCCAGGCGCTGCGCTCAGCCCGCAGAGGGTGACTCACGGCATCCAGGGAAGAGGAGGCCAAATTGGCCAAGTCCCCACACAGGGCGGGGCTGAGCCCGGAGAGCCTCTGCTGCTGAGGACACCAGGGTGGTGACCTCTGTGCGCTGCTTGCTGCAGGGACGTCGTGAGTGCGTGTGAGCCTCGGGACGTGTCAGGGTGCCTCTCCCCACCTGGCAGTGTGGCCTGTGCTCGGGAGGACGGTCACTGCACTGTGGATCACACACAAGTCCCAAGTAACTGGCCCCATCACATCCTTTTGCGGAAGGAAGGCATTTTACCTCGTATCGTCAGGGAATCTGTGGCCTCACGTCTCTCTAACACCTGGTGAGGTCAGATTTTGATTTTGGCAATCAGATGGATTAGAGCCTACCCTCCTTCAGAACTGGTTTAATTTGCATTCTTCTGATTAGTAATGATGTTCTAAATTTGTTTACTGGCTGTGTTTCCTGTCCTCTGAAAGGCTTGTTATTTTGCTGATTCTTATAATTGGATCATTCATCTTTTTCTTATGGATTTGTACAAATTCATGCATTTGGAATTTTAGGTTTTGTGTGTTCAAATAGCTTCTCATGCCCCTGTTTACCCACAGGCCTGTGTGATGAACACCACACCTTTGTACGAATGCCACGCTTACCCTGTTCCCCTTATCGCTCCTTTTTCGTATGGTCTCTAAGCCATGCATCCCTCACCTGGAGGAGGCACACAGTGCTAGTTACAGATAAACAGTCAAAGGGCCCATTGCCATCTTCTGCCTCACACCTCAGGGCGGGAACCTCACCTCAGCAGGTCTGCCCACCCACCCCCTGTGCCGGCCCTCGTCTCCTGCTCGGCCTCGCCACCCCGGCGAGATGAACGCCATTCCTGGGACCCAGCAGGGACTCGTGAAGCTGGCGGGAAAGGGGCTGAGAGCTGGAGCGTGGTGTGGGCCACAGTCCAGCCTCCAACATGGAGTCACAGCGAGGCAGGTCTCCAGCACCGGAGAGAGGAAGGTGCTCACAGACCCAGGAAGAGCCACTTTCAGTGCCCAGCACTTCAGGCAGCTCTGCACCGAGCACCTTCCCGTGACGGGCCATCCTGAGACAAGCAGCTCACAGCAATGCCACCCCGCGTCTTACCCCAGCTGGTGGGTGCATTCTGTCCGCTGTCGGGAAGACAATGGAGCTCTGCCAGTGGCCTGGATGCTGCCTGAGGTGAGGATGCTGCGGAGAGGCACAGGATGCTCATGCGGTTTCCAGGGATGAAGCAAAGTGAAGTGAGTCAACACTTGATGATGTGA
>NW_004567110.1:2852695-2854898 GCF_000260355.1 Condylura cristata | reverse complement strand
TGATAAAACTTGAAGAAGCTGGCACAAAGCAGGAAGGCAACCCATAGCCTTCGATGGTGGGAGCAATGTGATAATATTCAGCCCAGGCAGCGTGACCCCGTACCCTTAAGTCATACAGTGCTGTAAACCAGTATGTCCTAAATAAAGGGAGAAAACATCTGGAGAAGTGACTGGAAGTAGCCACTATGGTATGTCATGACGGCTTCTTAAAGTATTGCTCGTGGGCCAACAAAATCTTCATCTCCAAAATGTTGACGCTTAAGCGCCTTGGCCATACATTCGGGACACAAATAATTTTATACCTGGGGCCAGTCCCTCGCCAGCACCCACAGGCCGCACTCGAGAACAAGCGCTGGCGGAGGGAGTCAGCTTTAACCCAGCGCGGGCCAGCCCAAGACGCAGCTGACCGCCGTCAAAGGTTCCTCTCTGCATTTAAATTTCCGGGGTTTTCTCAAGTTTCCTGATAACACTGTTTAGGTTTGTACTGGGGTTGCATTGAATCCAAGCAGCAATTTAGGAGGAGCTGACATATTTATGGAAATCATTCTACATTTATTTCTGTCTTACAGTGGATTAAAATCTCACAAATTTCCATTTAGATCACTTGCACATATTTTAGATTTAGAGCTCCAGTCATTTCCGGTTTTACTTGTTTAAATGTACCCTCTGAAATTGCATTTTTCTTGCCACTGCTGGATAGAAGAAGCCTGTTGTTTCATGGGTAGGTTGCTGTCTATCCTCTCATACTAATCTAATACTTTGGGTATAAAATTATCTGTGTCCCGAATGTAGAAAGTTGTATCCCCTGTCAATGCTACTATTTGCAAGTCTCTCATTTCATAATTTCGGGCAAATTATTTCTCTTTCATGTCAGTCCCTGACTGGGCCTTTTCATTTCATCTAAATAAATTACATTTTTAAAGATTTAGTTATTTATGCATACAGAACTGGGGTGCAGTCCAGAGGTACAGGGGCGGTGAGAGGATTCCCCAGAGACAGAGTGGGGAGCAGAACAGGCTGACTGATGAAGTACACTGCTAAGGAGAGCAGCGGGCGGTCAGGAGAGGTTTGCCGCACCACGTGGGTCATCTCCTGGGCAGGCGGGGATCGAACTCATGCTGCAGTGGCTTTAGCTTTTTAGTGCTGTGCTTGAACCCGCTGCGCCCCCAGGGAGGGCCCTAAATAAATTATTTTTAAGAATTCAATGATGGGTGCAGCCTTTCAATATTTTACCTGAAGATGGGCATCAATTACCTGTTTGAGGAGGTGGACTTTATTCTTGCACGACTAGACTTTTAAAATAATAAATGGCTACTGGGCACTTATTCCTTTCTAGTTCTGTGAAGGTGTGGGGTGTTTCTCTTCACTGCTGTGAACAGAGCAAGCTACTCCAGTCCTCACTGTCATATGACGTAAATTTGCACCCTTGGAGCAAACACCTGTCAGCCTGGCTGCAGTAAGACTGACGCTGCTTGGGTGAGGGTATGGCCCGAGCCCCCCTGCAGGGCAGGGTCATGCTCTATGCACGGTTGGGCTGGGGCCCTTCCTTTGGGGACAATAAACAGACGGGAGTTTGAGCTGACCTGCACCGGTCCACCGGACACAGAAGTGTCCGCAGTCTCCTCCCGGCGCCCTCTCTCGAGTTCATAACACACCAGCTCAGGCGCAGGGCGTCTGCACCCCCTGCAGGACCCCTCCTGTGGCCGCCTGTCTGCAGAGAAGCCGTGGCTGAGGAGAGTCTGGGACATCCCGCGGGACTGTGGTCCTGAGGGTGCCGAGCGGACTGAGCCCCCTCCTGGCCAGGCCTGGCTCCCAGGCACAGGCTGCGCGAAACCGGCATGAAGGTCCTTCCCGGCTCCGACGCTTTCAGACACAAGGGGTGGCCCCTCCGTCCGGGGCTCACACACCCCTTTCCTGCACTGCAGCAGAGCCGAAGCTCCCGCTGGCAGCACGCCTACCGCAGGAGAGGCTGGGGGCCAGGGGGCCGGCAGGCCCCACCGGTGACCTCGGAGAGCTGCGTGCGGGAGGACGGCCGTGTCCCTGCCAGTTTGCCCCGGTCAGCACAGCCTGTGCCCCGGCCCACGGGGCTCTGAGAAGGCAGAGAGCTGTGATCCTTCTGGCACTTTCCACCACGGCAAGCGCAGCTCGGCAGACTCAGCCCGATGTCCGTCCTGGCCACGGGCAGAGACAAGTGGGACAGTGG
>NW_004567110.1:2834250-2852066 GCF_000260355.1 Condylura cristata | reverse complement strand
GGGCTGCCTTTGGCCTCTGGGAGCCTCTCCCCCTCCCCGGAGCCCCCCACCATGTCAGGCCAGCAGAGAGGCTGACTCTGCCCCTGCAGGGAGAGGGGTGTTGGGGCGCTGCGGCCTTCTGGGTTTGCTCCGCTGTACCTGGACCCGGCGCTCACTCCGGCAGTCTGGCGGCAGCCGCCAAGGGCAGAGAAGCTCACGCAGCCTCGCCTCCAGGGCTGGGGCACAGGGGTGCACACAGTGACCCCGGTGGACAGGCTGCGGGAGGGTCTCGGAAGCGGGGTTGCCAGACGGCGGTGACCCGCACGCCCCGGGCCACCGGAGCTTCGCCTGCCCAGGGCCGGGGCAGCTTGCTGGGAGGGAGGGCGCCCTGCGGGTGCCTCCTCCACCCCGAGCCCGCGCCCGGGCGGGCCACGCCTGGCTTTGCAGCCCCCGGGTGACCACCCCGGCCCCGTCCTAGTCGCCACAGCCACAAGTGGGCACAGTGGCCGCAACGCTTCCTGCCGCTCAAGGTTCTTTCAAGCAACAGAAGGACGCGCAGAAGAGGGAACCCGCGGAGCCGTGCTCCGCTGACCTGCGTGTCCCTGCCCAGCTGGCCGCGAGCTGCCCACCGCAGCCTGCAGACCACGCCGGCCGCGCCGCCCATGTTCTGAAGAGCCACGCCGCTGCCAGCGGCGGCTGTCACATCCATGCATCCTTGGAAGCTGTAAAGACTCCAATTAGGACTTTGATGCCCACAAGCAAATGCATACCCTCTCCCCTGATGTGAAGTGATTTACCAACTTCCTACATAAAGGATCCTTTTCATTTAATGGAGAAGAAATCTTAATAATAGATGATTGCTTTATGAATATGGAAATTATATATCTGTTGCGGAACCAGCCATCTACTTGACACACCGTTGCATGGGAGCGCGTGGAGCAGATCTGGGATCACGCGGCCGCTGTTCGGTGCTTCTTTCGGGAGAGAAGAGCCCTGCTCTTCCTCTGAGACGCAGGGAAACACCATGCCCAGGTCCTCCGCTGCCTGGCGAGTGCCGCGTGTGCCCGCGTGCACAGGCAGAGACCGTGGGCACGCTCTCCGGGAGCTCTGGCCCTACGGGAAGGCAACGCACGGCAGGGCAGGGGATGGTCATGGCACTGTCGCCTTTCTCACGTCTGGGGGGGGCCCCAGGAAAGAGGGGGAGTTGGCTGCGCACCCCGGTCTGGCCCAGTCACTCCAGTCTGGCCTGTCACTGACCTCAGCTCGCCCATCTGGAAAGTGGGGGGATAGTACAACTGTTGGTTCAGAAAGCTGGGCCCATACCCAGAGGGAGGCTGGAGGGCCCTGGAGGGGAGCAGATGGCCCGCCGGGGCCTTGGGAGGCTGGGCTTGGGCGGCTGCAGGAAGGGAGCCGTTCAGTGTCAACTGGGGCACACCCAGGTGACCCCTCCACGCAAGGTCATTTTCAGGGTTCATTTAAATAAGGCACACACGATGTGGCACTCACCCAGAGCGAATTGCCACCCTGACCCCATGCTGACCGTCTGCTCCTGGAGAAAGGCAGGACAGTCTCCTTATCACAAAGTAAGGAGCAGCCACCCCAGGTTACAGGCGGGGCCCAGGGCTGGTTCTTAGGAGGAGAGGCGGGGTGCTTGATGGAGGCAGGGGTGCAGGGGCAGGCGTGAAGACCGCAGCCTGTCGGGTCCGTTGCCATCACGCAAAGCCGCCTCTCCTCCAGCTTGGCTTCAGCCCCGGGCGTGGGACTCACTCCCAGGGCTGCCGCAGGGTGACTGCCTCTCTACTGCAAGGACGATCAGAAAAGGCTCTCCCTGCCCCACTGACATCTGCACCCCAAGATTATACCAGCCTGCCCTCCTGGGGCCACCCTGCAGCTACCAAAGAATTCTCAACACTGAGAGCAGAGAGGGGAAGCGGGGCACAGGCAACCGCGTGATGTCCGCGTGCTCGGCCAGGTCCCGCCCCCGGAGGCGTGACTCGCCCAGTGGGCTGCTGTCCATTTAGACCCGTGACCGCGAGGCTGGTCCCCAGCGAGCGCCCAGCTCCCCGGCCGGGTGACACCCTGCATTCATCTCCCAAAACTCAGTACTGCCTGCACGACCTGCTCCATGAAAGAACCGCTGAAGTTCAGGCAACTGCAGCAATCGATGCTTATTAAAGTTTAAACGACCCTTTCATGGAGGAGTCGTAGCTGACCTTGAGCCTAGTCTTAGACCCAGCCAAGGGCAGACGTTTCCTTGAGCTCGCTGCAGAAGGTAGGAAGCTTTTCAGGGGTTGGACAATAATAAAACAGCAAGTATCATTACTCAAAATGCAAATCAAGTCACTGTTAATTTCTTTTAAAAAGTGAGTTTTCCCTGGAGATAGTCCGTGAGTTCCGTGTTGTGGCGTGACCACCAGCTAACAGTGCTTGCTGCCCGGGGAAGTGGCCGAGACTCAGACCGAGCTCGTGAGGCAGACCTCAGCGCAGGAAACACCATCTTTTCTTCCATCTGACTCTCGTGTTAGTCTTGTGTGACTGTTTCCCTAAAACACTTCAGGCTAGCACCAGTAGCAGGCTTTAAAAGTCTGTGGAACACGTAAAGGATTAGCACCAAAGCATTAAATCCTGAACAGGGTCTGCATCTGAGCACGCAAACAGACTCACAAGCAGACAAGAATGCCACGTTTTCTGTGTCCTCTCCCCTGGCAGAGAACAAGCCTCCATCCTCCATCACCCATGACAGAGCCCGGTACCGTCAGGCCATCCGGCAAGTCCCAGGGCTGGTGCCGCCGTCAGGACGCACTTTATCAGCTGAAATGAGCCTGAACCTAACAAAACACACGGAAGGAGAAGAAAACACAAGACAATAAAGGGTCGGCTAAGTACGCTCGCTGCTTGGAACTCGCCTCTGTCAGCCAAGTTGGCAGCGGGAGCCTGACTCTCACGAGGAGCTGACAGCTGTGGAAACCGGGATCCCCCTCAGGCGCCAAGGCCTGAGTTACAGAGCACAAGACCCCGCACAAGACCTAAGCAGACTGCTCAGGCGCTGTCTAGCACAGGCCCAAGGGGTCAAAAGTGAAGACACGGAGAGGGAGCCCATGCGGGCATCTGAAAGACGTCCCTCTCAGATTCTATGCAAAGCCAGCAGGCCAGGCTCACGGAGTGGGCCCCTCCCAGGGAGAGGCTGCCTGTGTCTGGACAGTCTCCACTCGCACGGGGCAGCAGGCCTCCGCCCACCTGTGCCTAGGCAGGTGCTCCTTCCCGCCCCGCTCTCCCTCCGCAGGGCAGCAGCCTCCCGCCTGCCCGTGGCCTGCACCTGCCGGGGCTCTCTGCTCTGCCCCCCTCGGCGGAGGCCGTTCTCCTAGGCCGCCCGCCCGCACCACACAGGCCTCTCCCTGCAAGCCCGTCCCTTTGGGCAGCTCTTCCCGCCCGCCAGAGCCTGTGCGAGAGTCCTTCACGCCTCTGTCCTGTTCCCTCGTGAACCTGCTCTCCAAATATAGCCGAGTCTCCGTCTCGAGGAGAAAGTCGCCGGGAACCCGCCGTGTGCCCCTGAAAGGGAGCTCTGGGGACAGCTTTCCCAGGGTGACCCCAAGGACCCGCTCTAACTCCAAAAACGACATCCCTGTAGATGAGCTAAAGTAACTGACCTCAGTGGTCCGCTGCAGGTTTGGCAGGAGGAAGCTTTGACGGCCTAAGTGATGTGACCCGGTTCCGTGCAGTACGGCCAGCTCGGGCGCCCTCAGCTGCAGCTCGGGTTCGAGCAGCCACCGTCTTCCTCTCTCCCCTGTTTTTCATTGACTGTTGAGGTATCCGCTGGTCGTTGGGTGACACTTTTATGTCACTCAAGATTCCGTTCCCAACGTGCCCCACAAAACAGAAACAGCCTGCGCCAGAGCGGGACGCGCAGAGACGCGGCCTCGGGGCCCGGGCTCCACGCAGCTGCGGGGCGCGGCAGGCAGAGCTGCAGGCTCATCTGCGCGGTGCACAGGGGCCCAGCCGGGGGCCCGCAGCCCTCAGCCGCGACGCGTGCCCCTCCCACGCTGGGCGCCCTCGCTAGGCGGCCCCGTCCAGTCTCCCCGACGCGCCAGGCTCCGCCGTCACCGCCCGTGGGCGCCGGGCAGGCGGGGCCTCACACCGGTGCACGAGCAGCGGCTGTGCTCACCACCCTTTGCCCTGCAGCCAAGCAGCCCAACGGTAGTAGTTTACAGCGAGTCACTTTTAAGTCTGTGAATCTGCGGTGTGAGCTTTTCCGGGAGACTCCGGGCAGCACTCAAGGGTCTGTGGCCCTGGGCAGGCCAGCTGCACAGCCCTGCCCCAAGAGCAGGAGTGTGGGGCGTGATGGGCCCCGGCTGTGGGCATCACCCCGCAGGGCACCCTGGGCTCCTACCGTCCTGCTCCTCCTGCGAAGGACGCTCGTCGCGAGCTGGGGCTCCAGGCGTCCGTGGCTTTGCTGTCTCCCCGCAGCAAGGCTGCAGGCCGAGGTCAGGTGCGCGGGAGTCAGGCCAGAGGGAGCTGCAGCTGCGCCGCCTCACCCCTCCTGGGGCCCCGGCCTGGCCCCGTCTCCAGCGCCCCTCCCTGGGGGCTTAGGCCCCTGCGCACTCCAGTGCCCCACCCAGCCGGCCCTTCCACACCACTCTCCTTCTGGGGTGCTCAGCTTTGCGTATTTTTAACAAGGGTCACTTAGCCATCTGCATTTCTGTGACTAAAGAGAACATTCAAGTGCCCCTTTGAAGAACAATGAAGGTCTGATTCAAGGCAATTTGTCTCTCTGACTGTTGCTGAGAAGGAGCTGATGACTGGTCTTACTTGAAAAGTAAAAGAATAGCGTTTCTTGCCATTCTTAGCATCCTCTGCAAGAGGCAAACATTGTCATTACGAGCACTCAGCTTAAAGTGGTTGAAGGGGAAAAGAGGTAAATGAAAACCTTGGAGTAGCTGGGCCCTTGCGGGGTCCTGTGATCCCGCCAGCCTTCCCCAGGCTGGGCTCCTTCGTGGTTCGCTTGTGCTCTTGCGACTTAACTACGTTCTTCAGAGAAATTGCCCCAGCGGGGCAGATGGGATGCAGAAAGCCTTGCCGGAGATGAAGGGTCTGATTAGGACGTCACTGGTTAGGGTTCTCTGGGTAAGGAAACATCAACAGGGCGACCTGTTCTACGGGCAGGGAGCGTATTCGTTGTTCCCAGAGAAAGTTGGCAAGTGGACAGAAACGCCAGGTTTCAAGATGAAACACTGGGATGTTCTCAGGGACAGTGAAACAGCCCTGGGTGTGCCTGTCAGGAAAAGCCCAACGTGACCATGAGGGCCTCCTGCCGCCTGGCCTTGTTTTCAAGTTCCCAACGTTTGACCTGACGTTACAGCAGAGAGGTCTAAGAACAATGAAAGGTGATGACAGAGGGAAGGAGTAGGTTTCGAGTACCTTTTTGTACTAAACTGTTTGTGTCCTTCGTTGACATTTATTTTCTAGCAATTCACAGTGTTCACTGTAAATGGAATAAACATTATAAGATCCGTGAGTTTAGAGGGTCTGGTAATTGCCACAAAAATGGATAGCAATTTAAGCTCTTTAGATAAATATAAGCTTGCATGAAATAAAATAATTCTCCACATAACAATCCTGCCAATTATCATTTCATAACATGAATTCTTATACTCTGAAGTTGCAATAGATACAAATATAATTTTAAGACTAAGTCTTGGAATATTCTGTAGCCTATTAAAAAGACAGAAATTCAATTTGATATGATATGGACTAAAACTCTAAGACCATCTCATCTTTCTAACCCAATAATGTAGTAGTGTGAAATGAGGCTGGGGAACTGCCCCCTAAGCCAAGCTAGGAGCATTGTTCTTTATCCTAAAAGCAGCAGATGGCATTGAGATTTTGATAATGCGTTGGAAAGAGAAATGTGATTGGTTTTCTTTTTCAATACGACAGCTTGGTTCCTATGGAGAAAGGAGAGACACTGGATAGATCTGTTTGGGGCTGGGTAAATGTGGTGGGGTGAGCCAAGCAGTGTGGTGGGTAGGATGGAGGTAGGTCCCCTTGAGAGTATGGAAACCCCAGGAGACATGAGTCCTGGAGACCACACAAGGGAAGGTATTTAACAGACATGGGGGAACTAGATAAAATTTGCAAATTGGTGAAGTATAGGATGAATTCAGTCAACTGAATTGTTTTGAACTGCAAAGGACCTTTCACATAATTCTTCTCTTAAAAAATTGGCTATTAATGTTTCAGTAACTCTCTTCCTTGGCAGCCATCTGCTGGAGCTGATGGGTGACTGAGCTGTACACCAGAAACCCCTGTCCATCACTCTCACCCACCCCAAACATCACGGCATCTCACTACTGGCCCCAACTATTCAATCGCCTATAAGTTAGTGGGTTTCTAGCTGTCAAAACAGTAATTCAAAACGTTGAAAAATCACCCTTCAGCATATGCAAAATGAATGCGTCTCAGAGATGTATGTATCTCATCGACGTGGGAGCCAGCAGGACAGCAAGGCTGGTCCAAAGGGTCAGGAAACAGAATGTGCGTACATGCACCTCTGAGCCGGCACAGGCGTGTGTCCACACACAACTGGAGCTGTTGTCAGCCCCCGCCCCCGGAGTGGATTGGGCTGCCTGACTGTGGGTCCTCACCCGTGCACTTGAAGGGCTTTATGATAAGGTTCACCTGCGGGCGCATACAAAAAGACTAATATTGGGTTTATTTACAAGAGAAAGGGAAGTGAATAACTCAGGGACAAAGAGAGAGAGGGAAGTGGTGGCGAATGGGTCCTACAGGTTCCACTCACCTGGAACCCCAACAGCACACTGAGACCCAGCAAAAAGCCAAGAGTCAAGCCATGAGCTTGAGTTCCTGGGGGCCAGGAACCCCCAAAGCCCACATCTGTTTTTATATCAGGCCTGGCTGCCTACCTCCATCCTCGGGTCCCGGCACCCTCCCTTTGGTGACAATGGGATTTGTAGTTCTGGCGTCTGGAGTGGGGGTGGAGTCTCCAAAACCTGTATCTGTAGAGTTCGTTCAGGACACCTTTCCCCCTAACCACTAGAGATCCCTTTCTATTTTATATGTGTCTACACAATCTGGCCATCTTTTCTCATATGTGTGTGCATGTGTGTGAATGAACAAATCCATTTTAATGATGTTAACTGATGGCATAGAGACAAACTTGTTCATGCCCTGTGGGTCCATAAGGCGGTAAGCTCTGTGGCGTCTCCATAGTAGGCAGGCGTCAGCGACATTTCTCCCGGGCGAGGCCTACAGTGTAAGCATTTTACTTCAGATTCTGGATGCCAGTTAATAGTGAACTGTGAGTTCCAAAATACCCTGGCGAATTAAGAACTCTTTTGTTGTGACTGTCAGCTAAAGTTCAGCGTGTCATGGAAAGGAAGAGAAAGCATTGCTTATTTCCAATAGGAAAATTGTCTTCTTAATATACTCCAGGTTTGCGTGCGCTTGAATCGGCAAGGTTACCTCTTTTCTGGATGCCTTTTGCAATGCTGATATTGCAGGCGCATCCGTCTGCCGTTCATTCTCTTCATGTCCCAAGAACATACAAGTAGATTTAGAGTGCGTGGACCGGGGACCCACCTCTCTGTAGTTACTTCTAAGCAGGCTCCTACCTCTGACTCCTCCTTGTCCATTTGCAAATAATGTTTTTCAGCTAAGCTACTTCACTCTGAAGTCGGGCCCTGGGTTTGGCTGAAATGGCATCTTTTATCAGCTCCTCAATTTCTCTGCATAATAGCTGGGCCAATCTCTTCTTGCTTGTTCATTGTCCAATTTTCCTTTGAGAGCATCAGCAAGCCACAACTTTGTTTAAACACAGGGATAAGTGGGAAATTGACACAATTATTCCAATAATCATGGCTAACAGGAAAGCAATAATTAAGAAGAAACTAAAACTGGTTTCACCAGACTCTATGTAAATGGGCTGTCTTTATTCATCAAACACATCTTTCTAGCAATTTGCTCGGAATCATTGGGAATCATGGATCGCTCTAGGGTTGCATCGTCAGAGATCTTATTGCATATAATGTGGGTCAACTCAACACCTATTTGCTCAGGAAGAGATGCCAGTGAAATCTGTGCTGCACTGTAGGCTGAAAGAGAGGCTGACTTACTGTGGACAGACCCAGCTTAATCCCACCCAGCCCATCCTTCACGGCTGTGGCCCTTGGGACAATCTGTGGCTCTGCTCTGTCAAATGGAGATAACACTGATATCGCAGGGTGTCCAGGAGAGTGAAGGGAACTGTTTCTGTCATGCACCCCACATCCAGAAGACCCCTAAAACCACCCTCTTCTCTAGGAAGTTGAGGCTGAGGGCTCAGAGAGGGTAGGACATGGATTCAGAGTGCTGAAAGCCACCCTCAAACTCTCCTGGTACTGAGAAACTGCCTGAAACGCCCTAAAAAATGTGAACAACCATATCTAATCCCCAGCCCGTGAAGTCAGATTCTCCAGAGCAGAGGGGCTGAAGGCTTCACAGAAGAGACTGTCTGTCCCAAGAGTCTGAACAGAAGACACTTCTGTTACATCATAGCTGTACGAAGCTGGACAACTTGTCAAGCCAGCTTATGTTTTCCTATGCAGAACTGTTTATTCAAACAAACCTGAGTTGGAGGTAGGATAGGAACAGATCAGGTGTAACTCTCTAGTTTGAGTCGGAGGCTGCGTGGGAGTTCCCGCTATGAGCTATGTGCTGTGAGGGACAGGAAAAGCCACCCTCTGAAAGATGTGGACTCAACTTCAAGATAAGTCTGTGAACCTTCCCCATGCCAGTAAGGGATTCTCAGGCACCCTCAATGCTGACATGATCTACCCAGAAATAGCATCAGGCGCCACAGATTAAGGGCTGGGTCTCTCAGACCACTCCCACTTCAGTGACCAAAGGCTGGTCTCCAGCCTAGGATATCACCTGAGCTTCTGACCAGCCATGTAGAGGTCAGATCCCTGTGACCTGTTCCTCAGGAGAGATTAACCGGAGAGACCAAGAGTTCCAACCTGCTAATCATATAGTGAGCTCACCTGGCCAGCAACACCCATCCACAGGGCCTCAGAAAGTCACCTTATTCACATAACAAAAGAACTCTACCATTTTCAGAGCTTAGGAAATTCTAAGGGTTTGGGGGAACTATGAACCAGGAACTATGGGTGATGATCAGACAGATGTGGGAAATGTTTATGGATCATCTGAACATTCAAATACTTATAGTTGTTCAAATCACAATGGTGTTCATCTCCACAGCCTGATTTGGCAGGGGTTGGGGGTAGGTTTAAGGAGGTTATCATACAGGGCGAAAAGAACATTGCAAACATGATCACGTGAAGGAGAGGGAGAGTCTTTTGGATAAACTGGACAGGCCAAGGGTTCTCATGGAGGGAAGCAGGACAATCGGGGTCGAGGAGATTTATGGCAGCAGCAGAGGTCTAGCTGACGAAAGATCATGAGTCCAAAAAAATGCAGGTGACCTTTAGAAGCTGGAAAAGGCAAAAAAATAGACTCTGCCCTGAGACTCCCAAAGGAATTCCCTGCTGATGTATTTCAGTCTCTGACTTCCAGAATTGCAAGGGAATGAAATCACGTCGCCTTCAGCCACTAAGTTTGTGATTATTTATGGCAGCGGCAATCGGAAACTAACATGTAGGCTAACCCCCTGCCACCGCAGTCAGAAGCCCTGAAGACGGACAGCAGAGACTCTGGTGAATGACACTTGCAAAAGGTGCTCTGAGACAAACCAATTAAATGGGGAACAGAAGTGGCCCCGTCCCCATGGGTCACGGTGTCCCATCAACTTGGCAGCAACAAGCGGTGGTGTCGCCTTCTTCCGAGGGCAACTGGCGTCTCTCTTAAGTAAACAGGCGCCCAGGGCTATTCAAAGAGAACTGGCCGTTGGTTGTACGTCTGCAAGGCTGGAGCAGTCAAGGCCGCAGCTGGCTTGAGACACTGGCTCAGAGTCCAGAAACCTCAGTGGAGAAAGCTCACGTACAAGGGAAGGGGCAGCTTCCGATTCCTGCAGGCCGGTTGATGTGCTGCTTCCCAGGCCTGCTGACCTTCAGGCCCATGGGGACTCACAGCAGACACCTCAGTGATGGAAGCGTCTTCGCCAGCCCCCTGCCCCCGGCTTGGGGAGCTGGAGAGGACTCACCCCGAAGCCACTGCTGGGGCTTGTACGACTGCGCTTGGCTTTGAAGGGGCAGCCGGGTCGGGGAAGGGCAGGAAGGGCACCGGAAGGGGCGTGGAGGGCAGGTGTTGAGGCTCCAGGTGCTGTAGGAACCTCACGTGCACGGCCTCCTGAACTCAGGGGCTGCGAGAGACTCCCCCACCCCTCCACGAGGCGAGGACGCCCAGACGCAGGGCCTGTTGAGGGGCGCGCACCCTGAGCTTGGGGCTGGCATCTGCCCCAGCTTTCAGCTAGCTACCACTGCCGCTGCCCATCCTGCCCGCGGCTGACCCACCGTGTCCGGCCAGCACCCCTGAGCTGCCAGGCCTGGTCTTCTCCAGGCCACCCCACAAGTATGAATGTCACACCCACACACATGTGAGTTACTAGAACATGTTTGGGGGAATGTGTTTCTGTCTAGACTGGGAAAATCAAAAACAGAATCCCCAGCATCAGATCAGTGTCTACTCTTGTGGAAGCCCATCGTCTTCACTCCATCAGCCCGGGGGAGATACACGGTGACACTCATCATGGGCCAGACCCTGACTAGCCCGACACAGCAGGGCCGGCGGGTGTCAGTTTTGCTCCTGTGTGACGGAAAATCCTGGCAAGGTTCTGAGCAGGTGAATGCCATCGTCTGGCTCATTTTCACAGGGATGGACAGTGACACAAAGGGACAAAGCTCAACCTGGGGGTGCAGCCAGGCTCAGTCAGAGGGGAAAGCCAGTGCACAAAGGGGCTCCAAAAATAACTAGGCAAGAGATAATAGAAGAAGAGAAGAGAAACTTAAATGAACAGATCACGGAAAACATAGGAACACTGGAAATGAAAGGAGCAGGAAGGAAGGACTGGAGGAAGCTGGGTGGCTGGAAGGAAGGAAAGCCCAGGAGGGCTGAGAAATTCCAGGAAAAAGCAAGAGGGCGCGGGGAGCCGTCTTGAGGCTGCTGGGAGCCCCTAAAGTATAGTCTGGCCCCTCTAGTTCCTGGTTACGTCCCGGTGCCCACGGCTGAGCTCAGACCATGGCATCCTATAAATACTCCTTCAAGATGGCACAGGAAGGAAGCCTGCTGTAAGCCGCTGAGGGAATATGCAGATGCATCTGCTCAGCTGAGGTCTGGAAAATGATGCAGCAGAGAGGAGCTGGAAGAGTAGAGACGAGGACGCATCGCTCTCTGTTGCTAAACGGACTGAAGAAAGAGGAATCTATAAAACCTGTCTGTGAGCCTGGCTTTGAGGCGATTTAGCGTCAGTCCAGCCTGAAGGGAAGGAAAACCCAATGCAAGCCGTAAAAGCTGAGCCTCCTCTCAGGAGACACAGCTCCGGGGCAGCTCCCAGGGGCTCAGATCCCTGCAGACCTCAGAGCCAGGGCCAGCCCAGGCCTGCCCCCGCCCAGGCCCCGCCCAGCCCAGGCCTGCCCCCGCCCAGGCCCCGCCCAACCCAGGCCCCGCCCAGCCCAGGCCCCGCCCCTGCCACGCTGGGCCCAAGTGTCAGCTGCTGGCCTGAACCTGGCACAGTGGCTGCGACTTGCCCTCAGCAGTGGGCTGGATGGTGCGGTGGCACCCGACGGTGGCTGCTGCTTTTGTTATAATGGTGACCTGGGTCAGTGTGGCACGTCCGTCCGTGGAGCTTGTCGCTCTGAGTAGCCGGAGCGGCGGGCCCAGATTCCTGAGTAATGACTTCCCAGTCTCCACGGAGGCGGCGCCGTCGCTACGGGAGGCTGCGAGGAAGGCGCCTTGCTGCCTGCTAGTGAGGGGAAGGGGAAAGGGGGGGAGGGAAAGGGGAAGGGCAAGGGCCAGCGCGGGAAGGCCCACCCGGACCTCCAGTGGCCCGAGCTGGGCAGTTGCTCTGCCCCTGGGAGCCACAGCTTTCTCAGCTGGGAAGGTGCGGTGCTGTGGTGAGCCGTGAAGTATCCCTCGGCGGCCATGAGCAGCCGCTGCCCAGAGAGAATGTCACCTTCCTGCACCACTGCAACCCCCAGGTCAGAGGGGCCAGGGGGCAGAGCAGGAGCCCTCACGGGCCACCCCACCCCTTCTTTCAGGGGTCTGCAGAGGCGTGGGGCTGCCAGCTGGCGTCCTGCGCTGGGCTCTGCGTGCGCCTGCTCCTTGCGCTCCGGTCTACGAGAAGGACATACTAATCGGTGGACTAATTACACTAAAAGTTTAGGATGAATCAGCACTGCATTACTCAACAGTGTGAGGACGCCAGTCTCAAGCTTGGCACACACCAGAGACACTAAAGTAATTTTTTAAAAAGCTCCTTTGGCGAGATTTCATAGCGGAATGCTCAAAAATAGTGGCGGAACCAGAACACAGGGACAGCTCTGCGTACTTCACGGCTTCTTACCGTTTCTATTTCAATGCCCGGGAAGCACCTATTTTCAGCGCCCAGAACCTTGCAGAGTGTCCGGGCTGGGAGGGACCAAGGGAAGGTGTCGACGCGGCCCAGTCCAACCATGCCCCGGGTCACGGGTCTGCTCTGGAAGCACGCGGCAGCACACCCCTGGGGGGCAGCCAGCCGGTCCCCAGCCCCCTCCCCAGAAAGACCTGCACTTGGTCCTCACTGCACAGCAGCTGAGCTGGCGGTAGAGGCCAGCTCTGAGCAGCGCCAGGGCTCCGTCTCGGGGCTCAGAAAAGAAAGTTCAAGTCAGGGTCGCCCTGGGCCGCCCCCAGAGGTGCTCGACACCCCTCCTGGCCTTTGGGAGTCACCCACAGATGGGGGCGCTGGGGGGAGGTAGAGCAGCAGGTCACAACTCCCCAGTCTTGCATGTGGGCTCCTGCGCTGCCCCAGCCACGTGACCCTGGACAGCCTCGCTCAGCCTCGATTTCCTTAGCTATAGAATGGGGCAAGGACAGCCCTGAGGGCTGTTGAAATTCAAGGGGAGTGCGAGGAAGCTCCCGGCCAGCCCAGCACAGGCACAAGTAGACAAGTAGGTCCAGGTAGGCGAGCTGGGAACCCCAGGCGCCAGCCCAGGAAGCCCGAGGCTGAGCTCCGAGAGAGTCCAGCAGGAGACCGTCACCCAGCGTGTGCCCCGGCCTGCAGGAAAGGGTCTTCGATGCCTCCTGCCGCCCGGAGGCCGCGCCCTGCCCAGCCCTCGAGCCCAGCGGCAGCGGCCCTGGCAGGCATCACCCTGGAGCGGGACATCAGCCCGCTCCACGGTCAGCGCAGAGCACAGGCCTCGCTGGGGACACCGGCCCAAGCTCCCCGGGAAGGCGGTCGGTCGAGTAAAGCGACACTTGTGTGACGCCTGGGACGAAGGCCTGGATTCGCCACACCCTCCTGGCCCTGCCCCGTGCCGGGTGAGCTCTGTCTGGGCGTGTCACAGCGAGGACACGCAGCGCCACAGTGTGATGAAACTTGCGTGACGCTCAGCTCAGGGACTAGCGCAAGAGAGACTCAGGGAGGGCGTCGGGCCCCCCTGGCGGCCTTGGTCTCAGGCTGAGCCCACCCCGGCCAGGGAGTGACCGCAGGGCGCAGCAGACTCTCCCGCCTCCCCGCTGCCCCCAGCAGTGTGTCGCAGTGGACCTGCCTGTTCCGCTCCCCACTCTGTCTCTGGGGAGTCATCCCCTGCACCTCTGCCTGTACCCCAGTTCTACACACACACACAACGAACGGTGTTACCCCAGAGTTCAAAGGCGCCCAGGCAGCGTGCAGGGCTGGGGCGGCCGCCCCGCTCCCCCCACGTGAGGGTGGGGGGACCCAGCATCTCTGCCACCCCGGGGGACCGAAAACACCACAGCCGGGTGCGGTTCTGAACGTCTCAACGACTTTCCCTTCACACCCGGATATGCTCCTTCATAGGTTTTCACAACAAACTATAGACGAAATATTTTTAACCCAGCGCGGCTGGGCCACGGCTCTGACACTCGCCCGTGGCCTGAGACGGCCGAGGACCCCGCAGCTGCCCCGCCCGGCCCAGCATCTGCCCCTTTCCGGGGCCACAAAACAGGGGTGTCGGCCCTGGAGACCTGGAGGGGCATCTTTGCACGGGGGCCCCCTTCCAAAGGCCGCGAGATCCTTTGCCCTGGGTGGCGCCTGTGGTGTGCGACGCTGGTCCTCTCCGGCTGTTGTCTGGGAAACTGGCCGGGGGCCCCGGGGGCCGGAGTCACCCCGACTCTGGGGAGGCTCCAGGCCAGCTCCCAGGCCTCACCCTTCCCCAGGCTGCACAGCCCGACCACTGAGAGTGAGGGGCATGGAGACTCAGGGGCATCCTTGGGGTCAGAAAGCGCCGGCCGAGTGCCGGCCAGCGGGGCCAGGGTGCCCTCCCGCGCCCCTGCTGGCCTCCCCAGGGGGGCAGGGCCACCTCCACGGGGTTCTATGTGCGCAGCTGTGGGGCCACTGGGCTGGCGCTCTCAGTCCTAACCGCCGCACCCCAGGCTCACTCAAGCTGCGGCCGGAGATGCGTCGCGCAGAACCGCCGGGGCCGTGTCCAAGGATGGGGCCGCCCCCTCCGCACCCCCTGCTGCACACCCAGGTCCTGCGCCCAGCAGCGAGCTCCCCGCCCGCGCTCCAGCAGCCGGAACCCGCTGTCCTGCGGCACAAGGGGCCCCGGGGCCAGCCTGAGCCCTCAGGCGCCCCCCAGCTCGGGCCGGCACCGGGCAGGGTGGGGGCGGTCAGCAGGCATGGCTGCAGAAGGCCCAGAAAGCCCTCGGCAGGACCCTTCTGTCTGGGTGAGAACTGGCCTTTCTCTGGGTGCCCCCAGTGCCTGCCCGCCATGGACCCGAACTCCGGACTGTGCATGAGTAGGGGCCTCTGTGAAACTCCTGGAGAGGGGAGCAAGGAGGAAGTGGCTCGGCCTCCCCTCTCTGCCTGAGCGTGCGCCCAGGTCGCCGGGCACGAAGCTGACCTCCAGCCCTCAGCCCCTCTTCCCGCGACCTCTGTCCTGGCTGCAAGACGCCCCGCCTGGCGTGGCCTGAAGCTTGCTATTTCTCCTGGCCCTTGGGAAGCAGGTGTCCGGGGCGGGGATCTTCACTCTTCTCCCTGCCAGGCCTCCGCCCCGTAGCTGGGATCAGACCCGGGAGGGGGACAGAGCTGAGCCCAGGGGTCTGGGGCGCCCCGGCTGGGTGCTGCCCCTCGAGGCCCTGAGGAGTGGGCAGCTGCCCCACCTGACCCGCGGGGCCACACCGGGCTGCCCGTCTCGCCGCCCCCGCCCCCACCCCCGTGATGTCTGGTGTCCGCAGACTGGAAGCCACTGTGCTTTTCTCTGACAGGACCTTGGGATCTTGGGAGCCTCGGCTGCCGCTGAGACTCCCAGAGGCCCGGGGGAACCCGGCTGCAAGCGGGAGGCTCAGGCTCCAGGCCTGCACCCCAAAACAGGAGGGGCACAGCCTCCTGAAAGGCGGCGGTCCAGGAAGGTAGGAATCCGCTCACGCTGTTCTTTCATGAAATTTGCAATAAAGCATGCAAACCCCTGCGGGAGCGGAAGGCCTGACGCCAGCACCCTGAGTAACCCCACGTGTCGCGGGCAAAACCCAGCTTTGGAGCCAGAACTGCCTCGACCACTTACCTGGGGCAGGACTGCGCCGAGGCCCAGAGTCAGGCGTGAAGCGGGACGAGCAGCAGCGGCCCCCGCCACGTGAGGACTCCCCTGGACAGGCCAGGGGGTGGGCGCTGAGAGGAAACCTGAGCCCCGTGGGCAGACCGGTGCGGCCGTGTGGTCGGGGCGCTGGGCTGTGCGGTGTCGCCTGGCAGCTCCCACGGGCCGAGGCACGTCCCGGGAGGGCTGTGGGCGTTGTAGGTGCACAGGGCGGGGACTCGCAGCCCTCACCTGCGCGGCCGCTCACCTGGGCCCAGCCCCCCCCGAGTGTCCAGCTCCGTGAACGCTGCTGTGCGATCGTGGGCAGCCGGACAGGCGGTGCCGTCCACTCAGGCAGCCGGACAGGCGGAGGACACTCAGGCTGGAGTGCTCCTTCCCCACCACTTGTGGGGGGACCCGCAGGCTGGTGCGGCAGGGGTGGGGGCTGGGGCCTTTACTCTTTCTCTTTGGCTTTCTCCTGTGGTCTCTTCCTCCACAGCCATCCTGAGCGTCTCCGTTCACCCCACAGGTCAGTCAATTAAATTCCAAGGTCTAAACAGAGCTCCTGGGTCATGTTTTGCTCCACCCGTGGGCCTTTTGGAAAACTTGGGATCAAAAGCCAGAAAGAAGCACAGACATGAAAGTCTTTATTTTCTTTAAAGCAGTAGCGCCCGGCCTGCAGTCTCCCTGCTCCGTGAGCTCTGAGCTCCGGGCTCTGGCCGCTGCTGCCCCCGCCCCCCCACGAGGAGGTCTCCGATAGCACAGACGTGCTTTTCTGCAGCTGATCACACCTACCCCAGGGAGGAAGTGACGGATGAACGGCGAGGCGCTGGGCGGCAGGAGGAACAGCCACAGCAGATGTGAGTGACCAGCAGCTGCTCCGGGAGTGCACAGAGCCGACCCGAGGTCGCCGCCCACGGTGCCGTCATAACGCACATCCCGGAGGCCAGACCCGCTTCGTCCACAGCTCAGGGCCACCTTCCTCGAGGCCAGCCGGGGCCCCTCCCACACGGCCCTATGAGCTCCCTCTTCTGTGCTAACTCGGCCGGTTCTCTGGGCCCTCACGTGTTGTCCCCACTCTTACTTCCTTTTCTCTCCTGCGCTCAGGACATGCACCAGGCCGCCGGTCCTCCTGCGACGTGGTGATGGCGCGGGCTTCCGCCTCGAGGTGGTCAGCAGCCACCGGCCAACTCCAGTGTTGGTGAGAAAGGCAGCGTGAGTGTCCTGGGAGGTCTTACAGCTCTCAGCTGGCTCCATCAGACAGACACATCGTACCTGCTGGCCATGAGCAACGAACCTTGCCTGGAGGCCACCACGGCCTTCGTCTGCAGATGGCCACCCCTGCTAGACGGTCACTCTCTAGTCACGGCTGCCGCCCCGAAGCTGAACTTCCGAATCACAGCACGCTGAGTCCTCCTGTTTGGGTTCGTGGCGTTCAGAACACCAAGACCGCCAGAATGGAGCGAGGAGCTGAGCCCTGCGTCCCGCTGCTGTGACCGCGAGCTGCCCAGGGCTTCTCGGGCTCCTCCGCTGGCCGGCCCAGCAAGGAAGCTTCAACGCAAGCAGCCCGGGGACGCGCTGACCCGACATAGCCCGTCTGGCATGTTTAAAATTGACTTTGGAAAACTGGAGGTGTTCACGTTCCACGGAGCTGCTGAAGTTTGGATTTTCTCCAAACAACCTGACAGTTCAAACTGGAGCCTGGAGTTGTTTATCCGGGAAGGGCCTGGGGCACTTCAGATGGGTGAGGAGTCACTACCCCGTCTAGAAAAGACCACTCAGCCTAGCACCAGGAGCAGCGGCTTGGGATGGAGCCCAGAGAGGCGCAAACGCCCCGTGAGGGGCTCCGGCGGAGGCCAAAGTCTTGCTGGAGGAATCGGCACAGCAGCGGGAACTCTCCCATGCAGTGCCCTGGACTCGGCTTCATGCAGGCTGTGGGAAAACCTGCGTTTGTCCCGTCTCGGCCTGCTGGGGAGGTGCTTTGGGCCTGGGCGAGATGCCAAATGACGACTGACAGGTAGGTGGGAGGGGGAAGACAGACGATGTAGTGACAGAATGAAGCAAGAGGAAGAGGGATACTGAATAGCGGGACAGGTGAAAATGGGTGAATGAGAGGGAGGGAGGCAGGCGGGAGGGGAGAAGAGGTGTGTGGGG
>NW_004567110.1:2830669-2833903 GCF_000260355.1 Condylura cristata | reverse complement strand
GTGGATAGATGGGTGGTTGGGTGGGTGGGTGAATGGGTGGGTGGGTGGATGAGGCTCGATGAGGCTGGATCAACAGACAATGGGACAGGTGCTGTCTGGTTTACATTTCCCCCTCACCCCGAGCCTGACCGGGGGCCCCGACCTTCTCCTGGCCCAGAACCCCTGGCGGGGCATGCTGCTCAGCAGCCTCCCTTGGTTGTCCTCCCTCCTTTTCAGCCTTCACTAGAGGATGTGTGTTAGGCTGGACCAGGGCGATTCCCGGCCAAGCTTCTCAACAGGGGCTCTCAGGCGCCACGTGGCCTCTGCACTCGCATGTGAGAAGCGTCGCTCGGTCCTGACAGCGGGGCTGGCTAAGGGGTGACTACATGTCTGGTGCGAATGGTACCAGGAATAAAAAAAAAAAAAAAAACACTTGGGAGGGAAAAGAAAACGGAATACAAAGCACGATTCATATCTCAAGTTGGAGGTAGGACAAGTAGTTCCTATTAGATTTCAATCCCGTTCTCGCACAGCAGTCCAAGTTAGTATTTTCTCGGTGCAGTAACGCCGTGTGGATTGACACAGAGGTAATTATGCGATTTATCATCTCACAAGGCCTCACAACCGGGAGCTGCGGCTGTTTGGTGCTTGAGGAAGCTGGGGACAAGGAGCCACACAGCCAGAGAGGAGGCATGTGGGCTGCTTCTGCCTGACGGACGTCTCACCATGCAGTGCGCCGGCTTACGGTCACTGCGCGTTAGCGGTGCAGGTGCAGGCTTACGCTCTCCAGACGCGCGTGGGCACAGCACACGCCCAGGGTTTTGGTCGTAAAATACTTTAATGCAGTTAAACAAAATGTATTCAATGTAAACAAAAGTCCACAGTGAACAAAAGTCTCAGACTTTAAATATTAAAAGTGGTGTTACTTTTCCTTTTGTCTATGTGGGGGCAGCCCAGGCCCTCGGGCCGCGGTCACCAGACCCTCGGTCTGAGGCGGACGCCGAGGTCGGTGTGGTCACGGGGGGTCTCCTACCAACTGCAGACAGCTGGCTCCCCTCTGCACCCTTGCAGAGACCCTAGGTCCAGTCCCGAGGCCCCCCCACACGCCCTGTCGCTTCCCAAACACCCACCTATCACCCCATCACCTTGTACCTGAGGGCTCCGGGCGACGGACTGGGGGCTGGGACACGGTGCGGTCTGCGCCGGGTCAGGAACTGCTGAGTGCCCAGGAGGGCTGCCGCGGGGACACGGGGCTCCCCGCCCCTGCTGGTAGGGGAGGCGTGCCCGGCGCCCCTGGCAGGACGTCCCTCCTGGCACGGTAGAGACTGACCACCGCCAGGCCGCGGCAGGAGCCAGAGCAGGAGCCAGAGCGGGCAGGGCCGTGGCCGGGCCGGGCGAGTCCAGGAGCCACACGCTGCCCGGGAAACGGAGCACATCATGCAGCCCTCCTGTCCGCGTCCAGGGCTGTGAGCGCAGGAAGCTCGGCGGTCGCCCTGCCGCTGTGGGGGGTGACCGGTCCAGGTGGGGCCCCCGCGTCACCCCACCTGCTCTTCCCGCTTCAACGCATGGTCTTGGCCTCCGTCCCCACGGCTCACATGTGCGGGCATTTTCAGTCGCACATGAACACCAACCACGCCGGCCGGGTGGGAACCACGTCCCTGCCCGACTCCCGAGGCCACGCGGCTGCAGTCCAGCAGCAGGGGCCGCAGGGTGGCCCTGCCCACGCGGCCACCGGGGACCGGCCTCTCCGTGCTGGCCGTGTCCGTGGGAGCGAGCACGAGCCCAGACTGGGGCTGCGACGGACAATGTGAAGGTCACAGTTTGAAGCCAAGGGCAGTCGAGGTGCCTGAGCCCCACAGCACCTGACAGCCCCTCGGGCGTCCTGGCCCTCGGGCTGGGGCCCTCTGCCTTCCAGCACGTCCGAAGAGCGCCCTCCTGGGCCGGGCCGCTGCACTTTCCCTCCCACGGGGTCCTTCCTTTCTCTCCCCTCAGGTGTTGGGCTCAACAGGGAGAGTGTGGCCTGCGTTTCTCCAGGTGGACAGCATCGGGTCTTCAAGGCCACGGCCAGGACGGGAGCCCCTGTCCTGAGGGCAGCGGGCCCCCCCATCCTCCGCCGTGGACCTGCTTGGCCTGCAAGTGGGAGCCGGGAGGGGCTGTGCCCTCCCCGAGGACAGGGGTCTCAGCTTGGGGGATGTGCCACCTGCTGAAATGTCTCAACAGGTCCCCTCGAAATCAGGCAAGCCCTGCTCCCATCCCAGAAGAGCTGGGATGCCCGGGGCAGGGGCTGGCAGGAAGGAGCGGGCAGGCTGCAGGTGTCGGTGGCCACAGCCCAGGGCCCCGCTTCCTTCTGAAGGGCGAGGGGCCCACAGACGCCGTGTTTATAGGGGGGCACAGTCACCCTGGGCCAGGCCCTCCCCTTCCGGCCTGTTCTCACCTGCGAGCCGGCTATCAGCACCTGCCTTGCGGGATGGTCGTGCGGCTAAGTGCGCAAGGTTCTGGACATGGCCAGACACGCCGGACACGGCTGGCAGAAGCTGCTACTTTATTCCTACTCTAGACCCTGCCCTAAAATCTGCAGAGGTCTTTCACAGCATCGAACCCGCCTCAGGCGCCTGTCCAGCCGCGTCCGCCCTGGCTGGAGACGGCACTGAAGCGTCATCGCCACTGGCCTCTGTGGGCCTGGCATCTGCTCCCCTGGCTGCGCGCCACCTGCCGCCCCACCTGAGCCTGCCTAGCAAGCAGGAGCCCGCACGGCGCAGACCCGGCCTCCCTGCCCTGCTCAGGCTGCTGAACAGGCCGCTGAGAGGCAGCCAGCGCAGGGACTCCCCCAAGGTCTCCGCTCTTCCTGACTGCAGGGAACATTCTGGAAGGGAATCAAGGTCAACGCACAAATGTCTCCATGCCAACAGTGGGTCCTGGGGACACCAAGGATCTTGGGGATCGCCCCGCCTCCAGTCAAGTCCTGGGTAGCCCTGCTGCGGACGGGCCACCTTCCTCCTCACTCCCTGTCCTGAGCCAGGGTCACCAGGAGCCCGGGGCCGGCTCCCCAGCACGCGTGGGTGTAGACGCAGGTGGTCCGAGTGGGGCGCTGCAGCCCCGGGGTCCGAAAAGCTCGTCCCCAGCAGCCACACGCAGTCGCGCCACCCCCGCGCACAGAGCAGCTGCCCCTGCCCCCCCGACACCCCCGTGCAAGGAAGAAGCGTGGCCCGGGCGCGGCCCGGCAGGAGGCGGCTCTGAGGCAGCCCCGCTCTCACA
>NW_004567110.1:2828706-2830462 GCF_000260355.1 Condylura cristata | reverse complement strand
CCGCACGCTCCTCGGCATGCCCGGCAGGAGCCGCGCCCAACGCCGGGCGCCTCGGGAACGAAGGCCAGCACAGGGGCCCCCTTTACAGGACGGGCCGCGGCAGCCTGCCCGAGAGGTCCGCGCGCTGCGGTTTCAGCAAACGCGGGAGCAAGCTGAGCGGCCTGCACCAGGAGGTGGACGCCAGGGCGCGCGCCCAGGGCCGCGGGCTGGGGTGCAGCTGAGCTGACCGCGCGGCCGGGCACCGTGGGGCTGTCAGCGGACGGGGACTCCGCCTGGAACCTCCGCCTCGGCGCTCGCAGAGGTGGCCTGAGGTGTGGCCCCGACTCGGGCCCGGAAGACGACTCACCCGGCCCGGGGGGCCCACGGGCGCCAGGCGAGGGAGGGGTCCCGTGGAATAAGCAGCAGGAGCCAGAGGGAAATCCGTTTATTGAGCACCCGCCGGCACGGCCGCGTGTCACACACGTACGCTCAATGCAGAGCATCTCAGACAGAGGCCTGGGCGCTCCAATTCCGGCCCTGGCCACTGCCCCGGCCGCTGCCCCCCGTCAGGACCCCAGGACGGGCCCTGCGCCCTGATACTGCGGTCAGACGGGGTGAAGCCGCAGCAGGAGCGCGACGAGCCCCACCGGGGTGCTCTCTGCACGCCAGTTCCCGTCGGTGGCCGGAGCAGGGCACTGAGGCCCCGGCCAGCCCACGTGACCACGCCCTCCTGCCGGGTGCTACAGGCGGCTGGCTGCTGGGACGGTGGCCGGCCGAGGGCACGTCCCATCAGGGGCCGAGACCCCTGGGCGCTGCCAACGCCTCCCCGCCCTTCTGTTCTGGAGACGTGGGAAATGTCCCCTGCAACCTCCGAGCACCAGCAGCCCAGAACAGAAGCCCACGCCTATCAGTTTCCTTCTGACGGAAGAGGTAAGCGTGGCGAGGCCCGGCCCGGGGCTTCACAGCACCAAGAGGAACCTTAAAACCGGGGCTACGCTACGCTACAGAGGCACCGAGAATGATCGCAGCCCACAGAACAAGTTTCCCAAAGATTATCATGTAAAATAATAATTAACAGTAACAATAATAGTAACCTGACTGACAGGCAGCATCTGCTGGCTTTAATAACACTGAGGTCTCTTGAGGAAGAAAAAGCAAAACGATCCACAGGAAGAAACAGCGGCTGAGATGCTCCAGGGCCTCCACTTTCCACTGAGCTCTGAGTTCAGGCTTCAGAAATCCACCGCCGACTCCCGGCCTTCCAGAACCTTCTAGGGGCCCTTCACATTCGCAGGGCGGGCGGCGAGGCTGGCGAAGTAGGCACACTGGGCAGGGTCACACTGGCCAGGGGGCCCCGGAGGCCCGGGGGGGCCGGGATGTCCAGCTGGTCCTGTGTCCCCCTGGGGGCCGGGACCCCCGGGGAGCCCATCTTTGCCATAACCAGGTTCTCCAGGTTGTCCTGGCACAGGGAACGAGAGAAGCAGAGCGGTCCGATGCCTTCCGGAACAATGAGCCCTGTCCACTCAGCACAGACAGGGCCCAACGCCGGCTCAGAGGGACAGCCCTGCTCTGGGCACTGCGCCCTGGACAGAGGACACCAAGGAGCGGGGACTCCTGCGCCTGCAGAAGGGGCTACCTGGCCCGGGGCAGGAATCGGGGCCCCGGGGAGGACTGAGCAGCTAGGACACGCGCCGGGCTGGCGGCGACCACCCGTCCTCCGCGAACAAGGCCCAAGGCCCGGGGCGTCCTGAGTCTGCGCCCCGGCTCGCGCTCGGCG
>NW_004567110.1:2826058-2828176 GCF_000260355.1 Condylura cristata | reverse complement strand
CCCACTCTGTCTCTGGTGAAGCCTCTCGCCGCCCCTGAGCCTCTGGCCTGTACCCCAGTTCTGTATGCACAAATAAATAAATCTTTAAAAAAAAACATTATGATAAAGGCCATTAATAAAATGGCATCATAGGCAGCAAGCTGGTAAACAAATATCGATCACTGATTTCTCATTACCTCTCGCGAGAACGTCCACTGTGGGGCACTTGGAAAACCCAGAAGCTGTAACTCCGAAGTTAAACTAGCCTACAGGCCTACTGCAGAAATGAGCTCAGGTAACCCCAGACTTCCACGAAAACAGTAGTTTGGGTGAGGAGGAGTCTGACGCCAATTCAGTCTAATTTCTTCCCGCTTCTGCGGTCTTGGAAGGCGACCACGGCTTTGTTCTAGAATCTTCCCACCCTGCCACCAGGCGGGCGGCACCTGCAGCGAGCCACACCGGAGCTCCCCTCGCTCTGAGAAGCGGTAGCAGGTACCGCCAGGCGCGGAGAGAAGGGGGGACGGCAGGCTGCACCCCCACGGCCGAGTCTGCACCCACCCCGCACGGACAGGGCTCCACACGCACGTGCGGCCCCCAGGGCTCAGCGCCGGCTATCTGGCCACGCCGGCTTCAGGGCCACCTCACGGGGCAGGTCGGACACCGGGCACTCGCACGCCACGCACTCACGGGGTGCCCTGCGGCTTCACGGCCTCCAGGCAGCTGGCGCTTTAGAAGATTTCTTAAAAACTCACCCGCATCGGGCCTCCCTGGGGGCGCAGGGGCTGAGTCTCAGCACTATGGAACTGCTGCAACCCCACCCCGGAGGGGACCCCCAGGGCGCAGCAGACGGCTCCGCTGACCCCTCAGCAGTGGGTTTCAATCAATCTGCCTGTTCTGCTCCCCACTCCGTCTCTGGTGAAGCCTCTCAGCCCCCACAACTCTGGCCTGTACCCCAGCTCTTGTATGCATAACTATATAAAGATCTTTAAAATGAAATCAACAAACAAAAACCAACCAGCATCCTGTCTCCACATCGCTGGGCTTGACCCTCCCTCCCTCCAGCTGTTCTGAGGCCCTGGTGACTCCAGGGGGAGCCCCTGAACCCCCACTCCAGGGGAGAGCCACCCAGCTGAGGTGCCATGCATCAGTCCTACCTGGGATTCCAGGGGGGCCCATCTCGCCTCGGAGGCCAACTCCAGGCGTACCTGAGTCACCTTTGGCTCCTCGCTCACCTGGTGAGAGAAATCGACACCTTTGGAGGTGGGGACCCGGGGGAGGACAGAGTGGGAACCCCCCACCCCCTGTGTCGGCCCATCCCGTCCGGGCTGCACACTGAGCACACACCACCCCTGGAAGCCCCCACCTGCGAGCCTCAGGGGGTGCAGCACATTCAGCTGCAGCTGCAGCGATGAAGCTGGGGTGCCGCACCCCAAGGCTGTCACTCCTCTGTTTAGTCTCAACTCAGAAGGGGGTACGGCTGTGGGGATTACTCCCTGGGCCCTGAGCAGTGGTGCTGGGAGTGGACAAGGAAGCGGAGGGAACCAAGAGGCACTCTTCCTGGGAGCCCCGTAATCTTGCAAAATCGTCAAGCCTGGCACCCTAAAACACGGAGCCCCAGGGCGTCGCTGCTGCGGGCGAGGCTGGTAGGAGCTGCTGCCTCGCGGTCAGCGTCACTGTCCTAGTGCCGCGCCATCCTCAGGGGCCCAGCGTCCACCTCCAGCTCTTCACTCACCTTTGGGGCCCACGGGTCCCGAGGGTCCTTCCAGGCCCCCCTGCCCGGGCCGTCCCGGCTCCCCCATGGGCCCTGTACGGCCAGGAAGCCCGTCCTTGCCGGGGGGCCCGGGGGGCCCAGGCCTGCCTTGAGCCGCCTTCACGTGTGCAGGGGGCATCTGGGCCAGGAGGTAGGCGAGCTTGGCTGTGGGGGAGGACAGACGGCTGGTGAGGGAGGGGACAGGACAGAGGGCGACACAGCCGCAGCTCGGAGCTGCGACACAGCGGCCAGCACAGAGCAGTGTGCGGACCGCACCCACACCCCCCCGCACCCGCACCCCTCACCCCTGCACGCCCCACGCCCGCACCCTCACCCCACACGCTACACACCCACACCCCCGGCACCTGCAAACCTCACCCCTGCACGCC
>NW_004567110.1:2821972-2825079 GCF_000260355.1 Condylura cristata | reverse complement strand
CCCCGCGCACCACCACCCACACACCCGCTGGGTGAGCCACGGGCACCGACCAGACCGTGGCCCTGGGTGAGAGCGGCAGCAGCTGGGCCTGGAAGCGGAACCCCGCTGCGGAGGCCCGGGGGTCCCCTGGGCATCCACTTCCCGCCTCCCCTCGCCCTGCCCCAGCTCAAGGCCTCCGGGTCTCAGTGCTTATCTGGACGGCCGTGGGCAGGAGCCAAGGGCCCGCGTTCCGAGCTGTGCCCTTCCCGGCGGCACCGGCCTCGGGTAGGTGCGAACCCCGCTGACGGCCCCGCGGGTTCCCGCCCCCGCCCGGGCAGGGCCGCGCTCTCTCCACGGGCGCCCTTCACACAGGGAGGGCACGAGGGGGCTGGAGCGGCCTTTCTGCCACTGGCTGCCACACATGCCCGACCCCTTGACAGCTCTGGCCTTGGGCAGCTGCGCGTGCGCCGTCCTGACGATCAGGGGTCCCGGGGAGACTTCCGGGAGCCCAGGTGTGTGCTTGGGAGCCCGCGGGCACTGGGGGCTCACCACCTTCCTCCCACTCACCACCTTCCTCCCCTGCACCCTCCCTGGCACCTGCTTGTGCCAGGCTAGTGCCAGGCCTGGGGTTCACTACCAGCCCAATAGGGTCTTCACACAGATTCAAAGTTCTGGGGCCTCGCCCCTTCTCCCGGCCCCCAGCCCCGCTCCGGGCAGCCCCGCTCCGCTACCCCGCCCTCTGAGCTGGCCGGCCACGGCGTCTGTCTTCCCTCACCCTCTGCACGGAGGCATCACGGGACCTTTTTACTGCTCTGAGGTCGTCACGTCTGTCTGCTCATGGTCTCCGCCGGGCAGAGTGCTGGGAGGCCCGCCAGCAGCCTGGGCCAGTGGTGACCGGGCACACAGAGGCGCAGAGTGAACGGCGGCGCCCCCTACGGCAGCATCGGGCGCTGCAGGACCCCTGACGGCCAGGGCCCCCGCCCCGAGGAGGGCCGGCTTCTGGGGCTCTGGCCGGCCCTGACCACCTCCGGTCACTCACCTTCCAGCTGTTTCCCGAGCTCCTCCTGGACGAGCCGCCTCAGGGTGTCCAGGGATGGAGACTCCCCCTGGGGGAGGGAGGGGTTAACTCCTGCCCACGGTCCCTGGAGCTGGGACCCCAGGACTGCCACAGGGCACCTCACACCGCGTGCCCCAGGCCCGTTCGAGTTCCGCCCTCTTCGCACCTGGAGCTGCCTCCCTGGCAGGGGCTGGCCGGCCCGCTCCTTGTGACTCAGAACCTGCCCAGGCTCCGCGAGGCCGCTGGTCCCTCCCTGCAGGCCTGACCCTCCCCTGGCTGCTTCTCCGGGGAAGACCAGCCGCACCCTCCCCAGCACCGGCCCCGCGGCCTGCCCTCCCGCCTCTGAGCAGTCCTGACTACCTCCCAGCTCATGCCGCCTCCTGCAAGGGCTCAAGTGTGACTCCCCAGGGGCCACTCTGCCGCTCTGGCCCCCAGAGTCTGGTCTCCCCGTCTGGGTCTGAGCCCCATGCCCGAGCCCTACCCTGTCCTGGGCTCAGCTCGCAGACACCCGTGAGGATGCTCAGAGAAGCAGAGGGAGGAGTCTCAGAACCTACCAGAGCAGAACCCGTCCCCTCGAGGTCCCCTCTAGGTCCCCTCCTGTCCGACCCCTCGGGGGAGCGGTCGCCTCAAGGGCAAGCACCCCACGGGCCAGGCCCGGGGCCCCGGGAGAGGTGGACCCCATCTCCTCCTCGCTCTTTTCTCCTCCGGCCAATCACTCTTAGGGGCGTCCCGAGTGTCCAGCACATGGAAGCAGACCTGGGACGGCGTGGCGAGGGCACGGGGCCTCCGATGTGGCCGGGACAGGGGCAGGGTGCCCAGCTGCTTCAGGTGGGACACCCAGGTGCCCACAGCCACCAGGAAGGACCGACCTCAGAGCCAGGGCAAGGCAGAAGCAGGACGGGAGCAACTGTGTGACTCAACTGGCCACACAGACTCCAGGGCCGCCGCTCAGCCTGGGGCTGGCGCAGGGCGCCGGGCAGGAGCAGCCGCGCCCACACAGGCGTCCTGGCCCCTCTGAAGGCCACACCCCTCCCAGGACCCCCAGCCCAGCAGCCCCGGGCGAGGCAGCACCCGCACCCTTACCCTGGGTCCTGGGAATCCTGGCTGGCCGGGCGGCCCCGGGGGCCCGGCTGGCCCATTCTCCCCTGGCGGTCCTTGGGGTCCCATCAGGCCCGTGTGGCCTTTGTGGCCTGGGGCTCCGGGGTCCCCCGGCTGGCCCTTCCCACCAGGAGGTCCTTTGTCACCTCTGATGCCGGGATCTCCCTAGAGGAGAAGCAGCGTGTCATGAGCCTCCGACAGAAACACCCCGGGGCAGAGGCACCCTGCAGCTGCCAGGGGTTCCCCAGTGCTTGGCCGCCGAGCCCTGGAGGGAGGCCTGGTCCTGGAACACCCGCGCCTCGGGGCCGTTGCCCGGATGTGGACACGGGGTCAGCGCGACGAAGCACCGCCCAGGGTCACGGCAGTGTGCCGGCCAGGCCGGACCCTGAGCGCGGGACGCCCAGCCCCACGCCGGCCAGCAGCGCAGCGGGAAGACGTCATGCCAGAGCCGCAGGCCGCCCACGCTGCTGGCCACGCCAGTCCGACCACTCTGCCGACCAGAGGGACACCGGCAGGTGGCCCCCGCACTGGCCCCATCCTCGGCCTGGGGCCCCCGAGCGTGGCACTGCCGGGACACCCGCACCCCGACACGGCGGGAGCCCTGGAGCGTGACTTGGGGCCCACGGGGCGGCCTCTCATCCCCTGCCCCCGCGCACCCGGCCAGCACGTGCCGGCGGGGTGGGCCAGGGAGCGTGCGCCCTCACTGAGGGCCCCGGGGTGGCGGGCGAGGCAGGGAAGATGCGCGAGGGGTAACCGTGTGGCCGTGGCTGTGGACGTGCCTGAGCCGGGGCGAGGACACGCTGCCCCGCGGCCACGCGGAATCGCCTCCCGCCGCGTCCACGGCATGGAGGAGCCCTGGGCAGACGAGGGCGGTGTGCGGAGGGGGCGTGCGTGCGTCTAACGCAGGCGCTTCCGTGCACCGAGCCTGGGAGGTCAGGGGAATGCGGCGGGGCCAGCTGTGGGGCGCAGCGGG
>NW_004567110.1:2812993-2821836 GCF_000260355.1 Condylura cristata | reverse complement strand
AGCGGGCGGGCCGTTCTGGCACCTGCACGAGCGCAGCGTCCGCAGCGGCTGGCAGCAGCCCTGGAAACAGCAGCGCCCTCCCAGAGCCAGCGTAGACCCCGGTGCCCCGCGGCCCTCGGCGCTGTGGGCTGCACTCGCTTCCGGAGCGCCCCGCTTCCCATGCAGGAAACGTCTCAGAATCGCTTTGCCCGGAGAGCACCGGCCCATCCTTCCAACGCCCCAGCAGCGGGAGGGACGGGGCGCCCACCACCTGGCAGCGTTCCCGGACACCACTTACCCAGAGGCCATCTCCCCACTGGCGGATGAGCCAGAGGACAGATTGATGGGCCCCGGGGATGACCTGGGGGTCTCAAGGCTTTCAGCCACTGACCAGCCCCCGCCCCCGCCCACGGTGCCACCCTTAAGGGCCACAGCCCCCGGACGAGGAGCTGAACCCCACAGAGGGGGCAGGATAGCGGCCAGAGCAGGACTCCCGCCCCCGGCGCCACTTTCGCGTCCAGCCTGCAGGAGGAGCCCAGGCTCGCCCAGCCTGCTTGAGGTCCATTCAGAGAAACGTCCCGCAGGACCTCGGCGAAGCAGCAGCGGGCGGGGTGGTGCCCCACGTCCCTGCGGTGTGCCGGGCGTCAGAGGGACCCCGAGGGGACCGCGTCCGAGAGCCGCCTTGCTCCCAGAGAGGACCAGGACCGGAATGCCCCCCACTTCTGCAGACACCATCCATGGCGCCCGCCCACTGTTTTGTGGAGAAATGAAATGTGCTAACGGTTTTCTGGTGCAGCGCCGAGACCGTTCATTGTGGGAAACTGTTCCGGTCTCCTCCAGCGGCAAAGCCGGCTCCCGGCAGAGTGACGCGGGCGCGTGAGGCCGCGGGCGCGCTGCCCAATCTGCCGCCCTCTTGCTTTGCACCTGTACTCGTGGTGAATTCGCGCTTCCAACAGCCACCCCAAAGAAACGGCAGCAACGGCTGCAGCTGCGGGGCCTCCTGGGGGCGCCGGCTGTCCAGGCGGAGGGCAGAAGCCCCTCGCTGGCTCCCGCGCCCCTGGGGCCACGGTCGCAGGGCCGCACTTACCCTTTGGCCTCTGAGTCCTGGCTCTCCGGGCTTCCCAGGGGCGCCCTGCAGCGACACGGGACAGACGTCAGGACCGGATGGCCATGCCACACGCCCGCCTGGACAGGGACCGGGCACGGTGGGGCCAGGAGCTCCAGGACAGGCCGGCGCGAGTCTTCTCGCCTCCGACCCTGCCAAGCCCGCCCCGCACACCTAACTCCCTTTCTCGCCAGGTGAGCCGACAGGTGCGAGCTTCCCGCCTCCCCGGGACAGGAGCAGGGGCAGCTCATGCACCTCCGGGCTTCACTGCTCCCACCCCAAGTCCCGCCTGCTCCTAGCGGGCACAAGGGCTGGCTGCTGCCGCGTGGAGGCCGTCCAGGCTGGGCCCACGGCAGCAGGAGCACCGGGCTGAGCAGGGGAGAGACAAGACAGGCGGGGTGGGGGCTGGGGAGGGGGCAGGGTGAGGAGCCCCGGAAGGCGGCGCCCCAGGGCGGCTGCGGGACCCAGCAATGGGCAAAGCGCAAGGACCGCCCGGCTCAGAACGCGGGAAGGGCCCCGGGCAGTGACAGCGCCTCTGTCCAGTCGCGCGTGGGGGGCTGGAGAGCCAGCCCGGGACCCACCCACGAAACCAGCCCGCGCCGCCCACCGCAAGGGGCGCGGGGGCGGGCGGCACTTGCCTCCTTGCCGGGGCCTCCCGTCTCTCCAGGCTGCCCCTGCGAAACAGAACCGGATGAGCCGCTGCGGGCCAGCACTCGTGGGCACCGCTCTGCCGGCAGGCGTGCCCGGCTGCCCGGGTCCGGCTGCCCGGGTCCGGCCTAGCTCGTGCCCAGGAAACGCGAGGGCCCGAATGGCCGGCTGGTCCCGGGTCCCCCACCCAAGCGCCTCTGGGGCGTGGCTCCTGTCCGGCTGCGCTGGGCAGGCCCGACGCAGGCTGGCGAGAGGTGGCCGTGGGCCGGGGCGCCGGGTCAGCCTGCGGGGACTGGCTCTCCCGCGCGCTGGCTCTGTGGCGGCGGGGAAAACCTCCAGGTGCCTTCTGAAACCGACCGCCCCCGCTTTCCACCTGGACAGCGGGGACAGCTGCTGTGTCCTGCTCACGGGAGGGCAGGGCCTGGCAGCCCCGGCCGTTACAGAGGGCCGCGGCCAGCGGAGCCCAGGGCAGGCAGGCCCAGCCGCCGGGCACGGCAAGGCCAGCACGCAGACCCCACAGGGCTGGGGCTGCAGGGGCCAAAGAGCCACGGGGCCCTGGCAGGCAGCTGGGCTGGCAGGGGACGCCCACAGGGCCAGAAGAGGGCTGGGGGGCTGCGGGAGAGGGGTGCTTTCACACGCCCCCGGTGATGTTCGCCCCTCACTGTCAGCAGCTGAAGGTGTGACTCAGAGAGCAGAGGCACCGGGGTGGCTGGGCAGGCGGGGGCCCCACCCCGTGTGGACGCCAGCAGAGCTCAGCTGTGCAGGGAGAAGCCGCCCCCCCCCCCCCGGGGCCCCGGGCCTAGCCCGCTACACCACGCTCACCCCAAGGCCAGGGCCTTGGGCAGGCACCGCCCACCACGCCCTCGGCATCCGAGTTACTCGTCAGCCCTGGCTGGGGGAGGGACCAAGCCCTGGCTCTAAGGCCTCTCCCAGTCCCCAAAGGGGGTGCTGTGCTCAGCCCTGCCTGAGCAGTGGGTGGGGAAACTGAGGCACCAACCTCCAGACAGAGGCAGGCGGCAAGCTGAGTCCCGCCCAGCCTGAGCCACAGCTCAGGCTTCAGCCAATGTGCTTGTGGCTCAGATCAAGGCACAAGCCGGACCCCACCCTGGCAGCAGTGGCCTGGGGAAGCGCACCCCAAGGCAGCGCCTCGCCCCAGGGGTGCCGTGCTTACCGGGGGCCCGCGGGGGCCCAGGAAGCCAGGAAGTCCCGGGCTGCCGTTTTCTCCTTTGCTCCCCTTCTGTCCCTGCAGAGGGACAACGGGATTAATCTTCAAGGTCATATGCCAGACTCAGAAGGTCAAGCAGACTCAGAAGCCTGGGGAGCCCTGGACGGGGCGATAGGCGCCCCAGGGAGGGAGGGGCTCTCCTGTCACGGAGAGGAGTGTCTGGGGGAGACCCGGGAATGGGGAGAGCGTGGTGGGTGCCTTTTCAGGGCCGGGGAGCAAGGCGAGAACTGTCTACAAGCGGAGTGTGTCCGTTCAGGGCAGCAGAGGCAAACAGGCCGATGTGGGACGGAAGCGGCCTGGCGTGCATGCGGCACCTCCACCTCCAGGCAGCCCTCCAGGGAGGCCCCAGTACTTGCTTGTACCTTCTGCCAAGAAGACAGGGAGGCTCATGGTTTGGGGGACCACTCTGGAGGAGAGACTTTGGGACCTCCCGGCTTGAGCCTTCGGAACAGGGAAGCTGCCAGCTTCGGGGCCTCTCCTGATTCAGCTCTGCTTTGGGGTGACTCTGCTAGGGCGGGGTCCTCGGGTACAGGACTTTGTGCTAAACTCATTGGCTCCTGGGAAGCTGGGTGCACTGGTCACCCGTTTTCACAGTGACGGCAGTGCTGGTCAGGCTGGCCCTGACCCCCGGCCCTTCTCAACGGGGCCGCCAAGTTCAGCATGAACATGCGGGAAGGCGGGGCTGGGAGGCTGTGGAGGCCCCAGACCCGGCCTCATCCAAACTGTCACTCCCACCACCTGCTCCAGATGTGAACCCCAAATCCCAACGCCTCTGTCCAATGACCAGGACACTGCTGATTACTGTGTGACACCCTTCCTCACCCAGGCCCTATTAACCCCCCACTGCCACACCGTGGCCAGCGGGGAGCTGTCGTCATCCAGGTGTGAGTGTCCCATGTCTCTGTCACCTGAGATGGGAGGGCTGGTGCGCTGGACCCTGTCCTTCACCCCCTGGCATCAGACAGCCGCCCACCACGTCCACAACCTCGTGGTTGCACTGCGCTGCCTGTATGGACGCCTGTCTGGGTGCCCATCTGGGTGCCCCGACTGGGTGCCCCGTCTGCAGACGCCAGAGCCCCGAGCACCGCTACAAGCTCCTTCAGCTCTGGGAAGGGCCTTCCCGGTTCCTTGCACCTCCACGCAGTCCTGCCACGCAACCCCCACCGTACCCCACCAAGGCTGCAGGGCCGGAACCCACGTCTGCAAGGAGCCCCGGCCCCTGTGAGGCGGCCCACCCACAGCAGGCACGGGACGGTACTCACCGGGCTTCCTGGAGAACCAGCGTCTCCGGGGGAGCCAGGAGATCCACTCTTGCCCTGGAGGAAGAGACGGGGTGACGGCTCTGCCAGGCCCTCTCGGCACAGAGGGCGGCGCAGGTTGCCGAAAGGGCTGGCACGTGCCCAGGGCTGCTGCGGTGTAGGCGGCTCTCGCCCAACGCACCATCGCCGCCCTGCCGAGGGACCCCGTCGCTGGTGCCCTCTCCCTGTGCGGCCAGGTGGGTTCGAGACACATTGGCACAGGTGCCAGGGCGGAAATGTGCCCTGAGGAGGGCAACCGGGGATGCTGGAGGGCACCGGGGGTTCAGGCCGGCTCCCCCAGGGCCCAGGGCCACTGCCCCTGCCCCTTGTCTCCACGCCACTGAGAAAAGGGGGCCACAGCACCCTCTTCTAGGGCTCCTGCTCCACGTCCCTCCTCCCAGGGCATCCGAGAAGGACGCCCAGGCCAGCGCCAGCTGACGGAGTGTCCACAACTTGCTGTGTGACCTCAGGTGGGGCACTCACCCTCTCTGTGCACCAAGCTCACCGGTGAGCTGACTGACGGCCAGAGCGCCTGCCCGTGGGTGCACCACATGGGCGCAGAGTGCCAGCTGCACCCGCCTTGCCAGGCACTTGTCTGGCCCGGGACTGTATCAAACGCCGAGGCTGCCAGGGCCTCCCTCACTCAGAACGCCTGTGGGTTCCGTGGAGCGAGGTGGGGCTGTGAGAGAAACAGCCCGGAGTCGGCGCACGACCCGAAGAGGAGCAATTGGGAAGCCTCAGCTTTCCACGGGCTGCAGTCCTCGTGCTCCAGATGCCCCGAGTTGGTGGGGGCCAATGAGAGGGGGCCTGGGGGCGCCTCCGGCCTTGGGCCAGCCCCGCCCACCCGTGAGCACCTGCTCTCCACACCTGTCGGGAGGCCCGGGCCCTGCCCGCTGCCCCTGCCTAAGCGGAGCGGCCACACCTGGGCCGGGACGCCGCTCAGCCCCTCACCGTCACGCCCCCTCAGGCAGCCTAGGCCGACATCGCTCTCCTAACTGCACCTGTTTAAGCCGACAGTGACAGCCGTGTCAGCAGCACACAGGGAGAGCTCCCGCCCTGCCCTCCACGCCCCGCCTCAGGCCACGGCAACCTGGGTGTGGGGGGGACATCTGGACACCCTGCACCCCACAGGCTGCGGCCGAGGAGGGAGGCTGGGGTGAACCTCGGCCCCCGGAGCGGTGTGGGAGGCGGGGCACCGCACCAGGAGGCCCACCGCGTGCCGAGGCCGTGGTCAGCGGAGCGGGACATGGAGGATCCGCGGGCCCCAGGATAGAGCCCAAAGAGCTCGGGAACCTGGCGAGCCCAGGTCTATCCGGTGCTTCCTCATCCGTTGGCCCCATTGCTCAGTGGAAATGGGCACGCGCACATGCACATGCACACACGCGCACACATGTGTATACGTGTACATACACATCTGTGCATGTATGTGCACAGATGTACTCTCATGCACGCACAGGCACACATGTGCACGTGCACACGCGAACGCACGCACACGTAGGCCGTGCAAAGTGAGCGAGCGAGCCGCGTGCGAGCCGAGCCTGCCTGCGCTCCTCCCCGGCTCTGGTGCAGAACGTGTGTCACAGGTGAGCAAAACCTGCCTCGCGCTCCCTCGGGCATGTGGGTGCGCAGTGAACAAGGGACTTTCTGCCTGTCTTGTGGCGTCCTGTGGTGGAGCCGCAGGGCTGTAAGGGGCCTGGGCCAGACTCCCGTTGGCCATGGGGCCCACACCCCTGGCCGCCCACCCATCCGTAGCTTAGAGCGGTGAGAAGACACCAAGCAGGCTGAGGTGGACACAGGGCGTCTCCGTGCTCTCACCCACTCCCGGAACCACTTGGCTATAGTGGCCTAGACGACAGGACAGAGCAGGGCTCGGGGCTGGAGCAGGGCGGGAAGGGCCCACGCCAGCGGTGTGTGCAGTCCTGAGAGCAGGAGAATGGCCCGAAACGGGGGGCTGGGAGGCTACGAGGGGGACTCAGAGCAACAGCTACTTACCGGCTGCTGAGACACAGGCCACGTTGTAATGACACATGGGACTGCACCAGAAGGGACCCCCAAACACTGCTGGCAACAAGCCCCGTTGAAACACGGAGCAAACAGTTCTGCGCAGAACTTACCGGCGGACCCCTGGCTCCTTGGGGGCCCTGTGGGCCTGCAGGTCCGGCGTCGCCCTGGAAAGAGGGGTGCTGTTATCACAGGCACTGCCGGGAGCCTCTGAGGCTCCCAGTGAGGACCGGGGGCCCAGCCACCTCCCACTTCCGCCACACCCCGCCCAAGGCCCGCAGGCACCCACACTCACATCTTTCCCAGGAGATCCTTCCCGGCCGGGCGGCCCCGTGGCACCAGGTTCTCCCTGCAAGGGAGCAGACACAGCCGTCGCGGGAGGCTGCGGAACCGGCCCTCTGCTGGGGGGGGGTTTCCCTGCAGAGCGCCGCCATGCCCGGGTCTGAGCTGTCTGTGGCCCAGTGGGCGGGCGGGGGTCCTGGGTCCAGAGGAGGGCTGGCTGCCTGCAGAGGCTGCAGTGGTGGCAGGGGCAGGCGAGGCCCCACTGGGCCATGTGGGCTCAGCCATGGAGCAGGGCAGGGGTCTCGCCAGCCAGCCCCGGGTGCCTTCATTTGGGGTGTTTGAGTGAAATGGGAGAAGCTAGAGGACAAGAAAGCAGGAGAGAGCCTCCACACAGGAGCTTCAGGGCTACAGACCATGGTCAGTGGCTCTGGGGCCTCTGGAAAATAGCCCTAAGGGCAGTTTGTGCCCCACAGGGCTCAGACGGCCAGCTGCTGGCCACTAGGCGGAGTTGGAGCTGACCTGGTCAAGCTGGTTTCCTCCTAGACCAGGGTGGGTGGGGGTGCTTCCCTGTGACAGAGCCCTGCCAGCCAGCTACTCCAGGGGACAGCTACTTACCCGGGGACCAGGGGCTCCTGGGTCCCCCGTGTGTCCCTTGAAGCCCTACGAGAGAGAGAACAGCGTCACCCCAGCAGCGCGCAGGCCGGCCGGCAGGATGGGCAGGCTGGCGTGAGGGTCGAACTCACTCCTACGGCTCCCAGGGCCCTTGTCCAGCACCAGGAGCAGCGCCAGGCCCTCTCTACCAGGTCTGCAGGGCCAGGTGAGGTGGCCAGATCCTCCCTCCTGCCCTTTCTGCACTGAGGGCTGCAGGGCCCAGCCACCGATGCCCAGAGTCCCTGATCTCCCATGTCCTCCCCTTCCTTAGCTCACGGCCGAGCTCATACCCCCCTGCCTGGCCGGAGAGGTGCTTCCTTACAACCACGAACTTCCAACCTGAGTTCTGCACCTTCCTCATGGGCAGGACCCCCAAATCCAGCTGGCTCAGAGGTTGGGGCCCTGAAGCTGAGTCCTCGCAGATCACCGCGGGCAAAGTCACCAGGGCTGAGCTGCCCCCACGGGCCAGGCAGGACGTGGACATTCCCTCTTCTCCGTGAGCACCCACACCCCGCTGCCTTCTGGTCTCCAGTGCACATCTGTACATGCCCTGGATGCTGCCGTGGGCAGCTGGAGATTTTCGCTTCAGGTTGCCTCATGCAGAGGCGGAAGAAAAGAATCGGGAGCATGGTGGGGGGGGAGGGTTGGGGGGTCGTTCCCTGCACCAGCATCGCCCCTCACCCACAGACGTGGAACCTGGGCGACATTCCCCAGTGGGGACAAAACCCTCTGGCCATGGGAAGTGTCCATCCCCAACGAAGACTCCTCTGTTCTAAGTTCCGTTGTCAGGACAAGCCCATTAAAATGACAAGCGGACTCAGCCGGACACAGCAGAGGGACTGCGGGCACCAGTGCCGGGGTGGGGGGCATGGTACCGTCCCCGGGGAAGAGCGGGTAGTCGTGGCAGAAGCACGGAGGCCCTGAAAAGGTGCTTCTGAGCCCGTAGCACCGCCCCACGGCCCCACCCACGGGCACTTACCGGGGGCCCCGGCGCGCCCTCCGGTCCCGGCAGACCCGGCTCTCCCGCGCTGCCCTGAGAAAGGAGAGAGGGTTGAGGGCGCCCGGCTCCCGCCTTCCGGCTGCCCGGGCGCAGGCATGGCCACGGCGGCCATCCAGACGCCCTGTGCCCAGAGCCCGCGGCCCATGTCGGCGGGCCCAGCCCCGCGTGACGGGGCCCTGCATTCTCAGAGCGGGGCCGGTACCGGCCCCGCAGACACCTGCGAGAGCTTCTCCCTGCCTTCGCCGATGCCCTGGTCCCACAGTCCCTGGGCTCCCCGCGAGGCCACCGCCACTGTGCCAGTGGCTGCCCGGCCTGGGCGCACGCACACCGCGCAGGGTGCTGGCTCTGGGCTGGGGGCCCGGCGGGCGTGGCCAGCGCCTCCAGGAGCGGTCCTCGGTCTAACCGGCTTCGGCGCTGGTGACGGGCACCGCCTTCTGGTCCTGTGCGGACAGGGGCGGGGATGCAGCTGTGCTTCCCGCTGATTCCAGGGGTCCCAGCCCTGGCTCCAGTCTGCTCTTAGAGGGCCCATGCTGCCTGTTCCCGCCCCCTCTTCCCCAGCAGCTCAGAGTGATAGAGGCGCAGGGGAGGCCTCGCGCTGAGACTCCAGGATGAGCGGAGGGATGTCCGAAGGGCTGTGCCTGCTCTGGAGGCCCC
>NW_004567110.1:2802053-2812860 GCF_000260355.1 Condylura cristata | reverse complement strand
CTCGCCCCAGCCCACTGCCCACCAGCACAGGGCTGCTCTCATCTGCTCTGTGCCCGGCCTGCCCTTGTGGAGAGCCACTCAGTGAACCAGCCACATGAAGACCAGGACCAAGACACCTGCGCCAGAAATGGCAGCTCCTTCCCTGCAGGAAGGCGGGTCCCTGCGCTATGGAACTCGGGCCAGTCCCGGAAGCTTGGCTTAGCAGCTGTGTGACCTTGGCTATCCTGCTTTACCTCTCTGTGCCTGGTTTCCTCACTACCTGCGTCCCCGGGGACTCTCTGGCGATCAGGTTGGAAAATCTAAGGAGACGCCTCGCCTCCAGGAAAGTGTAAGAAGAGACAGCTGCCAGCTGGGGACTTCTTGTTCCCTCTCCTTTCCATCCCGGCCCCAGCTGCTGCCCTGCAGGCGGTCAGCTGGGTGTCTCCCTCCAGCACCGACCGGGGGCCGCTTACTCTGCTCAGCAGCTACCAGCTCCTTCTCCCCCAGCTCCTTCTTCCCTGAGCAGTGAAGTCCGGCTCCAGCATCTGGCAACAGCGTGAGGCTCCACAGAGGTGCCTCCAGCGAGTGGCCAAGGTGCAGGCTGAACCATCATGGCTTACGGCCAGACGAATTAAATGGAACATAAACCTCTCCAGAGAAACCCTTCTGCACCCCACTTAGTGCTCTGACCTCCAGGGAGTTGAAAGGAAGGTGCTGGAAGTCACCTTCTGAATAATTAGCCATTCGCTGAGCCAGATGCGCTCATAAATTTCTCACCTCATTGGATTTCCAGCCACCGTGGCAAGTTGGTGCTAATGTTCCCATTCTGTTTAAAAGGGAGCCGGAGCCCACCCCAGGCCCCCCAGCCCGCGTGACAGCACCCAGCGCCATCTCTCGCTCTCGTCTGAGTCTGGCATCAGCGCGTTATGTCGGGTTTCACTGCCTGCATCGCAGGCACGTGCCCATGGCCCGAGGGTTAAACAGCCGCCAGGACACACACGCACAGAGGGCGCCAGCACCTGCCCACTGTGTGTCCCCCAGTGCAGACCCTGCTGGGATGGCGCCGACTTTCTGGGCCCCCAGGGCGTCTCTGAACACTCTGGAAAAACACCCAGGCCCGTTTCTACACGAAACCGGAGCTACGCGGCCCAGGCTGTGGTTTTGGCTTAGTGTATTCCGGAGGGCCCTTGTCTGCAGCCAGAGGAAGTCCTCATTCTACAGCTGGGTGTACCAGTGCACCCCACTCACCCCAAGCCCCCCAGGGTGAGCCTTCGGAGGTCAGGACCCCAGCCCCAGGCCCCCCAGCATCAAGGCTGTGGCGGGATTTGTCAACACAATGTCCTCTGGGAGCTGAGACTCCACCGTCAGGCAGGCGCCCGGCCGCGGGGGCCTCCTGTGGGTGGGTCCGCCCACAGCCTGAGCCCGCACAACCTCGGGAGCCATGGGCCATCTCACGTGGGTCCCAGCGCAGCTGACAGTAAAGAGAAGGAGAAGGAAGAACGTTGAGTCCCAGCCCGTGTCAGAGACGCGCACCCTGGCCCCAGCGGGGTGCACAGGCTTTGGGGGCCTTTGGTATCAGATCTGTGCTCCTGCCAGGGGTACGCACAGAGGCCCTGTCACACCAGCAGGACTGCGGGGACGGAGGGACAGGGGTCCCAGGTCAGGCTCTGTCACTACCCCACAGGCGACTTGGGGCCGTGACGTCACCCAGCTGAGACTGTGTCCTCGGCGCTGAGCTAGGGGCGCAGTCCCCTGGCAGGGCTGTGGGGGGACCAAGCACCAGTGTCCTGGCTGTCACGGGCAGTCGCTGAGACGGGGCGGCTTGAGTGGCAGTCGGCGGGAAAGCAGAGCCCTTACCTGCTCTCCCGGGACGCCTGGCTTCCCGTCTCGGCCCTCTTTGCCCTCTTCTCCCTGCCAGAGAAAGAGCACTGAAGGGCGGGCTGGAGGGCGGGAGCAGATAGCCCAGCACCTCCGGCCGCACGCACCCCGCATGCGCCCCGCACGCACGGGACTGGCGCTCTGGCCCACCGAGGCTTTGGCTCGGGCCTCAGACCCACCACGCCTGTCACAGAGAGGAAGACCAGGACTGGCAGGAGCTGCGCTGTTTGCTTCTGACCGGCAGGCACCTTCCAGCCCCGCCTGTGCCAACGCGGAGGACACGCTGCGTGTCTGGGCCCCGGGACGGAGCCAGCGTCCCGCCTGCGGGGGCAGGCTTGGTGCCCTGGACCAGGGGCACAGACGGGGTGAGACCGTGGGGTGACTGCGGCAAGGTTTATCTCGGTTTTGATGTGCCCTTTTCCTCCCAAAGCGGCCTGGCCACTTCTGACCCTTTTCTGTGGGACCCACTAGAAGGTGCTTTAGACTGTGGCGGCTCTCAACCTGGCATGGGCCCGTCCGTTTTGGGTGGACTTTACCCGCGAGGGGACGGGTGACGTGGGTGATTTAGAAACAATATCCTTTGCCTTTTCTGTACTGCACACTGGTTGCATTTAAGTTCCTTTCCATGAAAGGTCTTGTTTTATCTTGATGCAGCAGGTGGAAGAACTTATTTTGAGTGGGCAGGTTTGGGGGTGCTCTCCCTGTCCTATAACAAAGTTGCAGAGCTGAGGGCCAGAGCACAGACCTGGGAGTACTCAGCGGATGGCAGCAGGGGTGAGGATGCGCAGGGGACGTGTAGCTGCATTCCCTGAGACGCCCCCAGGCCCAAATCCATCAGTGAGACGGGCAGAGGTCACCAGCCAGACCAGCAGACAGGGTAAGATTACCGGCTGAGACAGGCGATCACCGGAGGGGTCAGAGGAGACAGCGGGGCCGTGAGGCCCGGGTGGGTGGGGAGGCTCCAGGCATTAACAGAAGGAGCGTGACAGGGGACAGAGAGAAACGCAAAGGCCCCGGGGCCTGGAGAGGACCGAGCGGGCCGGACAGCGCACAGTGTACCCGGTGCAGCAAGTCATACGAAGACACTCAGGGGCCGGCGCGGGGGGCTGTGGGCAGCAGAGGCGCCGGCGGGGGTGCCAGCCACGGAGGACCCCTTCTGCCCGCAGCAGACCGCCGCTCCGGCTGGCCCAGGCCTAACACTCGCCCACCCCTGCAGGTGTGTTAGCAGCAGGCCAGGCGTGCGAGGATGCAGAGGCAGCCTGTATCCAGATCTTGAACACGGTCACACCCCAACAAGTGAACCTACTTCTGGGGTCCATCATGTGGCACTGAGGAAAGCGCTATGCGTGTGGAATCAATCATCTGTTAGTAAGTTTTTAAAATAAGCGTAAGCTCGGCGAGTCAGGGGCGAGTGTGGGTCTCACGGGACAAGTATCGGGCAGCGTGTAGCTGATGTTTGACACTGGCGTGGAAACAGAAAACGTGTGTGTTCATCACAGGTGGTTCATTCCCGCGGCGTGTCATCATCTCAACAGCATGGACACGTGTGTGTGTCACACACATGCAAATGTGTATGCATGCACGTATCATATGTGTGTGTGCATGAGGAAGAGACAGGGAGAAGGATGAAAACACAAATTAAATGAGTAAACAGAGCGAGACGAGGACGCTCTCCACCAAACGAGCAGCTTTCACAGATGAGGGGGCTGGTGCTGCTTCTCCTTCTCACTTTCTCTGTCGTCAAATTCCCTCGTGACCGTGCCTGCCTTTGACAAGGCGAGCCAGACTTCTGTTTGCTTATTTTTGTAATAATGAAAGCAGATTTCTTAAATGCCACTTACTGGGATTCCAGGTAATCCAGGTGGGCCTTGGGGGCCGGGAGGACCTTCTTTCCCCTAAAGGATCCGAGACATAAAAAGGCATTAAACGGGGCCCTCCCTGGTGGCGCAGCGGGTTAAAGCACAGCACTAAGAAGCTGAAACCACTTCCACATGAGTTCGATTCCCGCCTGCCCTGGAGGTGACCACGTGGCGCGGCAGACCTCTCCTGGCCCGCCCACTGCTCCCCTCAGCAGCGGACTTCGTAGATCTGCCTGTTCTGCTCCCCACTCTGTCTCTGCTGAAGTCTTTCGCCACCCCTGAGTCTCTGGCCTGTACCCCAATTCTGTATGCACAAATAAATCTTAAAAAAAAAAAAAAGGCATTAAACGTCTGGGCTGGCTTTCCTGAAGGTGGACGGCCTTGTCCGCTGTGGCCAGGCTGGGCAGCTTTGAAGAGAAGCGGCCGCCCGCTCCCAAGGTACCCAGCTGGCCGAGTGCAGGCACAGGGCCGTGCACAGGGCCATCACACAGACTCAGGGGAGCTGCGTGTCGGAGGCCCAGCAGGAAGGAAACCACGATGCTCTGGACCCGAGACTGTGCCCAAACCCATCTCTGTCACTCAGTGGCCAGGGGCCTGGGGGGGGGGGTTCTTCCGGCCATCATCATGTGCCAGGGGTCATAGGCTTTTTACCGCCACCCCATGAAATAGGCCGTGGGTTTCGAAAGACCATATTATGGTTCCCAAATTGCATTAATTAACAGTTAATTTCCCACTTTATTCGGCAAAGCTGCTCATCAGTGTCCCAGGGTTTCCAAACCAGCATGTCATCGGCTCCCGCCTGCCTATCCCCTGGAGCAGTTTTGTTTCATCCTGCATCTCCATGTGAATTTCAGAGGCCTGACAACTTGATTATCTCCTGCCAGTGGCTGTTCCGAGCTAAGATGCTCAAGACCAGATTTTATATTCCAATCCACATGTCCCACAAAAGGAGAGATTTTTAAGGGATGTGATTTTAACCTCTTGAAAGAGAGGCAAAAGGAAACATATTTTGATACTTATTCCAGATTGACTCAGAAGTTACAGGTTGCTGTATATGAAGTCAGGGGGCCTGAACAGTTCCTCGCAAATGCAAAATAGAGTCAGTAATTGAGTTTTATTTGCAGACCTGAACAAGACAGAAGGCATCGGCAACGCATCATCATTAGACTTCACGGGCTTTTTGATACAGCCCCTTGGGAACTAACGAAGAATGAAGCTGTTTTAAGTTCATAAATGGTGCGCTCAACCTCACCTCAAAAGCATCTGCACTCTCATGCTCACCGTGAGAGGGTACCTTCATTTTTCAAGTGTCATGGGGATGCGCTGACATTCACAACAATTTGATGCAGAGGCACTGTGTGTCTCGGGATGTCCGGGATGGCAGGACATATTGCCACATTGATCAGTGCCAAACAATAGCGATGAGAAAACAAAATAGCCACCCTTTCCCACATAACAGCGTCTACACCATGTGGATGCAGGAAGTGGGCATTTTTCTGCCAACCTGGGACAAATACTCCCTCAGCATCAGGGAGATTTAGATATTAATAGTGGGGCTCCCTGAATTCCTTCCTGGGTGCTCAGTGTGTAAACACTGGCACTCTTAGACAGGAGGCAGCACAGTCTGACTGTCTGCCTGGCTTGGTAAATAAAGTGCCATCAGAACGTCATCACCCTCGTCAGCTCACAGATCGCCTATGGCTGGTTTCATCTACTGCAGCAGGACTGAATCGCTGCCAGAGACCATATGGCCAACAAGACCCAAATATTTTCTACTTAGCTCATTTTTGCTCCCATCAGGTGAGCAGAAGACATGACAGGCTTCAGCAGGCCCACTCAGCACCTGCCCACACCAGTCATAACGTGCAGTTTAATTACTCACCAGCCCACCCCAGGAAACTGAGGTGGGAAAAGAAAATGATGGTGTTCTATGCAAGTTAGGTTAGCATTTCAGAAATATTTGATGGAGATGAACCACTCACTATCTAAATAGATAACCGTAAGACAAGATGACTATAAAAGGTCAACTAAACACACTAACAATCTAATAATCTACATTCATATTGCTTCACAGGTGTTATTTTCTCAAATCATGTTTTAAGAAGCTATAAATACAGGCCCTGCCTGGCGGCGCAGCGGGTTAGAGCACAGCACCAAGAAACTAAAGCCACTTTAGCACAAGTTCGATCCCCGCTACTGAGGGTGGCCTTTCCTGGCCCACCTGCTGCTCCCCTCAGCAGTGCACTTCATTGATCTGCCTGTCTGCTCCCCACTCTGTCTCTGGTAAGTCCTCACACACCCCCTTGCACTTCTGTCCTGTACCCCAGTTCTGTATGCATAAATAAATCTTTAAAAAAAAAAAAAAGGTACAAATACTAGAGGGTGGACATTCTTGTTGTAGGAATAACCAGGGGTTCTATTCAGGGAACATGGGGCCAGTGAGAGGCCTTCACTTTGCGTCAAAGAGATTAAGCAGTTTCCAGTTATTAATTCCAAATACAATGGGAATGTTTTAGGTTTTGTGTCTATTACTGTGCTCCATTTAACATTTTTATTACTGTTTTTTACTGTCAACACTCATTGTTTATGCTAAGAAAATGTTGACTATATTTTGATTTGAACTTGAAGCATCAGGACCATGGACAGCCCCAAGCACAGCAATAACTAGCCAGCACAGCATCAAGGCCAAATTAAAAAGGTTTAATTCCTAGGATTGTAAAGATTTACATCTGGGCCCCACATCTCACTCCCTTTGGGCAAAGAGTCCATTAGTTTTTATTGAAGAATTTTTTTTTCCATCTGAGAATCAATAAAAACATGCCTGCAGTGTATTTTCTATTTTATTCGTCTGGGACACTAGGTGGCTTGCTTCAAAAGGATTGGCCAGATGATGATGGAAAAGAACTAAGGAGCTGTTGCTTTTCAACTCCAACAGCTCTCCAGCTCCAGCCCCAACCGTCCCACAGAGTGAGTCGGTGTAGAGAACTATACCATTGAACTGGGAGTTTGCAATTGACTTAACTCCCATTTTAAATATTAATTTTCTGTACGGCCTTGAACAGGTGACCTAACCCCAGCACATGAGGCTTCCTCTTCCTCATCCCAGAGAAGGAGTTGACCTAAAGGGTCCTAAGCTCGCTCAGGGCTAGTGTCTGCTCGCACCAGGGTTAACCTGCTTGCAGCCAGACTTGGGGTATGGAGCTGAGGCCCTGCAGACCGGGGTCGTATCTGGCTAAGGCTTCTCACCATGTGCTCCTAACCTGGAACGTCACGTCTCTGATCCCCACTTTCCCTGCAGGTGATGACTCAGGGCCTTTCTGACTCACAGGGCGGTCAGTGGTAAGACACACAGTTAAATGAACGCCACTCAGCGGATCTTGGCCTGAGCTGGGAACGGAGCCGTCCTGGTGGAAAGTGCTGAAACCAAATGGCCTCTGGCAACTTCCTGCAGTGGCTGTATTCCAGGTCTTGAGATGAAACCCCTGGGCTCAAATGTAGCTGCAGGTGCAGGCCCTTGGCCCCCGGCTTCACGTCGCTTGGCCTCCCTGTCCCTTTCTGAACACGTGGTCAGCAGTGGCTACCTCCACCTCCCGCCACCCGGCCCACGCTCGGTGGCTGAGCACCAAGCCCGTGCTCCCCTGTGCCTGCTCAGAACAGAAACCAGCCTGACCAGGCCCCGGGAGGTGCAGCTCAGCCTGGAGTCCACAGAGTTGTTGAAGCTGCATTCTAGAATAACAGGTGGCCAGGTGACTTCATCCAAACCTCGAGTTAGGAGCAATCAGGGCCCTCCCATACAATGATCTTCCCCGCGACTTCACTGCAAGGCCAGGGACTGGACCCTCCCACAAGCGATCCGCGGGAGCGGGGTTCACACCGGGGCTCTGGGACCGTGTAACCACAGCCTGAAGGCAGGACTTACCGGTGCTCCCTGGGTTCCTGGTGGCCCCCCAGCGCCTGCTGCCCCAGCCACACCCTGTGGAGGACAAAGAGCATTGCCGATCTCCAGTCGTGCATGAAACTCCACGGGCCTGCGTCCCGTGCCCTGCCCAGCTGCCTGGACTGGAAGCATCTTTCAGATGCTTGGGACTCCCCTCAGCCTGGGCTGGCCTCTGGGGATCAAGGGTGGGAAGGCCAGCGGCCACCTCTCGGAAGGCCCAGGGCATCCCCAGCCAGATGTCCCTAAGGCCGGGGAGCTGCTCTCGTGTCCCTGTGAGGTCAGCAGTGCCAGGGACGTGCCATCTCTCTTGCAGGGAGCTGAGGAAGGCGGCTGCTCTGTCCCTCGGCCACAGCGGCACCTGTCTCACTGGGCTCGCGACAGCCGGGGCCCGTGGGGACGGGTTCTCATGAAGGGCCCCGCGTCCGCAGGGCTGCGCTGGCAGCTCCCTGTGCGTCAGCGGACAGCGAGGCGGCAAATACGGGCTCCACCGACGCGGCTCGTCACGCTGTCCGGGCCGCTGGTCAGCTGTCTGCTGACCAAGGGCCCATGTTAGGCCGGGCACTGGCCGGGTCTCAGAGACTCAGAAAGGGCAGCACCGTGGCCTGGGACCCCGGAAAGCCGGACCTCGCCGAGTGTCAGTCCCTTGTAAGGCGGGCAACTCGGACGAGATGCGGCCGCACGGCCCCGCCTGCCCACCGAGGCGAGGGCCCGCGGATCGGGGCGCTGAGCCGGACTGAACATGAAGCGTCCCATCCACTTCTCCGCGTTTGGGCTGCAGCTGCAGGGGTGGCGCAGCTGGCCCAACCTAACAGCTTCTCCTCCAAATCTGGATTCTTCCATGCAGTTTTGCCAAAAACTTTTGGCATTCTAGACCCTGGAGCCTACATCAGCTGGAATTAAATTCCCTTCTGCGGGTGGAAAGCAGGATGAAGGTCTCACTGGCCTGAGGAAAGAGGCGGACCGAGCGCCAGAAAACGAACCGGAGGAGAAGAGCCGTGTCTGCCTGGGAGCTGCGCCCTGGGTGCCTGGGGCAGGGCCTGGCTTTGATCGACACACGGAAGGACGACGCGTACAGGGTCGCGACATTAACTCCGTTCTTGAGTTGCTGCTGCCTCACGGGCTGCTGGGCCAGCACAGACGGCCGTGTCAAGCGGGCGAGAGCGCAGACGCCGGTCACCAGGAGCCGAGGGGAGGACGGCGGCCGTATTGGCGGAGACAGACCGCTTCGAGCTGACGGCTGTTTCTGTACCTCAGCTCCACATCCGCATCAGAGTAAGAAGCAAGGGGCCGTCCCACAGCGGCCCTGTTAAGCGCCACCCTGAGAAGCGGGTGGTCCCGGTGGCTTTGGAGGCGAGTTGCAGACTTCGGGGCTGCCCGAGCCGGGTGGCGTGGCCCACTGCTCACGTCCGAGCCTCTCAGCTGCGAGGGGCACAGGGAGCTGAAGTCATCATGGTAAGAAGTCACCCACGAGTGACCTGGAGTTTGAGGTGAAACGCTCTCCTCTGCCGGCCCTGTGCGACCCACATGCCCCCACACCGCAGCCTGTCGCCACCTCCACCGGGTTTGCTTTCTCGCGGATTGTAAAGCCGCAAATCGCATAGGCACACACACCACAAAAAGCACCGTCTTCGGGGAGATCACATTTGAGCAGATGCAGACCTTCGGGGGGATGACAGCAAGCTGGCCGCTCCCCAGTGCCATGCACCAGCAGAGGTGGGGCCGCTCTGCACGAGGCGGGCAGGGGTGTAGTGCGGAGCGCCAGGGCGTGAACGGGACTGAAGTTCCGGGGGGAGACTGCCCCCCACATGTTTGACTGAAGCTGCTGGTCTCTCAAGGACCCCGGGTTTGCCACCTGCCCGGAGGGGTGCCACAGTGCTAGGGAGCCTGCCATCCCCGCCGGCGCCCCAGCCCAGCAGTAAGGAGCCACCCGCCCCGCAAGCCCACTCAACCCCTGTGCACTCACCCCAAGCCTCGGGGCACCCCAGGGGCCAGCTCACCCCCAGCAAGGTGAACCCTCCGGCGCCCGCTCCAGGGAGCATGAGAGTGTGTCTGGATGTCAAGGCCAAAAGAGAAGGAATTTGAAGTCACGACTTACCCGTGACCCCGGGTTCCCTGGGGGCCCCATGAAGCCAGGAACTCCAGGATGACCCTAAGGAGAGAGGCAATTCAGGAAAACGTTACACTTTGGGGGACTACCAGCAGCCATCTAGACCCTGCCCTAACCTCCGCAAGTTTGGATAACACCGACCACGGAAAGACGCTTCTCATGTAACAGTGGGAGTCAGCGCACTGAGAAAGCATTGGCAACAGTTCCGAAATGAACCTTTCCCACAAGGGGGTGTGCTCCGCACCGAAGGAGCCTTTCCCACAAGGGGGTGTGCCCCGCACCGAAAGAGCCTTTCCCACAAGGGGGTGTGCTCCACATGAGGCCAGAAGCTGCGGGGAGGGGGGGGGTGTGGCAGGCTGCGGGCGCGTGGAAGCTCTGTTCGGCTCCGACCTGTTTGAAGGGCCCATGATAAAGGCTTCAAGATGCATGAGAAGCCCCACAAGGTCTGGAGAGCCTGACTGGGCGCGGCCCGACTGCAAGGCACGCCTGGCTATTTGGGGGGTCCCTCTCTGTCGCCTGCCGCGGAGTGAAGCGCAGCGCCCCGACACTTGGCATGGCAAGACAATCCTATAAAACCAGCCCAGGCCTGGACGGGACGCGCCTCCGCCCAGTGCGGGGCGCCCCACAGTGCCTCCTCCTGAGAACCCAGCACTGCTCGCTCTTCCACACTCGGGTGGGATTTTCACAGACCCTGTCCTGCAGACCTGGGGCGAGTCCTCAGCGCCCGCTGTGCGGGGCCGGCCCAGGATGGCGCACGAGAGTAGACTAGGGGTGCACGGAGGGCAGAGGCACTGGGAGGCGCGTGGGGATGGGAAGGGGGGTTGAGAGGGGGCAGGAGGGAGCGGGCTGTGGAGCAGAAGCACAGGGCCAGCTCGAGGGCAGGAGGTGAGTGAGGGTCAGCTGGCAGTCCTGACAGGAGGTGGAGGGAGTGACCAGGTCACCAGAAGAGGCCAGGACACTGCAGGAGAGAGGGCCTGCTCAGCTGGGCAGACACTGAGAGACCGGGGCATCTTTAAAATAGGTGACCACAGGAGGTGGGGAGGAGGG